>NC_057713.1:86156426-86229445 GCF_004010195.1 Chiloscyllium plagiosum | reverse complement strand
CCTTCATCCCCTCCCCCACTCACCTATTGTACTCCATGCTACTTTCTCCCCACCCCCACCCTCCTCTAGTTTATCTCTCCACGCTTCAGGCTCTCTGCCTTTATCCCTGATGAAGGGCTTTTGCCCGAAACATCAATTTTGCTGTTCCTCGGATGCTGCCTGAACTGCTGTGCTCTTCCAGCACCACTAATCCAAAATGTACTTCCTAGGGTCCAACCTTTCATTATGCATTACCCTGTTTTGTTAGTTCTCCCAAATCCACAACTTCACCATTTTCAGGATTAAGTTCAGCCGATCTGTTTGTATTTTCCTGCAGTTTTGGGATTTCCTCCTCAGCATAAAATGTCATATCATCTGCAAACTTACTGATCATACCTCCTACATTCATGTATAAATCTAGATCGAGGATAGGATAGGATAGGTGTAAAATAGCCTTTTTAAAAGTTTGGCGAAGTTCTCTTGATGATATTAAGCTGCCACTCATTTCGCATGCACCCCACCCTCAAATAAGTTCTTGCTGAGTGTGAATGGCGATCAGCTTGTGTGTTCCCTCTTCTGTCAGTTGCAGGGAAATTGATCATACAGTTTATATTTGAAGGAATACGCCCTCAAGCCACTGATTTTGACTCAGAGAATGACCGCGAGAGATTAACTGCCTTTACATTTCACCACTTCAATCAGGTATGAAATGCAGCAAGTTCAAACTTGCTTGATGCAGCCCTGTGGGAATATAATGAATTTAAATTGACCAGTGAAAATCTCCTGGTTTGTTGTTGCTGAAGTAAATGGGCAATACATATCATTGACAATTCCTCAGACAAGGCCATCAACATCTTTGAGGCATTTGTTATGCGGTTGGGGATCTTTATCAGGGGATTAATGGGGCAGGGATTTCAGGATTAAAAAGGCACAATGTTCCTGCACGTTGCATTTATAACCATATCCCACACTGACCACATTCAGTCAGTAGAAAGATGACCTAGACTGATTGTGAACTTCTGACGGTTTCTTCTCAAACAGTTAATGTGACAGCTTTACTATAAACACAGTTGCAGAGAATTCCAATCAGTCATTGGTGTCAACTACATATGAAACTCTCAATGTGAAACTTTAAAAACCCTGTTTATAGAATGTATCAAAGAACAAATGAATCATCTGTTTTCCACAGTGGTAGCTGGGAGATTTTTAAACATAAAATAACTCCTTGAAACAACTGTATAGGTTTCCAAATTCGGTTTTGTCTTTGCTCACACAGCCCGGGGGTAACAGTGGTTCAGTTCCCAGTGGGGGCTGAGCCAGTCTGTGACAGTGGTCAAAAGACATTGCAATTGGCTTCAACATACCTGGGTTGGGAATAGGGGATAGCTGTGGGAAGGGAGTGAGTAGATTTGACAAGGAATAAAATATCATACAAATAAATGCACAATCCTTGTACAGGGGATCCTGTACAAGGATTTTTGTTTCAATTTCTACAGTCCCAAATTACGTAATAAAATCACAAAATGCTGAAGAAACTCAGCAGGTCTGACAGCATCTGTGGAGAGAGAAACAATATTAATATAAAACAAACAACTGCAGATACTGAAGATCTGAAACAAAAACAGGAATTGCTGGAGAACCTCAACAGGTCTGGCAGCATTTGTGGAGACAAAATCTTGAAGGAAGGTCACTGTACCTGAAACATTAACTCTGTTTTCTCTGCACTGATGCTGCCAGACCTGATGAGTTTCTCCAGCAATTTCTGTTTTTGAAAATTTTCGAGTCTGATTCTATGAACAGTACTTTCTGCTTTTATTTTAGATCTCCAGCATCCGGAGCATTTTGTTTTTACATTTTTGTCCCAGATTACTTTCTGCAAGTGAAGCTAACTGTGATCAAGCAGTGAGGAGCATGGGCAGAAGGAAACCTCGCAGCAGCAGGACCTAACTGCTCAAGATGTTCAGAGCGAGATATCTGGATCATCGCGAGTCGCAGGCGGTGTCAGAGGATTGGAGGTTGGCTAACATGGTGCCACTGTTTAAGAAGGATGGTAAGGACAAGCCAGGGAACTATAGACCAGTGAGCCTGACATTGGTGGTGGACGAGTTGTTGGAGAGAATCCTGAGTGACAGGATGTAAATGTATTTGGAAAGGCGAGGATTGATTTGAGACAGTCAACTTGGCTTTGTGCATGGGAAATCATGTCTCACAAACTTGATTGAGTTTTTTGAAGAAGTAACAAAGAGGATTGATGAGGACAGAGTGATGGAGGTGATCTATATGGACTTCAGTAAGGTGTTCGACAAGGTTCCTCATGGTAGACTGGTTAACAAGGTTAGATGCCATGGAATACAGGGAGAACTAGCCATTTGGATACAGAACTAACTCGAAGGTAGAAGATAGAGGGTGATGGTGGAGGACTGCTTTTCAGAACAGAGGCCTGTGACCAGTGGAGTGCCACAAGGATCAGTGCTGGGTCCATTGCTTTTTGTCGTTTACATAAATGGTTTGAATGTGAACATAGGAGGTATAGTTATTACGTTTACAGATGACACCAAAATTGGACAGCAAGGAAGGTTACCTCAGTGTACAATGGGATCTTGATCAGATGGGCCAATGGGCCGAGGATTGGCAGATGGAGTTTAATCTACATAAGTGTGAGGTACTGCATTTTGAAAAGGCAAATCAGGGCAGGACTTACACACTTATTGGTAAGGTGCTGTGAAGTGTTGCTGAATAAAGAGTCCTTGGAGTGCAGGTTCATAGCTCCTTGAAAGTAGAGTTGCAGGTAGATAGGATAGTGAAGAAGGCATTTGGCATGATTTCCTTTATTGGTCAGAGCATTGAGTATAGGAGTTGGGAGGTCATGTTGTGGCTGTACAGGACATTGGTTAGGCCACTTATGGAATATTGTGTGCAATTCTGGTCTCCCTCTTATAGGAAGGATGTTGTGAACCTTGAAAGGGTTCAAAAATATTTACAAGGATGTTGCCTGAGTTGGAGAATTTGATCTATAGGGAGAGGCTGAACAGGCTGGGGCTGTTTTCCCAGGAGCATCAGAGGCTGAGGGGTGACCTTACAAAAGTTTATAAAATTATGAGGGGCATGGATAGGATAAATAGACAAGGTCTTTTCCCTGAGGAGTCCAGAACTACAGGTCATAGGTTTAGGGTGAGAGGGGAAAAATTGAAAAAGGATCTAAGGGGCAACGTTTTCATGCAAACAGTGGTGTGTTTATAGAATGAGTGGCCAAAGAAAGTGATTGAGGCTGGTACAATTACAGCATTTAAAAGGCATCTGGATGGGTAAATTAATTGGGAGGGTTTCGAGAGATATGGGTCAAGTGTTGGCAAATAGGACTAGATTAATTTAGGATATCTGGTTGGCATAGACAAGTTGGACAGAAGGGTCTGTTTTCATGCTGCACATCTTCATGACTCTCTGCCTTGAAACATGGTTATCATTTCAGAAGCTGTCTGGCCAGCTGAGGATTTCTAGCACCTTCTGGTTTTAATTCAAATTTTCATTATTCACAGCATCTTGCTTTTGTTTTAGGAATACTCGTCACTGAAACTCTTACTGAAGGGTGATTTGTATGTTTCCATATGATGTGTTGCCTTATCTATTATGAATACATTTCCTATACCCCGATCCATTTCAGTTTTTGTCTGAATCCTCTGCAGCAATAGCTGTGTGCATCCTTACTCTCAGCAGTGTTGGTGCATTGTGGTACTCTCCCCCATACTGGCTGCAGAACACTGTGTGTTGTATCACAGATTCAAGCTCTGGTCTATCCTCTAAAGTACATGCAGTGTCCGTACCTGAGCTAATGTCTACAAGTGTGAAATCAAGTGGCTGCGTGTCTTCATCACCACTGTCCTTTGGTTTCAGCCACTCTCCGGCCAAATTGAGTTTTTTGGGTGCCCAAAATGACAAATACAATTAAAAGATTGTGTCAGGTGTTGGGGGCAGTTCGATGTCCTTGCTGACTAAATCCACAGCTTGCAAATCTGAAGAAAATGCGGGATGAGGAGGAAGTGGGACTTTGAAAAGGAGAATTAAATTGGAACGTACCATCAAGGTGGCACAGTGGTTAGTACTGCTGCCTCACAGCGCCAGGGACCCGGGTTCAATTCCTGCCTCGGGCAACTGTCTTTGTGGAATTTGCACGTTCTCCACATGTCTGCGTGGGTTTGCTACGGTTTCCTCCCACAGTCCAAAAATGTGCAGGTTAGGTGAAATGGCCATGCTAAGTTGCCCGTAGTGTTAGGTGCATTAGTCAGAGGGGAATGGGTTTGGGTAGGTTGTCCTTCAGAGGGTCGGTATGGACTTGTTGGGCCGAAGGGCCTGTTTCCACACTGTAGGGAATCTAATCTAATCATCTTCAATGCTTTGAATCCGCCCACAGGATCCACACTGGTGATCCCAGTCCGAGCCAGCATGACGAGACATGATGCAGTTGCACCTTTTCCGGTTGTTCTTGCTGGCACTGGTGATGAACCCTCTTGTACTGCAGGAGATAGGGAAGGCTGTCAGGTTAGTGCAATCTGTTTGGGTGATGTGCATGTCATAGTCCAATAGCAGACAGAGTGTGTATGATGTGAGATGGGGATTTGAGCCTTGTGACATTGAAAAGTGTGTGAGCATGAGATGACGTACATGCATGTTAAGTATGAATCCTGATTGAAATTGCTGGTGGTTGAGTGATGAGGATGTGGTGAATTGAGCAGTGGTTACAGTCTTAGATGTAAGTAACAGCATACAGCATTTCAAGATGGATTCACTGACTTTGGCCACTTATATGAAGTCACTGAAGTTTTTGCAGAACTGCACTCAGACCTTCAGAGCTGGACTCCTTTGTGGCCAGTTTTTATCTCTGCCTTCGAAGGGGGTTTCCTCTGTTTCTTTCCACCTCCTCCACAAAGACTTCTAGCAGAATCCAAACACCTTTGGCTCTGCCCCCTCCCATGTTCAGCTAGTATGTCTTTCCCAGGTTGGATTTAGCTCCCATAGAGCTCTCAGCATCTTTTCCAGCCAAGCTCCTCTGCCTTTACAAAGTTACGGCTAACTTCAAGCTTGGTATTGACAAGTATCTTTAGGCTTCCTGGTATAAATGAAATTCATGTAACTATGCAGAGGACACACAAATGCTCACTTACCAAATCCAGTTTCACTTCCATTAACATCAAACATTTTTACACAGTGAGTGGTTTGAGTCTGGAATGCACTTGCTGGAAGTGTGGTGCAGCCAGATTCACTCAAGGCATTCAAGAGGGCATGAGATTATTATATAATTAGAAACAATGTGCAGGGTAATGGGGAAAGAGCGGGAGATTGGCGCAAAGTCAAAACTTTCAGACAGCTGGTGCAGACACGATGGGCTGAATAGCCTCTTTCTGCAACATGACATTTCATTGAAATTCTGTGACATGCCAGAAACATAATCCGTCCCCTTTGGGAGGCTAACAGATTGGCTTTGTCTTCAGTTGTTTTTCAGGCTATAGTAAAACCCAGCAATGGGAGTTTCAGTGGAATTTATTTCACCCAGTAAGAGCTCAGTTAGGTTGGCAAGTGTGTGATGTTTGCAGTGCCGTGTCTGGGTTGGTCGTTGCATTGGGGCGGCATGGTGTCTCAGTGGTTAGCTCTGCTGCCTCACAGCGCCAAGGACCCGGGTTCAATTCCCACCTCGGGCAATTGTCTGTGTGGAGTTTGCACATTCTCCCTGTGTCTGCGTGCGTTTCCTCCCACAGTCCAAAGATGTGCAAGTTAGGTGAATTGGCCATGCTAAATTCCCTGTAGTGTTAGGTGCATTAGTCAGGGGTAAATGTAGGGGAATGGGTCTGCATGGGTTGCTCTTCGGAGGGTCAGTGTGGACTTATTGGACTGAAGGGCCTGTTTCCACACTATAGGGAATCTAATCTAATAATTGTGCACTGGACAGAATATCACACAACCTTAGTTTGAACTTGAGTCAGGTGGAGTTGAGAGGGGGGAGCAAATGGAAGACTAACTTGTTTACAAATTTCCATCCATTCAATATTTCTTGCTTGAAGGGCTAGAATCCAGGTGGATCTGAGGTCCGGCCTAAAAGTTCCCGCTGTCCTAGAAAATGTGTTGAATGCACAGCCCTCTCTGGCCCCGGAGCTTGGAGTGTTCAACTGTTTAATGTCCTGTCCATGTGCCTTTTGCACTGTTGATGAAAATCCTGAATGGACCAATGCTGTGGAACAACTCCACTGCCAGATCACCAGAGGACATCCTATGTATGCCTCTGAGAGCACACTGGCTGAGGTACCATTTTCAACCATCATTGGATATTTCCCTGCCAGTTAACCAAGTGACCTCCCTCCATAAATTCAGTAAAATCTAGTCTTTTCCCACCAGCCCCAATACGTAAAAAGATGAGGTGCTCAAATACATTTGTTGATATCCTTGGCTGCTCATAACAGAGAGATCCCAGACAGTTGGCATTACCTACCATTACCGCATCAAATCATAGTGAAAATGGACGATATTTGTGTATTTCCTGTGGTGCCAGGGCTACTTAAACACAGCATTGTGAATGCCAACACAAAACCAAAGCCTGAATTTCACTATAATGAGCAACAAGTTGTCTAAACTGCTGATTTGAACATCATCCTCAATAAATACAAAGCTACAAGTCTAAGACTGTGGGAGAAAAACAAATCAGACTCAATAAGCTTAATATTTGTCTGCTTAATTTACTGACTAATTTTGGTGCTGGTGTGTGGCTGATCTCTAATGAGTGTTGGCTACAAGCTAATTAAATCATGTTGTTATCACGTTGCAATTTAATTAGCTCTCTGTCCCCTATTCGAGCCTGCTTAATGGCAGACACGAGACTCATCTACAGTGACTACTATCAGATAATGATATCACCTCAGGACAGGGCACTGTCTGTCATATGAGAAAATTACTGGAGATGTTTGAAATTTAAAATAAAAGGAAAAAATGCTTGAATTACTCAGCAAATCAGGCAGCATCTGTCCACAGAATTCCGTCTGTCTATAATAGCCCATTGTCCTACTTTCGCTTTAGATTCATTACATTTGTAAATTGTTATTAATTTAAAGATAATTGTTTTTAAAATACATTTACCTCAACATGAGCCAGCATAGAATTGTTAAAGGCAAATGTGTTTAACTTGATTAAGTTTTCTGATGAGGTAACTGAGAGCATTGATGAGGATTATACGCAGTGATTTGATGGTACATGGACTTCCAAAAGACATTTGCTAAACTACCACATAATAAGCTTGCCAGCAAAATTGAAGTCCAAAGTTGAAGAATAAAAGAGTGAGTGACAGTATGTATATGTAGTTTGTTGAATTACAAGGAACAGAAAACAGTGGTGAAGAGCTGTTTTCAAACAGAAAGGAGATATTGATTAGATTCCCTACAGTGTGGAAATAGGCCCTTCGGTCCAACCAGTCCACACCGACCCTCCGAAGAGTAACCCGCACAGACCCATTTCCCCCTGACTAATGCACCTAACACTCTGGGCAATTTAGCGTGGCCAATTCACCTGAACTGCACATCTTTTGGATTGTGGGAGGAAACCCATGCAGACACAGGAGAATGTGCAAACACCACACAGACAGGCACCCGAGGCTGGAATTGAATGTGGGACCCTGGTGCTGTGAGGCAGCAGTGCTAACCACTGAGCCACCTCAGAACTGAGACATATGTTGATGATCAAAGATTCTTTACAGAGGACACAAATTCAAAGTTTACGGATGTCACAAAATGTGGGACTATGGTGAGCAGTGAGTAGGAGAATAATAGTACATACGCTGTTTGAATGGGCGCACATGTAGTAGCAACTGACATTCAATGAAGAAATGTGAATTGCTTTATTTTGGTTGGGAGACATTATAAAAGTCAACAAAAAGTGGAGCTGGAAAGACACAGCAGGTCACGCAACATCAGAGAAGCAGGAAAGTCAATGAAGATCCACTCATTATCGACTCAGACTTTCGGCATCTGCAGTCCTTATTATCTCCAAGTGATAGTACATAAACCGAAGGTTACAATTCTAATGGGGGGCTGCAGAATCAAACCTAGGATGGATGTGTACAAATTGTTGATGTTGGCAGGGCTGATTGTGAAAGTGGTGTAAAAAGAATATTCAAGATGCTGGTCTTTATAAATCGAGGCATAGAGTGAAAAGGCAAAGAGGTTCTGGGGAAGCTTCATTAAGCATTGATGCACCATCAACTGGAATATTCTTTACAATTCGGGATTCTGTACTTTAGGTAAGATGTGAAGGTATTAGGGAGGATTCAAATAAGATTTCTAAGAATTGCTCCAGGCATAAGGTTATGCAAATTATGTAGATAGAATGGAGAAGCTGAGCTGCATTCCTTTTGGAAAGTTAAGAAGAGATTTGTCAAAATGTTCAAAATCAGAAGAGAGAGGGTGGGTAAAGTAGAAAGGGAAATGTTCTGCCTATTGGCAGGAAAATAGAAACTTTATGAACAACAGTTTAGGATGAATGGTAAAAGAATGAAAGATTTATGATGATGTTGCCAGGATTGGAGGGTTTGAACTATATGGAGAGTCTGAATAGACTGGGGCTATTTTCCCTAGAGTGTCAGAAGCTGAGAGTGACCTTATATAACGATGAAGGGCCTGGATAGGGTATATAAATCAGGTCTTTTCCCTGGGGTGGGGAGTCCAGAACTGGAGGGCATAGGTTAAAGGTGAGAAGTTTTAAAAAATTTAAAAGGCATCTAAGGGCCAACTTTTTCATGCAAAGAGAGGTGTATTTATGGAATGAGCTGCCAGAGGAAGTGGTGTACCTGGTACAATTACAACATTTAAAAGGCATCATGTAGGGTTTTTGAAAGGAAGAGTTTAGAGGGATAAAGGCAAAATGATGGCAAATGTGACTAGATTAATTTAGGTTACAGTTTGGCATGGACGGGTTGGACTGAAGGTTCTGTTTCCTTGTTATCTCTATGACACAAGGAAAAGTTATTTTGCATAGCGTGCGGTTGAGATCTAGGATGTCACTGTGTGAGTGAAGGAGGATGGGGGGTAGGGGCCAGATACTGTCCTGGCTTTCAAATGTAAATCTGTTAATTATCTGAAGAGAAAAGAATTTGCAGAGCTGAAGGGAAAAAGCAGAGGAGTGGAAGTATCTGAGTTGTTCTAGCAGACTGCCAGTATAGACATGAGGCATTGAATGGTCTCCTTCTGAGGTGGAAACACTGATGAAGGGCTTTTCCCGAAACATCTATTTTACTGCTCCTCGGATGCTGCCTGAACTGCTGTGCTCTTCCAGCACCACTAATCCAGGATCTGGTTTCCAGCATCTGCAGTCATTGTTTTTACCTAATACTATGATGAGACCGTCCAACTTTCTGATGATTCCTTGCATATAGAGAAGCCAGGTTTCAGATATCTAAATGCGTGTGGTCAAACACTCACAGGACATTTCACCTTCTCTGTAGAGTTCAACTTTCAGTCAGTACTTTATCAAATGTCTCTTAGCCAGGCAGACAATATGTAGATAATATCAACTATCAAATGATTTTTGTGCTTTTTAAAAGTTGGATTTGATGAATCATGTATCAGGAATGTCCCAGTTTGAGACATGAACCCAGATCTTCAGATCAGGGTCAGATTCCCTATTTCCAACCTTGATCAGATATGGAAGGCAATGGGCAGGGACCTAATGGAATGCCATGCTGGGATAACTGCCTGATGAATATTTGCCTCTGAAGACTTTCCTGGGGTTGGATTGGGAGCTAATGGGACTGATGTATAGAAGGATCTGTGAAACAGAATAATTGATAAAGTCTATTCACATAGGAAACTATCTTGATTTCTTTCTCACCAACTGGCTTGACCAATTCAACATGAGCAGAAGGGCATTACATTGGTGAAGATTAGAAACTAAGCATTCTTTCCAAATAAAACATTGTAGATGGGTTACTATCTTTGTTTGTGGGATGTGGACATTGGCCAGCATTTGTTGCCCATACATCCCCTGGAGCCAAGTGACTTGCTAGGTCATTTCAGACAACCACATGTACCAACTGCAGATTTCTTTTTGGAAAATACATTTGTGAACCATGTTAGTTTTTCTATGAGAATCACAGGTTGTGATGTGATCACGGTGAGGAAAACTTTTAATTCTAGATTTTTAAAATTGGCATCATATTTCACCATCTGCTATGTTGGGCTTTGAACCTATGTTCCCATTCTCTCCTCCAAAGCATTAACCTGGCATTCTGGGTTCTGTTGTCATTATGCCACTATCTCCTGATACCTTTTTGAGCAGAATGGCTGAAACCACGGGTGAGAGGATCTGATTTCCAATAGTTTTGAAGAAGGGTCAATGGACTAGAAACGGTAAGTCTGCTTTCTCTGCACACATGCTGCCAGACCTGCTGAGTTTCTTAAGCACAGAGTCATTGAGTCAGAGAGCATAGGAACAGACCCTTTGGTCCAACTCATCAGTAATTTCTTTTTTTGTTTCTGATTTCCTACAGATGTTCCATGAAGCTGGATCTTATAATCAATGGGAAAATATAGCAAGTAGATGGACACAAGTTATATCTTTAACAAAGGGAAAAAAATAAGGTGTGGCCTTGGTACAGTGGGGATGTTTCCTGATGATTGCATAATATTCAACCCGACTATCAACAGATTCTGAAGGAGTCCATGTCCAAATGCAGCAAGATAAGTATTAATCGCACCACTTAAGTGACAGGCAAACACCACCTCTAACAGGAGAGATACTAATCATCGTTCCTTGACATTTGGTGCTGTTACCATCACTGAATCCTATACTCTCAACATTCTTGAGGTTACCATTGACTAGAAATTAAATTGGATCCACCACATAAACACAATGGCTACATCAGCAGGTCAGAGGCAGCGAATAACTCACCTCCTGACTCCCTGAAGCCTGTCAACCACTTGCAAGGCACAAGTCAGGAGTGTGATAGAATACTCCCCACTTTCCGATAAAAATGCAACTCCAAGCTTGAATGCAGCAAGAAGCTTGGCATGAAGAAGTAACAAAATTGATTGATGAGGGCTGAGCGGTGATCTATTTGGACTTCAGTAAGGTTTTTGACAAGGTTCCTGGTTAGCAAGGTTAGATCTCGTGGAATACAGGGAGAACAAGCCATTTGGATAAAGAACTGGTTTGAAGGTAGAAGACAGAGGGTGGTGGTGGAAGGTTGTGTTTCAGACTGGAGGCCTGTGACCAGTGGTGTGCCACAAGGATTGGTGCTGGGTCCACTGCTTTTGGTTGTTATATAAATAATTTGGATGTGAATATGGGAGGTATGGTTAGTAAGGTTGCAGATGGCACTAAAATTGGAGGTGTAGTGGACAGTGAAGAAAGTTACCTCAGACTACAACAGGAACTTGATCAGATGGGCCAATGGGCCAGGGAGTGGCAGATGGAGTTTAATTTAGATAAATGTGAGGTACTGCATTTTGAAAAAGCAAATCAGGGCAGGACTTATACACTTAATGGTAAGGTCCTAAGGAGTGTTGCTGAACAAAGAGAACTTGGAGTGTAGGTTCATGGTTGCTTGAAAGATAAGATAGTGAAGAAGGCATTTGATATGCTTTCCTTTATTGATCAGTGCATTAAGTATAGGAGTTGGGAGGTCATGTTGCAGCTGTACAGGACATTGGTTAGGTCACTTTTGGAATATTGTGTGCAATTCTGGTCTCCTTCTTATCAGAAGGGTGTTGTGAACCTTGAAAGGGTTCAAAAAAGATTTACAGGTTTGGAGGATTTGAACTATAGAGAGAGGCTGAATAGGCTAGGGCTGATTTCCCTGGAGCATTGGAGGTTGGGGGTGACCTTATAGAGGTTTATAAAATCATGAGGGGCATGGATAGGATAAATAGATAAGGTCGTTTCCCTAGGATGGGAGAATCCAGAACTAGACGGTATAGGTTTAGGATGAGAGGGGAAACATTTAAAAAGAAGCTGAGGAGCAACTTTTTCACACAGAGGGTGGTGCGTGTATGGAATGAGCTGCCAGAGGACATGGTGGAGGCTGGTACAATTGTAACATTTAAATGGAATCTGGATGGGTATATGAATAGGAAGGGTTTAGAGGGCTATGGGCTAAGTGCTGAAAAAATGGGACGAGATTAGGTTAGGATATCTGGTTGACATGGAGAGTTGGACCGAAGGGGTTGTTTCTGTGCTGAACATTTTTACGACTATATGACCATAAGATTACAATATGTAGGAATAGAAGTAGGCCACTTGATCCATCAAGTCTGCTCTGCCAATCAATGAGGTCATATCTGATCTGATACCTCTCAATTCCACTTTTCTGCCTTTTTCCCAAAAACCTTGATTTCCTCACTGATTAAAATCTGTCTGACCCAGCCTTGAATATACTTAATTATGCAGCTTTGACAACCCTTCTGTGATAAAAAAAAATTCACATACATTAAGGACTAAAGGGTAACTAGAGAGAGAATAGTGTCCCTCAAAGATTTAGACTTTTTAGATTTAGATTACTTACAGTGTGGAAACAGGCCATTCGGCCCAACAAGTCTACACCGACCCTCCCAAGAGCAACGCACCAGACCCATTCCCCTACATTTACCCCTTCACCTAATACTACAGGCAATTTAGCATGGCCAATTCACCTAACCTGCACATTTTTGGACTGTGGGAGGAAACCAGAGCACCCGGAGGAAACCCACACAGACACGGGGAGAACGTGCAAACTCCACACAGACAGTTGCCTGAGGCGGGAATGGAACCTGGGTCTCTGGCACTGTGAGGCAGCAGTGCTAAACACTGTGCCATCGTGCCGCCCACAAAGATCGGCAAGGCAGCTTTTGTGTGGAGCCGCAGGGGATGGGGGAGATACTATATGAGTATTTTGCATCAGTATTTACTGTGGTAAAGCACATGGAAGATATAGAATGTAGGAAAATAGATGGTGACATCTTGAAAAATGTCCATATTACAGGAGGAAATGCTGGATGTCTTGAAATGCATAAAAGTAGATAAGTCCCCAGGACCTGACATTGTGTACCCTAGAACGCTATGGAAAGCTAGGGAAGTGATTGTTGGGCCTCTTACTGAGATGTTTCTATCATCGATCGTCATAGGTGAGGTGCCTGAAGTCTGGAGGTTGGCTAATGTGGTGCCACTTTTAAGAAAGGTGGTAAGGACAAGCCAGGGAACTATAGGCCAGTGAACCTGACATCGGTGGTGGGCAAGTTATTGGAGGGAATCCTGAGGGACAGGATGTACATGTATTTGGAATTGCAAGGATTGATTAGAGATAGTCAACATGGCTTGGTGCGTGAGAAATCATGTCTCACAAACTTGATTGAGTTTTTTGAAGAAGTAACTAAGAGGATTGATGAGGGTAGAGCGATAGATGTGATCTATATGGACTTCAGCAAGGCGTTTGACAAGGTTCCCCATGGGAGACTGGTTAGCAAGGTTATGGAATACAGGGAGAACTAGCCATTTAGATACAGAACTGGCTCAAAGGTAGAAGACAGAGGGTGGTGGTGGAGGGTTGTTTTTCAGACTGGAGGCCTGTGACCAGTGGAGTGCCACAAGGATCAATGCTGGGTCCACTACTTTTCATTATTTATATAAATGATTTGGATGTGAGCATAAGAGGTATAGTAGTAAGATTGCAAATGCTGCCTGACCTGCTGCGCTTTTCCAGCAACACATTTTCAGCTCTGGACAGCAAAGAAGGTTACCTCAGATTACAACGGGATCTTGATCAGATGGGCCAATTGGCTGAGGAGTGGCAGATGGAGTTTAATTTAGATAGATATGAGGTGTTGCTTTTTGGGAAAGCAAATCTTAGCAGGACTTATATACTTAATGGTAAGGTCCTCTGGAGTGTTCCTGAACAAAGAGACCTTGGAGTGCAGGTTCATAGTTCCTTGAAAGTAGATTCGCAGGTAGATAGGATAGTGAAGAAGGCATTTGATAGTGTAAAAGGCTTTCCTTTATTGGTCAAAGTATTGAGTACAGGAGTTGGGAGGTCATGCTGCAGCTGTACAGGGCATTGATAAGGCCACTGTTGGAATATTGCGTGCAATTCTGGTCTCCTTCTTATCAGAAGAATGTTTTGAAACTTGAAAGTGTTCAAAAAAGATTTACAAGGATGTTGCCATGTTTGGAAGATTTGAGTTATAGGGAGACGTTGAATAGGCTGGGACTGTTTTCTCTGGAGCATTGGAGGCTGAGAGGTGACCTTATAGAGGTTTATAAAATCACGAGAGGGACATTAGAGGATATAGGTTTAGGGTGAGAGGGGAAAGATATAAAAGAAACCTGTGGAGCAACCTTTTCACACAGAGGTGGATACGTGTATGGAATGAGCTGCCAGAGGAAGTGGTAGAGGCTGGTACAATTGCAACATATATATGAATAGAAAGGGATGGATATGGGCTGGGTGCTGGCAGGTGGGAGTAGAACGGGTTCAGATATCTCGTTAGCATGGACGGGTTGGACCACAGGATCTGCTTTCATGCTGTACATCTCTATGATTCTATATTCAGTGCTGTTTGAGATCCTTCTCCTCTCTGTCTTAAATGGGGAACCATTACCCTGAGATTATGCCCTCTGGTCCTAGCTCCTCCTGCAAAGGAAACAACCTCTCCAAATATTTCCACTCGAGATCCCTAAGAATCTTATATGACAACATTCAGGACAAAGTAGCCCACTTGATGGTCACTACACCAACAAATGTTCACTCCCAAAGCCACTGCCATTTAGTAGCAGCGAGTACCATCTGTAAGGTGCATTGTAGAATTTCACCAAGTCTCCTTCGGGAGCACCCAATTACACTCAAGAAGGACAAGGGCAGTATATACATGGGAACACCATCACCACTTAGATTAGATTCCCTACAGTGTGGAAACAGGCCATTTGGCCCAACAAGTCCACACCGACCCTCTGAAGAGTAACCCACCCCACCTAAATGTACACCTGACTAATGCACCTAACACTATGGGCAATTTCGCATGGCCAATACACCTGGATTGTGAGAGGAAGCCAGAGAACCTGGAGGAAACACACGCAGACATGGGGAGTATGTACAAACTCCACACAGACAGTCACCCAAGGCAGGTATTGGACCCAGGTCCACAGTGCATGAGACAGCAGTGCTAACCTCTGTGCCACCCACTTGCAAGTTCCCCTCCAATTCCTGACCATCCTGGCTTGGAAATTTATTGTCGTTCTTTCACTGTCACTGGGTCAAAATCCTGGAACTCCCTCCCTAATGGCATTGTGGATCTACCTAAAGCAAATGAACTGCAGGGGTTCAAGAAGACAGCCCACCACCACCTTCTCAAGGACAATTAGGGATGGGAAATAAATGCTGTCTCAGCCAGTGATGGCCATGTTCCATGAATGGATTTTTTAAAAACAGTTCTGGAAAATTTATAGGAAAGATCATCTGTAAATTCTACACAAGGAATGGGAACTGTTCTATTAGAATGATCCCCAGGAATGCCTAGGATATGGTCAAAGGATGCTTTAAATATGACTCAAAATAGCATCATGCAATGAATTGTCCTAAATCAGTATACCCAACGTTTTGAAATTGTGTACAAAATTATGGTTTCAAAGAGGAAGATGGTGATACTGATCAAGCAGCGGGAATTGTGCTTCAGTCAATATTAATAACAGATTGAGACAATTGTACTGTGTTGGTCAGGAGATGCACACCTAAAGTGCATGGAGTACATTGCTTCATGTTACCTAAACTCTTGAAATAAAAACAACTGAATTAGGGCAAATCAAGTACTCAGTAAAAGAACTGGCATAATCCACTTTATCAGCAGAATCATAACATCAAGTGGAATATCCTTACTAATGAGCAAATCGCCAATGAAATTGTTTTTAGAAAATCAGTGGATTTACAGTTTACACAATCCAGGCATTATTGTTTTCCTTTAATGAGAGTTAATGTCTCTAATCAAAAATATTATTGGTGCTAGGAGCCGTTTGAAGGGAAAAGGGCTGATTATGTAAAGCTACCTAGGTGGTCGCCCACCTATTTTATCACAGGGGAAACAACCAGTTGAAAGATGCAGGAATAAGAGACAAGAGGTATACTAAACTCATAGAAGAGACCAGTAATAATCAAAAACATTATAGGAGGTCACCATCACAGACCATTAAAAAGTCTTCATTACATGATTCTTTACTAAAGATGTATCATGAGATTAGATTAGATTAGATTACCTACAGTGTGCAAACAGGCCCTTCGGCCCAACAAGTCCACACCGACCCTCCGAAGAGCAACCCACCCAGACACATTCTCCTACATTTACCCCTTCACCTAACTCTATGGGCTATTTAGCATGGCCAATTCACCTAACCCGCACATCCCTGGATTGTGGGAGGAAACTGGAGCACCTGGAGGAAACCCACGCAGACACGGGGACCCATGTATCAGTGGACTTGAAAATGTGGGATAAGGAAAAAAAAAGGAATTTGATCTTGCATTTTGTAGAATTAGAATATCCTTTATTGTCGCGCAAGTAGAGAAGTATAAGAGTACAGTGAAAATTTTACAATGTCACCTCTTATGGCGCCATCTTAGGTACAAGCACCTAGGTACAAATATTAAATATAAAAGGAGGAATAAAAAAGAAAAGTAGTGGCGACACTTTACAGTGATTCATAGCATAAGTTAAAAATAAGACATAGTTAAAAGGATAGGTGTTACAGTCTTATAAACAAATTGCAAATAAACATTAGCTTGCAGTAGCTCAACACAGGGGCTACCACATATGGTCTGACTGCCTGTGCCAGACCCACTCCAGGACTGTTTCCCCTCGCTGGCCTCCACTCCGGGACTCGATTTCCCTCACTGACCTCCACTTCGGGACTCGATTCTCTATGCCAGCCTCCACTTCAAGATTCGCCTCCAGAGCTCACCAGCTCCTCTCTTCCCCTTCGGTTAAGTCCAAGTCAGTAGTTGTAGGAGAATCCAAAGGGATTCTATAAATACATTAAGGACAAAAGGGTAACTAGGGAGACAATAGAGCCCTTTACAGATCAGCAAGGTCACCTATTTGTGGAACCACAGGAGGTGGGAGAGATACTGAATGAGTATTATGCATCAGTATTTACTGTGGAAAATGATATGGAAGACAGAGAATATGAGGAAATAAATAGCAACATCTTGAAAAATGGCCATAATATAGAGAGGAGGTGCTGGACATCTTTAAATGCATAAAGGTGGATAAATCCCTGGGACCTAGTACTCTATGGGAAGCGTGGGAAGTGAATGCTGGTCCCCTTGCCTTATCAATAGCATTATCAATATTTGCATTATCAATAGCCACAGGTGAGGTGCCGGGAGATTGGAGGTTAGCTAATGTCGTACTACTACTAAAAAAAAGGTGGCAAGGAAAAGCCATGGAACTATACACCAGTGAGCCTGACATCGGTGGTGGGCAAGTTGTTGGAGGGAATCCTGAGGGACAGGATTTACCTATATTTGGAAAGGCAAGGACTGAATAGGGATAGTCAACATTGCATTGTGCATGGGAAATCATGTCTTTTGAAGGAGTAATGAAGAGGATTGATGAGGGAAGAGCGGTGCACGTGATTTTCATGAACTTCAGTTAGGCATTCAAAAAGATTCCTCATTTTGACTGGTTAGCAAAATTAGATTCCATGGAATTGAATTGAATTGGATTGGATTTATTGTCATGTGTACCGAGGCACAGTAAAAAGCTTTACCTTGTGAGCAATACAGGCAGATCACATTGTTAAATAGCATAGATAAGTAAATAATAGACAAACAGCAGCAAAAATAAAAGCACAGGTACAGGCAAATGCTAAGTGTTTGTGAGTGCATTCAGTATTCTAACAATAGTATGGTAGAAACTGTCTCAAAACTGGCTGGTGCATATGTTCAGGCTTCTGTACCCCTCCTCGATGGTAGAGGTTGTAGAAAAGCATTGCCGGGGTGGGATGGATCTTTGAGAATGCTGGCGGCCTTTCCTTGGCATCTGGCCTGGTAGATGGATTCTATGGATCCATCATTTGGTGTCATCTGCAAACTTACTAACTGTACCTCTTATGCTCGCATCCAAATCATTTATGTAAACGACAAAAAGTAGAGGGCCCAGCACCGATCCTTGTGGCACACCGCTGGTCACAGGCATCCAGTCTGAAAAGCAACCCTCCACCACCATTTGGTCTTTGTGATTGGTCTGGGCCGAGTTTGCCATTCTTTGTAACAGTCTCAGATCCTGAATGGTACAGTTCCCATACCAGACAGAATGCTCTCGATGGCACACCTATAAAAGTTGGCAAGGGTATTTGCCGTCATGCCAAATTTACTCAATTGCCTGAGGAAGAAGTGATGTTGTTGGGCCCACATAACTAGTGTCCACATGAAGAGTCCAAGAAAGCTTATTGTGGATGACCACTCCCAGGAACTTGACACTCTCCACTCATTCCACCTTTGTGCTGTTAATGTGTAGGGGGGGCATGAGTAATATCCTGCTGAAAGTCAATAATGAGTTCCTTGGTTTTGGATGGCATTGAGAGCGAGGTTGTTCTCAGTGCACCATTTTTCCAGGTCTTCCACCTCCTGTCTGTAGTCTGTTTCATCGCCATCTGAGATTCGACAGACTCAGCAAACTTATAAATGCTATTAGTCTGGTATTTGGCGAGGCATTCATTGGTATACAGTGAGTATAATAGAGGGCTGAGTATGCACACTTGGGGGACTCCAGTGTTGAATGTTAGTGAGGATGAAATATTGTCCCCAATCTTCACTGATTGTGGCCTGTGGGTCAGGAAACTGAGGATCCAGTTGCAGAGAGTGGTGCTTAGTCTGAGATCACTAAGTTTAGTAATCAGTCTCGTGGGGAATAAAGGAAGGATTGGCTATTTGGATACAGAACTGGCTCAAAGGTAGAAGACAGAGGGTGGTGGTGGAGGGTTGCTTTTCAGACTGGATGCCTGTGACCAGCGGTGTGCCACAAGGATCGGTGCTGGGCACTCTACTTTTTGTCGTTTACATAAATGATTTGGATGCGAGCATAAGAGGTACAGTTAGTAAGTTTGCAGATGACACCAAAATTGGAGGTGTAGTGGACAGTGAAGAGGGTTACGTCAGATTACAACAGGATCTGGATCAGATGGGCCAATGGGCTGAGAAGTGGCAGATGGAGTTTAATTCAGATAAATGCGAGGTACTGCATTTTGGGAAAGCAAATCTAAGCAGGACTTATACACTTAATGGTAAGGGCTTGGGAAGTGTTGCTGAACAAAGAGACCTTGGAGTGCATGTAGATAGGGCAGTGAAGGCGGCACTTAGTACACTTTCTTTTATTGGGCAGAGTATTGAGTATAGGAATTGCAAGGTCATATTGCTGCTGTACAGGACATTGGTTAGGCTTCTATTGGAATACTGCATGCAATTCTGATCTCCTTCCTATCGGAAAGATGTTGTGAAAATTGAAAGGGTTCAGAAAAGATTTACAAGGATGTCGTCATGTTTGGAGAGTTTGAGCTATAAGGAGAGGTTGAATAGGCTGGGGCTATTTTGCCCGGAGCATCAGAGGCTGAGGGGTGATCTTATAGAGGTTTACAAAATGATGAGGGGCATAGATAGGATAAATAGATAAGGCATTTTCCCTGAGGTTGGGGAGTCCAAAACTAGAGAGCATAGGTTTAGGGTGAGAGGGGAATGATATAAAAGGCACCTAAAGATGGTGGTACGTGTACGTGTATGGAATGAGCTGCCAGTGGTGGAGGCTGGTACAATTGCAACATTTAAAAGGCATCTGGATGGATAAAAGAATAGAAAAGGTTTAGAAAGATATGGGCCAAATACTAGCAAAAGCAACTAGATTAATTTAGGATATCTGGTTGGCATAGACAAATTTGACAATGCCTGTTTCTCTGCCGTATATCACTCTGACTCTGGCCTGGACAGTCCCTCTGAAGAGCTCATTGCAAGTGGAGGCTCAGTCCATGTCAATTTAGTTTCTGGAGAAATCCAAATATTTCTTCGCTACTGAAACATATTAGTTTAATGAAGAAAACATAGAAGGTTGATTGAATTATATGGAATAAGAAAAGAAAAAATATCATTGTGCTATTAATTAGTTGTATTTGCATCTGCTCTAATTTCTCCTCATGTGGTTTGGAGTTCTGTTCCTGTGAAGCATGCTGGGATGTTTTATCCTGTTAAAGTTCTTATCATGACAAAATGTCATTGATGATGAACTAGACAAAGGATAACTACTCATCTGAAAGATCATTGTTCTTACTATACTGGTACTCAATTCTTTATGTTTTCAAACCAAATCAGAGTGTTCGTTTCACAATTGTAATAAAGAATTAAAGAAACAGTGACTGGTTACTGCACAATCTACTATATTTCTCAGTGTGTAGGTGAGTGCTGACATGTCAGGTACTTTCCCCATTGTGTACTGGTAAGAGCTGGTATCAAACGCAGTCTACTATGCTCATGAGTTGGGTAGCATAAAATATCAGCTGGGTTTCCCAATCCCTATCACCATCTTGTTTCCCGTGTTGAAGAGTCTACAGTCGAGATGTGAGAAGTGGAATGAGGTGGTCCAGGCTCTGTTGAGAAATAGGAGCAGACTTACTGACATTCAGCATACTGCCAAGATTACTACCTGCTCTACCATTTCATCTGATCGTTGTTGATATTCTGTACAAATTCTACTTTGTTATGCTATCCACATATCACTTTGACTACCCAGAAGCTTATCAATCTTAGCCCATACATGAATTGTCATTGGTATCGGTTATCTGAGGGCAACTGATGCCAATGGAACATACAAACAATGCTCACAATGTGACCTCCCCCATGAGGAGGACTTAAAATGGAGACTGAGTTTTTGGCAAGTTTTTGGGAACGTTTCCACGAAGTCTGCATGCATGGTTCTGATTCCCTGTCATTATAAATCTCTGCTGCACCCTCAGTTTGTTAAAATTGTAGGCTGACATATTCCAAATATCCACAAAACCCCATTAAATGGTCAACTCGGGAATACAATACTTATGGAAAATGTGTCTAAACTTTAATATTTGTTCCATATTCAAGACAAAATTATTATTTACAAACATTATTGACAGTACAATCAGGACAATAGAAGGTTTTGATTCCAATAACTGCATTTGATTCATATTACAGAGAAGGATTAAAGAAATTCCCGTCTAGAGTTTTATCAGTTATCTACTAAATGTTGCTTCTTAGGACTTACATATGCCTAAAAACTTTGAAATCTCCAATTCTTCCAAATCTGATAGAACAAATTAAGCATACTTGAAATATTAACAGTGACTCCATCTATAGATGACAATCTTTAAAACCTATCTCTTTGACTTAATATCATCTTATAGCTCAAAGTCATATTTTGTTTTATAACACTGCTGTGAAGCACCTTGGGATATTGTATTAAACTTTACGATACCGTTTAGGGAAAAGCAGCCTGCCAGATTGATAGGCCATCCATCAGTGCTACACAATAGCAGTAGTGTGCACCGGCTCCAACATGCCTTGCTGCAACACACTGAGATTTCTTAGACAGCAACTTCCAAACCTGTGACCTCTACCACATGGAAGAACAATGGCACCAGACGCATGGGAACACTGCCGCCTGCAAATTCCCCTCTAAATCATGTGCCATCCTGATTTGGAACTGCATGTCCATCTCTTCAACAGCCTTCCAAACACCAATGTATCTTAAGGACTGCAGCAGTTGAGGAAAGTGGCTCACTACCACTTTCTCCAGGGCAATTGGGAATGGGGTAATAAAGCATCTGAGACCAAAACTGGAAATTCTGAAATTGGGTAAGGTGGAGCCTGCCAGCTTCTGTAAATTGTAATGTTTTGGGGTTAGACCTGTCTTTTCAATAACACATGAACATTAATAGGCAATTTTCCTTCACAAATTCTGATGGCTTTATTTTCAAGATTTTCAATTTTTACCTGAGCAAGAAATATTTCAGCAATGATAAGATTGAAGAGGAATAAAGGGTGGAGAAAGCTAAAAGAAAATTAAACTTCATTTCAGATACTGTGAGAAGGCATACTATGACCTGTCTCCAGAAACAGTAGAGTTTTGGTTATTTTTTTGGCAACTAATTGATTTGATTTATTGTCACGTGTGACTAAGTACAGTGAAAAGGTTTGTTACCTTATTCCACACAAATGTGAATGTAAAAGTTCCATATTGTATGCCTTCTGTGGGTGTTTGAACAATATTATGTGCTTCTTAGAAACATATGCATAGATCCCCTGTTTTTCCCAATTTCTTTATGCTGTAAGAACAACATAATGGTAGAAATGCACCACAGAGTGAAAACAAAACACAAGTTAATCTTCATGTAAATATCTATCACTTGCACAGTGTTTATAAGGTGGTTCTACTACATTCTGACTAAATGATGCTGGGTGCAATCTTTGACTTTAACTATTGGGTTTAGAGGGCTTTAATACTTTTCGACTGTGCAGTGTTGAGAGGCAGCATGCTAAAAAGCACAGTTTCCTGAATTAATTTAATGAACAACAGTCTTCCTTCAAACTTGTTGCTCTTTAGTGCTCAGGATGAGTTTTGAGGGGCTGACTAGCCCAGGTCCTTGGAGTGAATTGTACAATAAATGATGAGTTTGAAAATAAAAATCAATTTGTAGTGGGTTGCTCCAACAAGTAATTGGCTGATTTAGGCTTGGTTTCCAGTCTATGGATACACTGGATCCATGTCAGGGTGACATTAGCTTGCTTTCCTATCCCTACATACTGCCTGGCCCTGTTGAGTAGTTCTAGCATTCTTTTCTTTCATTTCACGTTTCCACCATTTGCAATGTTCTGTGCCTGATTATGGTTTGAGAGCTATGCTTCATGTGAAAGGATAAGAGTATGTCTTCATCGAGTTGCAAATTTACAAAGGTTATCCCAAAGTGGGCTGGGAAGGGAAGACGGGGAGGGTCAGATGATTAACTGTAACTGTCTTTTTAGTCATAGAGAAAACTAATATCCAAGAATGCAGAACACGGTGGTGTAGTGGTAATATTGCTGGGCTACCAAACCTGAGAGGCAAATGTGAGGACTGTAGATGATGGAGATTAGAGTCAAGAGTATGGTACTGGAAAAGCACAGTAGGTCAGGCAGCATCCAAGGAGCAGGAGAATTGACGTTTCGAGCAAAAGCCCTTCATCAGACCCGAAACGTCGATTTTCCTGCTTATTGGATGCTGCCTGACCTGCTGTGCTTTTCCAGCGCCACACTCTTGACACTAGTAAATCTGAGACCCAAGCTATTGCTCTGGGGAACATGGGTTTGAATGCCAGATATTGAAATTTGAATTCCATAAAAATCCAGAATTAAAATGTTTGCTGAAAAAAATCCTATCTGGGCCCCGAATGTCCTTTAGGGAAAGTAATCTTACTTAGACTGGTCTGCATATGACTCCAGGCTCACAGCAATGTAACTGACTCCTAACTGTCCCTCTGAAATGGCCCAAAAAAAAACCATGCAGTTGAAGGGGCAGTTAGGGAAAGGCAACAACTTATTGCTTAGTGACATCTGGATCTCAGGAACAGATGTTGTAAAAGTGTAATGTCATCTA
The DNA here is from genome assembly GCF_004010195.1 of Chiloscyllium plagiosum. Taxonomy (NCBI): domain Eukaryota; kingdom Metazoa; phylum Chordata; class Chondrichthyes; order Orectolobiformes; family Hemiscylliidae; genus Chiloscyllium; species Chiloscyllium plagiosum. The sequence continues at coordinate 86,205,833 of NC_057713.1, read as the reverse complement.
AACTCAGAAGTTTAAAGTCAAAAGCTGTACCCAGCATCATTTAATCAGAATGTAAACGCTTAGCTGGATGAAAAAAAATGCGGGACCAGACATAATATCGGCGGTAAAAGTCATCCTATAAACATTTGTTAAAGGTTTAGTCATGCAGTTAGGATTTTGGCTGTGTCAATGTTTGGTAAAGGATGGCAGAAAGAATTTTATAAAGTTACTGCACACCTACATTCTATGAAGAGATTAGCAAATGGCATTTGCCTGGTACTGCAAATCAAAAAGCGAGCAGTCATCAGGATCCAAGAGATGTATTGATAGGTAACTAGGCACTGTTCCCACAATTCAACCTTTATGCCACTTATTTCAGACAAGGCAATGAATAGCCCCATTGTAAGTTGAAGTCAGGTTTCAGCAGCAGAGGGCGCGTTTAAACCATTTTAGCCGAGCAGATTTTTAAAACGTCTATTGACCAGATCTTGCTACTGGGATTCACATTCAACAATATCCATTTGTTTCTTGAACTCCATCAAATGCGAAAAGCCGGAGTGAAAACACAGTATTCATTACACAGGTTCCACATGGGCAATCCAGCAGCTCATCCAGTTCAATCAATTATATGACGAAAGTTACTTTTACAATCTATACAATTACTGGGATTTTCCCCCTGCAATTTGGTTTCATGCGCTGAACCGCATTTGAAGATGTTTCACTGTGACCTGGTAATGCTGACACTGTCCGGAATATGTTAACAAAAAAGTTACTTGAAGAACAAAGAAATATTCCATGTTAAAAAAAACAAATTCAACGCTAATTAATAAAAGAGTAAGATAATTAAAAAATGAAATAATAAAAAGTGAAGTGGAAAATGGTTAATTATCGATCATGAACAGAAAAATTAGGTCGTGACACAGTTGTTCAAAAAATCAGAAATTTAAACAAACTTGGACAATATACCAATTACATAATTACACTTTGAAAATGTTTATTTTCATAACTATATTATAATTGAATAGATATGATAAATAAATACATATGCTTTTGTTGTGTCATATCACCCGCTTAATAGCAGAAATAAATGGATTTGAACTTGGTTCAAATATTCGTTTATTTGAGTTCATTGAGTAGGCAAAATCGCGGGAAATTCAACTGATACCTTTACCTCAGGTTTTTTTTTTGAAAATGTTGGGTTTTTTGTTCTTCATACTGTCACACATTTGTGTCACTGACGTGGCTCTTACTTCTATTATTACATAACAGTTATTTAACAAAACAATTATCGTGTTAGAACCAAAGTCCTGCACTTCGAAATGTTAACTCTGTTCTCTCTCCACAGACGCTGCCAGACCTGTTGAATTTTTTCCAGTACTTTCAGATTTTATTTCAGATTTTCAGCGTCTGCAGTATTTTAGCTTTATTTTATAATTAACCGTTCCACCCCCCCAAAAAGAAAAAAAGTCACCTGTGAAGAGAGTCATCAATTCGGGCTTTATTTTTTGAAATAGTTTGTATTCATTACATCACTTAATAGTTACATCATATTTAATAAATGTATCACCGTGCACTGGATTAGCAGTGGGATATCTGTGTCCTGACACAACAGCAATATTAACAACCGCATGGGTTAGAATAAACACTATCTAGGATGTTTGGACAACCTCGTTAAAAATAAACCCTCAAACTTTTTAAAAATTTAAAGGAAAAGACAATGGACAATGGACAGAAAGACATCGATGAAGTCCCAATGTGATTCCTTGAGTGAATAATTTAGTCCAGCCTTTAAGTAATTATCTTGCCTTAAGCAATTCAAAAAAAATGCGATTAGTAAGAAAAAAGTCAAGAAAACAGCCAAATTGGATAGGTGAAAAAATAAAAGGAACGTTCAATATTGATCGAATTAATTGTTAATTTGGCAACGAAAAAGTCAATCACTTGACTACAGCAGCGCCCTCCCTATTTCTTACTCAAAAGATTAAAATCCCACAGAGAAAATAGTCAATGCTCTCTACAGTATATTTATATCCAGACCGAAAAAAATCCTACACTGTTCTCCTCCCATTCCCTGAATAAAGAGTTTGGGAGTGCGGGTAATGTGGAAGGGTTGGTGGTGGGGGAGAGGGGAAAGAAAGGGAGTTGCTGTTTCGCATGTTGTGAAATGTATGTTGGATAAGAAATTGTTACAAGGGATGCGTAATTTTTTTGGCGCCAAAAGTAGGTGTATGGCGCGGTGGGGGTGGGGAAAGGGGGGGGCGGGACTCTATCAAAGCATTAAACCGGTTACACGCACTCTAGATAGGTTAAAGCACTTTAGTGTAAGCAGGGCAGTGAGGCTCTGATAATACAGAGGAGACAGAGAAAGACAACCAGTGCAGACAGAAACCAGCAAACTCACTTAAGGCCATCATTGTGTCTTGTCTCCTACAGACTGCAACACTAGGAGCCTCACTAGAAGAAGAAAAAGGCTGCTGCGTTGGGTGTTATTGTTGAAGGGGGAAGGGGATTTTACTCCGTTGCTGCTTGCGGGTGTTTTGAGTTGGTGTCGGAGAGGAGAGGGGAGGGGGCTGTGCCAGTTCCTGGAGTCCGTGTCCCAAACGCTGCTATATTTCTCCGGTAAGTGTTGCTGTTCTCGCTTCTCCTGATAAATAAATATACAGAGGGGAAAAAAAAACTGAACAAAGCGCCCAGCCCCACGAAAGCCAGCGTTTCAGCTGCCGGAGACCGGCCGGCGTTGATCCTTTCTGCAACCAGTGTTGCAGTTTTAATTTGTATAATTCCAGAGAGCTATCTTAGATAACGCAGACAAAAAGGCTGTTGTAACACAGTGCTCTTTTTAAAAAAAAAAGACATGAAATGTGTACTTTCACCACACAGAACGAGTGGGGGTGTTTTCCCTTTGGTTCATTAGAACTTATTCAGACTTTGCAGTGAGCGGTGTCTCAGGATTTTTTTTACAGAGCTGCGTCAACGCTAGATATTTAAAGCCCAGCGTTTGAGCTGGCAATTATAAAGGGGCTTGTATGTGTGTGTCAGAGAATTAAAACCCAATGCACAATTTTTCATTTATTGCATTTGTTCGAAGGGTTGTGTCTTTTCGATTTAACCTCTTTCGAGCGGGGCAAGTGACAAGTCTTTTCTGTTTCTTATCCAGACCCCCCCACCCCAGATACCAAGATGCCCCTAACGGCTTCTGCCACTTTTTTGGGCAAGAGCTATAACTACGATTACGACTACGACTCCTTCCAGCCGGTTTTCTACGATGAAGAGGAGAATTTCTACCAGCAGCAGCTGCCGGCTCCGAGCGAGGACATCTGGAAGAAATTCGAGTTGCTGCCGACCCCGCCGCTGTCGCCGAGCCGCAGACCCAGCTTCAGCCTCTTCCCTTCCAATGCCGACCAGTTGGAGATGGTCACCGAGTTCCTGGGCGACGACCTGGTCAACCAGAGCTTCATCTGCGACGCGGACAGCGAGACGGTGCTCAAGTCCATCGTCCTCCAGGACTGTATGTGGAGCGGCTTCTCGGCGGCGGCCAAACTGGAGAAGGTGGTGAGCGAGCGGCTCGCCTCGCTGCAAGCGGCCAGGAAGGAACCGGGAGCCCTCTGCATCTCCTCCACCCTTTCCTCCTCTTCTTCCCCAACTCCCCTGCGGAGCCCGTCTTGCAACGCCCCCGCATCGGCCGGGGCTGCCGCCTTGACCTCTCCCGCTGCCCCCAGCTCTTCCGCCGCCTCGGCTGCTGGAGCAGCCCCCGGGCACCTCGGCATGGGGCTGGGCGCTGCTTCCAGCACCTACCTGCACGACCTCAACACTTCGGCCACCGACTGCATCGACCCCTCCGTGGTGTTCCCTTACCCGTTCGCCGAGCACAAAGTGTCCCTGCCCCTCCCTCCGGGAGCCGGCAGCCCCCCCGCCACAGATACGCCGAGTGACTCCGGTAAGTAAGGAAAATCGCCTCTTAGCCCATCTACAGGGGCGCTGCTTGTGTTAAATACTTCGAACCTTTACTTTGGGGGGAGGAGAGGAAAGATTGGGGTGCATTGCAACTCCCACCAATTTTATTTTAACACTTCGGCTTGCATTCCTCAATGCTATTAAAGCAAATATTTCATTTTCTAAAAAAATGCAACTTCTTCTGGTGCCTTTTAAGGGTTTGCGGTGACTTTTTATTAAAGTGTGTGTTGAATTTAACATTTTTTAGAGGTTGCGTCGGCCACAATGCACAGAGAGAAGGGATTTTGCGCAGATTTTTTTCTCTCTCTCGATCGGTCATTCCGGGACAAACTGGGTGAAAGTGTAATTAGGGGGCTGGGCATTCCGGGCCGACGAGTTTGAAGTGAGGGCGTCAGCCTTTATGAAAGAGGCTTTTCACCACCCCCTCCAACCAAACAGGGCGGGATTTCATCAACTCCCTGAGGCACTCCAGCAAGAGGCTGGCTTGGCAGGGAGAGGAAAGGGCCAGGGAGGGAACTGGATGAGGATATATAAGACGTCCTTACGCAATATCCTTGACTGAAGAGGCTTAGGTTGAATTTAGTAATGCAAATATCAGCTGACTGGGGCCCCATTACATAGAAAATGCTTGGTTCAGGCTGCTTTTAAGCTTGTCATGACCTCGTTCTTGAGTTGTATGTCATTTCTCATCTCTTTTTTTCATCACCTTTTATAGAAGAAGAGCAGGAGGATGAGGAGGACGAGGATGATTATGAGGAGGAAGAAGAGGATGAAGAAGAAATTGACGTGGTCACTGTGGAGAAGAGGCAGCCCTCTACCAGGAAAGCTGAGTTAAACACAAACACCGTCCGGGTCTCCCGGCCTCAGCACAGCCCCCTGGTTCTCAAGAGGTGCCATGTCTCCACTCATCAGCACAATTATGCTGCTCCCTCCCCCCAGCCTCCCACCAAGCGTCTCAAGGTGGAGAGCAGTCGAGTGCTCAAGCAGATCAGCACCAACAGCAAGGGGAAGTGCCCAAGCCCGAGGACGTCGGACTCTGAGGAGAACGACAAGAGGAGGACGCACAACGTCCTGGAGCGCCAGCGGAGGAATGAGCTGAAACTGAGCTTTTTTGCATTAAGGGATCAAATCCCAGAGGTGGCAATGAATGACAAAGCAGCCAAAGTCGTCATCCTCAAAAAGGCAACGGAACACATATTGTCAATCCAGTCAAATGAACAGAGACTGATATTGGAGAAAGAACAGTTGAGGAGGAAGCAGGAACAACTGAAACACAGGCTTGAGCAGCTGAGGAACTCTAGCAGACAGAAATATTAATCATTGGGCATTTTTCTTGTTTTTCTGAACTGCCTGAAGGCATTTCTGCTTTCTAATTCTGTACAAGAAAATTCCAGGACATATTCATGCAAATTTGCCGAACTTTCTTCCTGCATGCTAATGCATCATAGACTGAAACTACACAACCATGGCCAGGCTATTCTTTGTGGTGACACTTTGATTTTGGCCAGAAATATGTGATACTGCCTCATTATACGTTAAGACTCTTTACCACATTTTTTCTGGCGGGGTGGATTTACCATGTATTAGTCTCGCCAAGTTTTAATTTACAGATATATTTGTATTTAATGCATTTATTTTTCTTAAAAAAAAAGAAAATCTTATTGACCATTTTCAAGTCTTTGTTTTATTAATTGTCATTTTGTAAAATATTTGTATAGTTATTAAAATTCTTGTAGAAAATTAGCAGTTTATGTAAAGTCACTTGCTAAGCAGTTTTGTGATGAGCTGATATTTTGTTGCAAAGTTTCTCAGCATGTGAATTGTGCCATAAAAAATTTCATTTAATCCTTGGCTGTAATTTCTTTTACTGCATCTGTTTCGTTCAACATACTGCAATTGATGTGATATACTATCCTTTCACTTCATGTAAGTGTGTGAGTTGAAGGGGAGAATTGACAGACTAATATTATTTGCACCAAGAAATGTTGGGCAGAAGATGGGGGGGTGGGGTGGGGTGGGGAGTAGAGGGAGGGGTGTTATGTTCTCTAATGGAAAGTATATATTTGATCTCAATTGTTGTTGATTTCAGGAAAATGATTAAAAGATGCAAAATGCTCCTCAATTGTACCAATGTGGGAAATGTGCCAATTAATTAGGCAAGTCTGATTACTTTCTTTGAATATTAAGTTCTCCCATTTTATGAAATTAACTTCTTCATTCTTCAAACCAACGAAGTGCTGGTCCACACAAAGCCTACAGAAAGGGGGTGTGGGTGAGGTTGATAAGAAGTCTCAGCCAACCAATGGACTGAAGTCTTCAAGACGGTTTCAATGATAAGTGCACCTTTGTCAGTTAACCCATTATAATTCTGAACATTAGCATCTCTTTTTCAAGGAAAACAGTTTAATTAGATAGTTGGTCCATTTGTGGATATAGAAATCATTGGGTGTGACTACATACTTACACCCTCATGATTGGAGTACTTGCCTCAGTGGACCTTAACACCAGCGATTATTATAAATTGCACATTTGCCTCATCTCAGTCCCATTTATTGTTGGAAAAAGCAATGTCACTTCATTTTTCTGTGATTCATTATATAGCCACTCTCATGTATAGACAATTGGAGCCAGAAATGACCTCTACATTTAAATGACACAAATCAATGAATTTCTGAATGATATAGCAATTGAATAGGTTATAATTAAAACACTTGTATAAAAATGAAATGATCATAATGAATGTGCAGATATTACAGCTTTAGTTATTTGTATTGGTTCTTCAGTCATAAATTACTAACATTCTCAACTAAAATTCTCAAACTCCTAGTGCCATTCGCATTTCATATACATTGCTCTACATTTCGTAAAGTGCTTTAACACTATGGTTATTTTCATTTCAATGTAGCTGTATTCATTTGGAATATGTTGGCAGATTCTGTGCAGAAGTTGACTTCAGATTGACTACATGTCTGTGGGTTCGTGTCCCATCTGGGGTGTGTTCATTTGAGATTTCTGGGCAGCACAGTGGCCAGGGTCCCGGTTCAATTCCAGCTGCAGGCGACTGTCTGTGTGGAGTTTGCATGTTCTTCCTGTGTCTCTGTGGGTTTCCTCTGGGTGCTCTGGTTTCCTCCCACAGTCCAAACATGTGCAGGTCAGGTGAATTGGCCATGCTAAATTGCCCACAGTGTTAAGATGCATTAGTCAGAGGAAAATGGGACTGGTGTGGGTTATTCTTCGGAGGGTCGGTGTGGACTTGTTGGGCCAAAGGGCCTGTTTCCACACTGTAGAGAATCTAATGTCTATTAGAGACAAACATGTCTACATTTATGCACTTAAGGAGCTCATTGCCACTTCAGGGACTATAAGGAGTGGGCAATAAATGCTGCTGAGACAGCAATGCTGACATCCCATGAAAGGATATTGAAGAAGCATAAAGTGCGCAAAAATGTTCTACGGTTGCACTGTATTCACTCATTTGCAAAGTGGGGGCAGGGGTGTCAGCACGAACAAGTATAAATTCTTGGCCACAGTAGATTGGACAAACGTTAAAAAATAGTGGGGATCCATAAGTATAGCTTTATGCTCTGGGCAAATTGTATGAATCTTTTGGGAGCGGAGGGGGCAGAAAGTGCACTATGCACTACATGCAGAGAGGTAAGAGAATCTGCACGTCCCTGCCTTCACTTCATATACCTTGACCACTCATCCACAGTATGTTATAAGACTTAATGCTAAGGACCAGACACTGTATCTTCCAGGTCTTCGGGCGGGATTCCGTCGCGAGGGTGGGTGTTCCCCGTCGGGTGCCATGACGTCAGTCGCTGGCGGCGCCGGGCAACGTTCCATTGACGTCGCGAAAGCGTGCGAGCACATGGAATAGTGATGGAGGAGCAGCAGCAAGAACCAAAGCAACCTGCACTTAAATGGATTACTTTACACCAGCACCGTGCAATGGAAAGAACTCGCAGAGCAGCAGAAAACTTCTCAATACCTGTAAGCTATCTCTTTGTTCTTTCTGCTTTGTGTCCATTTGCGTTGGAAAGGGGAGGTATGAGATTGTTCGTAGAGAGGATCCTATTCGCAAACATCTCTGTTTGCATATTGCTTTTATGTATGTGTGTATGTATATAAATTGCAACACGGCCATGCACTGTATGCACCGGAAAATGTGGATCTTGGATGGGGTGTTGTGAATGTTTATCAATTTATTGCCTTGGATGGGAATCGCATGGGTGCTGCGTCCTTTTGTTTCAACAAAAAAATTGCAGTGATTTACAGTAATTTGCTTAAGAGACGGGAAAGCTGCGTTAAATTCATAGGAAGGTGACTATGGGTCATGTTTAAAACGTTCCACCTCTTGTCGATGATAGCTTAGGATTGATTTTATTTAGCTTTTATCTAGGAATCTTTGTAAATCGTAACTCCCAGCACCATCCAAGTTACAGTTTCCATCACTCAGGGCTCTGTACAGATTTCAAATTTTAAGTTGAATGCGATTTGTACTTTAATGGATTGTTGTTTTCAAACGCACATGCTGAACTTTTGAGGGCCAGATTTGTTTTTAACCACGGGAAATTTCTTTCGAACCAAATGCAAAGCAGAAAATGAACGTTTTATCTTCACCCATTAAATGGTGAAAGTTAGCAAGCTTGGAATACTTTATGCATCGCCTGGGAGCTATTTATTGAAGTAGCGGGCTCCAATCAAAGTCTGCACAACGAAGTAAGATTTCACCGTGCTACCGCCGTTTGAAGATGGAAGTTATATTGCAGGATTTAACCATCAAGTTGAATTGTCTAATGCAAAAAAAACCAATTCTGCGCAAGGCACTGTGCAATTGATGATCTTGGAGTTTATTTTTCTTCCCCCCTGCTCGGGGCAGAGAAAAGCACAGGAGATGATCTATGCAGGAGGCGGTGATTCGGAATCGGTATTTCCTGCATTACCTAATCCGTTATCCTGTCCCTGTCTGAGATTGGCAGCGCAGTCTGAGAGAACCTCCCACTGTTGTACTTTGCAGGAGAAAGATTTGACTTGCGATGCGGTTGCACCAAACCCCCGGGAAAGAATACGACCCTTCAAAATATGTTGCATTTTCTACAGCAAGTGACATTAAAGCAGCGTTTCAGATTTGTGAAATAGACTTCGATGAAATTCTGTTTGTAGTCGAACAAAACCAAAACCCATTGTCCTTAGCACGGAGGCAGATGCTTATACAGCCCTGGCGTTTACCTGTTTGAAAAGGTAACCGGGGAAACGGGGTTATTATTCACTTGCTTGAAGATGCTCTCAGCTGTTCACTTCGTTTTAATATAATTTATGTCACAGTTGTACATTGTGCAACCAAGAGTGTTTTGGCTATTTGTTTGGTTTTTGGTTTTTTTTGGAAGAGGGTTTGAATTTATGTTGAAGGTCCCTGATCTCTTGCAACCCTGCACTCTTCTGAAATTATTTAATTGCCTTTATTGCTGAGACACAAAATACTAGAACAAAGCAGTTATTCTGGAACTGGTTAAGCCACAACTGGTGTACTACATGTAGTTCTGGGTACCATACTATAGGAAGGATGTGATTATAATGGAGAGGAGATTTACCAGGATGCTGCCTGAGCTGGAGGGTATGCGCCATCAGGAAAGTTTGAATATGTTGGAGCTGTTTTTCCATGTACCAGCGAAGATTGAGGTCCACAACTTTTGAGAGCCATAGATAAGATGGATAGGAAGACACTGTTCCATTACTAGTGGGATCAATACCAGTGAGTTTAGATTTAAAATAAGATGAGAAGACCAAGGGGAGAGTTGAGAATAGACTTACTACAAGCCAAGGGGATCTGAAACTCACTGCCTGAGAGAATTGTTAAGTCAGAAGCACGCATAACATTTTAAGCAGCATTTAGATTTTCACTTGCATTGCCATAGCCTCCAGGACTATAGGCCAAAAGCTGGAAAATGGGATTGGTGTAGTCAGATCTGTTCTGACGTTGTGGGCAGAAGGCCTCTTTCTGTGCTGTAAATATGCATGAGTTTAATTCTGGCCTCATGTGTGCATTTTTCCTTCCTACCGCCCCGTTGGCCCTGCCTTCAGCTGTCTAGGCCTGAGTCTCTTTAACCGTCTGTCCTTCCCTACTCCCTACTTCAAGCTGATCCTTGAAACGTATCACTTTGTCCAAGCTTTGGTCACTTTCAAATATTTCCTTTCAAATATTTCCATGTGGGGGAGAAAACACATCTGTAAAACATCCTTGGGTTTTATTTTGTTGCTGCATTTCACAGCAGTTAAATGTGAGAAGTAATCTCTGTGTCTTTTGATAAAACTGAAAATTAAGACACAAGAAGGAAACCTTTAAGTTTCAGCATCACACAGCTGCAGGAAGAAGCTTGAAGGAAGTAGAGAATTGTGAAGCTGGGTCCAGACTGGGATTTTGATTTGTCCTCGCATTTTATTCGACAAAATTGGCTTCTCTTCTCATCCTTAGGCATATTTAAATGAATATGCTAAGAACTCTCATGTTTAAATGTGTTTTTCTGGAATAATAATCACAGAATTTTACAAAGGGGGACAGAAGGCACACTGTTTGCAGCTTCTTGGTGTAATGTTCATTTTCTGAATCCCATGAGATTCATTGCTTCCACCAGTGAAAATTTGCATTCCATCAATGTAAAATAGTAGTTTTTAAAGGTAGAATAAACATAGGTTTGTGTCACCCCTTCATGATCGTTCTAAGTCTTGAAACACTTTATGGTGCATAAAGGATTGTGAAAGAGAAGTCACTGTTGTACAGTAAGGAAAGCAACAGCAAATGTTGGAAACATATGAAATAAGAGCACAAGTATACCATTAAGCCAGCTCAAGACTCCTCTGTCATTCAGTAAAATCATAGTTAAGTTCCGAATTCCACATTCCCCAGTCTTCTGAGAGCCCTTGATTCCGCTGTCTAACGAGAATCTGTCCACCTTTTGTCAAAACTATTCAGTGCCCCAGCCTCCTAAAGTATAGAGTTCCAACGCCCAATTTGCAGACAGCAAATTCCAAAATAGCAATGTGAAAATGAATACAGAGGAACTTAAATTATTCGGCGTTCGATTATCCAAACAAGATCGCAAGGTCCCAATGCTTGGCTAAAATCTGTTTTCCTGTGTTCGATTATCCAAACATTTGATTATCTGAACGAACAAACAAACTCCCTACCCATGTCATTCGGATAATCGAGGTTCCTCTGTAGACATCTGTCATGTTTTTGTGTGATGCTGCAATGAATGCTGGCTGTTACACCAGCGACAACCCACCTACTTTTCAAAGGCCGAGCTGGGGGTCTGTCACTTTGTCTGTGAAGATAGATTTGGTTTGGGACTAATCTCTGTCTGATAACCAACTTCTCAAACAGTTCAACGCTCTTGTACTGCTGTGCTGGAGTTCCAGTCTAGATCGTCACACTTTGGCTTGCAGTATTGCTTGAACCAAGCGTCTTTGCTTTGGAGGCGAATGCTGCCAACTGTGTCACAGTTGCTTTTGAGAATACAGAAATTGTCTGTCTTGAAGTCCAATTTTCACCTCCACCTCCACCTGCCTTTTGTTAATGAAGGTGGTGGTTGATTCAGTGTAATTCATAAGACTTAAATCAGTCTGCAAGATGACTTGTGTACATTTTTGACTACAAGTTATCTGGCTGAGGCCATCACAGTGAAGACATTGAGTTATACAGCACTGAAACAGACCCTTCAGTCTAACTCCTCCACGCTGACCAGACATCCCAAGTTAATCCAGTCCCATTTGCCAACATTTGGCCATTTCCCTCTTAAACCCTTCCTATTTATGTACCCGTCCAGATGGCTGTTAAATGTTGTAATTGTACCAGCATCTACCACTTCCTCTGGCAGTTTATTCCATACACATACCACTGTCTGTGTGAAAGAGTTGCCCCTTTATTCCCTTTTAAATCTTTCTCCTCTCATCTTAAACATATGCACAAAGACCTTATCTATTTACCCTATCCATGCCCCTCGTGATTTTATAAACCCTTTCAGGTCACAACTCAGCCTCTGCTCCAGGTAAAATGGCCCCAGTCTATTCAGCCTCTCCCTAGAGTTCAAACTCTGCAAACCTGGCAACATCCTTGTATATCTTTTCTGAACCCTTTTCAAGTTTCAAAACATCATTCCTAAATCAGGGAGACCAGAATTGCATGCAGTATTCCAATAGTAGCCTAACCAATATCCTACACGGCTGCAACCTGATCTCCCAACTCCTATACTCAATGTTCACATTGAATGAACTTGCCATTCTGTGTGTACTTGTTGGAAGGAATTGCTCTGTTCTATTCAAGAGCAACATCTGAAGTTATACATTCCTGCCAGACTAGGGTCCTATGATGTATCACACTCCACCTGACTGCAGCTAATTCCAAAGAGGTCAGACAATGAACCTGGGTCTGTACTTACCAGTTGGGACAAGTAATCTCTGAACCCAACAGGCTTGGAGATTGACCACTTATTAAAAATGGAAGTTGCTCATTTTACACTGCCAATAAACATAACCACACAAATCTAGCTCCCTTGCTCTAATCGCTGAAATCTATTATAAATATGGTATATATTTATGATCCTTGCATGTAAAATGTATATTTATGACCATTGCATGTAAAATGTACCCTTTGCACCTGCTCCCTGTGGCAGTTACAAATGTTAATTTTGATTTTATATATCCAGTCAGCGGCAATGTTTCATATGGAAAGTGTTGCGCTACAATCATGTTCTCCAAAAGGAATTACTTTTAAGGCAGATATTAGGACTCTTTTATGCACAAAAATCTCTGAAATTATGAGGTAAATCTAGGTTTACTTTGAGGGACAGGGCAGTTAGAATCCCCCTAAATAGACAGATGGGGTGGGACACAAAAGCCTGTTCAGGTCTCCTTAAAAGGCAAACTTTTTATTTATGCTGTGGCTAGGTGGTTTGAAAATGGGCAGAGTGATCTGGACAGGGAATTCCAGAGATTTCTTTACCCAGGAAGGTATAACATTTTGTTCTTCGATTTTAATCGATCAATGCTGTGCTTCATTGCCTTGGGATGGTAATGATAATTTTGCTTCTGTAAATGAGGGAGAGTTAATGCTGAGACATTACTACTTATACATTCCAATGTCTTTAAAATCAACTAATTGTAATTCTAAAGCTCCCTTCATGGAAACAGATATACAAGGGTACTTAACAGGAGCTAAACGGTACGCCTATTGAAATGGCTTATGTCAAGCTTGGTTAATGTTTAGGAGGATATTAAAGCACGAAGGGGTGAGTGAGGTCAAGGGAACCAATGTTCAGCTTTAGGGTTTTCTTGGATTGTTTGGGTAGTGGGATTGGGGAATGCATGAGAGGCCAGAATTAAAGAGGAGTGGAGTTCTCGGTGGAAATTTGTTGCGGAGATGGAGAGATAAAGGAAAAGTGATGGTGCGTACCAGGGCGTTTGGTCACTGGGATTTGCTGCTGCCAGCAGGGCTGTGGGTCAGTTAGTACAAGTTGAAAGTTGGAATTTCTGGTTAGGAGAGGTTGCAGACATTTGAGTTTGGACGCAATATCAGCATGAGTGAAGGTTTCAGCAGCAGACAAGCTGAGACGAGCAAAGTATTACAGAAATAGAAATTGATGATCTTTTCAGATGGAGGGTAGGGAATCTAATGCTTAAGGATGAAATTCAGCACTGCACAATCTGGTTCAACCTCCGTCTTCTCAATGTTTAATTGATGGAAATTGGTTCATTCAGAACTGAAAGTTGAACACCATCAGTTTGACAATGTAGAGGCAATGGAGAGGCCAAGAAGCAATGGTGAGCTGGAGCCAGCTGTGATTAGTGTACGTGTGGTGGGAGGGCATTATGGTACGTGTCGACTCACTTAGGGTTCCTGTGTCTTACGTTTCATGAGGGGCCTGACTTTTATAATTAGCGCTGTTCATACCAGCCGTGCCACTTGAATCAGCTGTTGTGTACTGGAGTCCACATAGCTGGGAATGCGACCTGCACCCTTGGAGATCTGGAAGGAAGGACATTTTGTTTTTTGATTTGATGCAGGTTTAAAGCGATCCACTTGGAACGATGATCATAGAGGAGATTGATGTAGACTGTTACTTCAACTGGATAACTGTCTAGTACCCTTGTCCTTGTTACTGTGAGAAGCTGCAGTGTTACATAGTGTTCTCCCTGCCTCTGCAGATCTTGGCAGATGACCAGGACTGACTCACCATGTTTCCTTTTTCTGAGATGGATCACACACTGTGGATTCCTAGAACTGCTTGAGTTGCACCCTTACTTTCTCCCCTCTTTTGCTCATCGTTGTCTCTGTAAATTAGTAGTTAGAAGCTTTTGTGAGTCAATTTTCCTTCTTCCACTTGAGTACTTGAAGTGTTAGGTGTGCACATTGCTTTTCACCAATTCAAATACTTTGTGTGTGACTGGGTTAAGCCAACTCACTTTTCTATTGCCATTAAGGGAAATGTTGATAATTTTGTGGTAGCCTGCAGTCATATATGGGTGGTGAAATATCTCAGCAGCCTCAGGAATTTCAAATGCTGTGTGCGGGCTCATTATTTACAAAGAGTGTGGTGAGAAAGTGCGCTCTTGTGACTTATACTTTGTACTGCTGGTTCCTATCTATGGATTTCAAAATCTCACATGATCATTTGAAGGAAGGGTCCATATTTAACTGTTGCACTGAAGAAATTGCACTTGTTTTGTTGTCTTTGAAATATGTTAAAAGGTCAGTGGTTTGTTATATTAATGAAAACAATTTGCTGTCTTCTTGGACCCATTCCAGACGTCCTTGGTGCACTCTGTAGAATTACTTTAATGTGTTATTTTGATTATTCCATCCTTTTTTTTAAATGTCCCTATTCGTCTCTTTGCTGTTTTTCTTTATTTACAACAAAGAATAAAATAAAGTGGAAGGATTTTCTTCAGATCAGTTCTGCTATGATTAAATTTAGAGAATTGCTTAATTGAATGTTTAAGATGGTAGGCTGCTGTATCCCCTGACATGAGTGTTTCTCAATTAGTAAACACAGGATCCAACAAAAACAGAATGCATTTAGCTCTTTATTGCATTGTCCTTCAGCAAGGAATGGAGAGCCACTGAGCCTGCTCTATCGTAATAGATTCTGGATGAACATTTTAAGCAATTCCACTTTCTCACTGTATCCAGTCATCACTGTCAGGATTCTGTGTATTGATTGTAAGTTGATGGACAGGCAGCACATCCATCAAGGAGGCAGTATCCTCATATGGTGAATGTTTACTAATGGGTAAAGAGTCGGTGAGAAGCAAGTTCTGCCAGAAGTCCTGTGTGCGAGATGGCAGTGAGTTAGAGTGTAGGCTGTGGTTTTCAGTCTAGGGGATTGTTGCCAGGCTGCTGTTTGCCATGGCACTGCAGCCTGGCCTACTAGCGATGTTGCCGTCTTCCTCCACATTCCAAATATGAAAATGGATGTTCAAAACTATCATCTCCCATCACCTCAGAGTGGAATTTTGAGTGTTCTACTAGTCATCTGGTCCTGGCTTCCTTGTTATACAAGAATTCCTCAGTTGCGTGTCCATTTTCCAACCTGCACATGAGCTTGTGCCAGTGAAGTCAATTCTGCTTGACAAGTGTTGAGTAAATTTGAGAGAGTTGCCTTTGACAGAGCTGTCACTTCTCTGAATTTGTCCAACTATAACACGCCCAGAATGAACTGTGGACAGTGAAGATGGAAATTGTTGAGTTTCCTTTCTTGACCGCTTTAATTCAACAAATATTCACAAACACCATGACCTGGTGCTGAGAACACCAGGCTTCAAAAGTTTGAGTCAACCTGTTGTTACTCAGTCCACATTTCACAAAACAAAATCAGAAATTGCTGGAAAAGCTCAGCAGGTCTGGCAGCCTTGTGGAGTGGAAACAGAGCTAACGGTTTGGGTCCAGTGACCCTCCTTCAGACGATTTTGTGACTTCGTGGTCACCTGAATTGGTAGCTGGGTTTCCTGTGTGTGTATTGCACTAAATCAAGCAATCTATGGTCTGTCAACATGGGCCAAGGTATCCGAAGGCTAACCACTTCCACATGGAAATTAGTGTGATCAAACGAAATGTGACACTTTGTTCCAGAATTTCCAATCGTAAACTCCGTTAGTTGTGGAGACGTATAGCATGGAAGCAGACTGTTCAGTCCAACCTTTCCATGCTGACCAGATATCCTAAATTTATGTAGTCCCATTTGCCAGCATTTGGCCCATATCCCTCTAAAACCTTCTTATTCACATACCCATCCAGGTGCCTTTTAAATGTTAATTGTACCAGCCTCCACCGCTTCCTCTGGCAGCTCATTTCCATATACACACACATACCACCCGCTGTGTGAAAAAGTTGCTCTTCAGGTCGTTTTTTTAATCCTTCCCCTCTTACCTTGAACCTATGGCCTCTAGTTTTGGACTCCCCTTTTGGTTTGCCTTTTGGAGTTGCCTTTTGGTTTATGTTCACTTAAGGTTGTGTGTTGTTTGCTTGTAGTAGTGTGCAAACCAGTACGACCATCTGTCAGCAACTGGCATTGAACTGATGGCCTTTCGTACAAATGCAACCTGCTCGAACACACGAGCATCACAAAATAGTGGGGTTGTTTCAGCAATGTCTTGGTATTGACGTGGTACTTACCGATCATCTCTATGTCTGGTCTTGCCATCATCTCTGTCTTTGACATCCATTGTCCCTTCAGTTTCTTGAATTTATTACCTTGTTTGTATTTCTAGATCTTGTATCTTTCAGTTCATTTTGTATCAGAATTTTTGTCAGGAGAAAGATGTAACAGACTGACAAATGAAGACTGAGCAATACTTAGTCCTTTTTTAGCTAATGCCAAGTGTTTCTTTGATCATTTGTGCCAAAGGTACAATGTCACTGTTGTAGAGATTGACCTCGTCATCTTATAGGGCTTTATTAATTGGTGTTTATGACTTGTGAAATAATTTCAAAATATATTTTCACTTTGGTAGTGCAAAGGCCATCCCACGCCTTCCCAATACTTTTCAACACTACATGTCTAAATTAATCATCTAAGAGGACTACCTTATTCATACATTGTATACCATACGTACTGTGTCTGTTTGTGCTGGACCAGCCATACTTCAATATACGTGACGTTAGATTTAATACACAGTTGGCTGTCTGAATGGAGAGAAATAGAACCTATTTGCTAGCTGTTCCGGTGAAGGTTTTTAAGTGGATTTGCATGTTTTCTATTTTGGGAAAGGTTGCCTTTTGCTCGTGCTACTGTTTCCAAAGAGAATTCCACTATCAGTGGAATTTCATAAAGATTGTGAAAGGCGTTTAACAGAATCTGGGTCTGTAGAAGTTTAGCTATCCCTGTGTGTACTTTTGAGTCCAGTTGCAGATGCTGTCTTTTCTAAGTATCTTACTCTTCCAGTAAGATAGTCTTTTGAGTTCTTTTAACAAATAGGAATAGAATGACAGAGACTAATTCATAATTTTAGAGCATGTTGGGCTTATTATTCCCTTATAACATCTAACAACAAATCTAGCAGATAACTGATTATAGGTTAGAGGGTTGTCAAAAGACCTCAAAGTGAAATCATTGTCTCTGCCTTATTCTAAGGTATCCTATAGAGACTGAATTGGATTACTGTTGTCCTATAGTATGCAAGGGATACAGTGCTTTAAAATATCTCTGTCTATTTTCAACTGCAGGCTAGTGAAGTATAATGTAAGCCACATTGGTTGTACATCTTGCAGAAGATCTCCACTCTTGCTTTGAGGTCAGACGACCGTGGACTAATTGGAAGGCACAATGCACATGACTGGGTGTTTAATAGAGTACAGCACTTATGTGAATTTAACACATTGCTAGTTATGTCATGCTCCTTACACAAAGACCTTTAAATCTGGAAGTAAAACATTAGGTGGACAGGTCAAGTCAAAGAATAGGAAAAAGAGTTTGCATTTAACACTTCTATTATAAAAGTGAATAAAAGGCTTCCTGCCCAGAGGTAAGTTGTGCTTTCATAGCCCCCTTGAATGCTTGATGTTTAAGTTGTACCACAGAAAGTTAAAAGCGCTTCAGGAATATTGTAAATGATTACTGGGTTTGTGGAGTGCACAGGGTCCTTGTTTCGGGTAGTTGTGTATGGCGATGGTCCTATGGCGTGTTTTACCATATTAGAAGGTCCCTGTTTCATTTGGCAAAGCTGGCAGCATCTCTCAAAAATAAATGCTCATTCTGTTATGGGTGTTCAGTGGTTGATTTCCAATCAAGTACAGGTGTCCCCCACTATCCGAAAGTGGAGCGTTCCTATGAAACCATTCGTAAGCCAAAATGGCGTAAAGCGAAGAAGCAATTACCATTAATTTATATGGAAGAAAATTTTGAGCGTTCCCAGACCCAAAAAATAATCGACCAAATAACACACAAAACCTAAACGAACTAACAAATAGTTAAGGCCGTCAGACATTGGGATGGTGAGAGGTACAGGAGACTGGGGTGTAGAAGAGAGAGATACCTTAAGACACATCGTGCTAATGGGTGCACAAAATAAATCGAGATAAAGCACATGCTCACAGGCGCAGTTCAAAGTTATGGCGGCTTAATGCTGAGTGTAGTTCCCTGGGAAGGCGTTTGGCGGCGCCACTTTCGCTGCGTGCACTTTTTCGTAAAAGCAAAAGTCCTCTTTCGGTTAGCGAAAACAGATACTAACGTTGGTGTTTCGTAAAAGCAAATTGGTGTAACATGAAGGTTTGAAAAGCGGGGGTACCTGTATTGAATGTTAGCATCGAGTGCTCCTTGGTCAACTTAGGTCCGGCAAGCTTAGTGATTTCGGTCTTTGGGCTTAACAACATTAGATTAATACCTAGAAATGGGCAGGTGTCTTATGAAAAAGTGGGCTTTAGACCACTGGAGTTTGGAAGAGCAAGTGGTGGGGTGATTGAAGCATACAACATCCTGAAGGGTCATGACACAATGCATGTGAAAAGGTTGTTTCTTCTTGCGGGTTAAACCAGAAGGACGGATCACTGTTCGAACATAAAGGGTTGCCAATTCATAACAGAAACTAGGAGAATTTTATTTCCTCTTGGATTGTTGAGGGTCTTAGGAATGGTTTTGAAGCAGAAACCTTGAATATTTTAAGATAAAGGTAGATAAGTACTTGAAAGGTTATTGAGGGTAGGTGCAGCTGTAGAGTAATTTGATCAACCATTATCTTACTGAATGGCAGAACAGACTCAACGGGCTGAATGGCCTACTCCTATTTCGTGTGTTTGTATGTAACCTTCGGTGTTCCCTGATCACACCCTCCTGCTCTGTTAGTATGATGGTATCCCATTTCCCATAAGAGCCTTTCTGACATTGAATTGTTCAAAAGTGGCCATTTCAAAAGTGGCAAACATCTGATCCACTGCCCAGCAAAAAATTTGAGGAAATGACCATAATGTGTTTCAACACTAACTTGACTAGAGTGGATTGAAAGTAAGCCATAACTCATTGAACAGCTCATTTGAGTTATTGTTGACCATGTCTTTTAGTGCAGCTGTGCATATTGTTCAAGTCTTGGTTTAGTAGTCATAGCCACCACTTCATAATGGTCAGATGTGATTGAAATGTGTAATGTATTTTATCCACAGGCTGCTTGAAATAGTTTTGAGTGAAGTAGGGTGGGAGGAGTGATGAAAGCACTAGCAAGCTCCTTGAGTGCGGTGTCAAGCCGGCGTAAGTGCTGAAGGCAATTGTTTTCTTTTCCATTGGATTAGTTGCATTTTCCCTGTTGCTGGCCCATTGCTAAATGCCATATCTGACTCAACAGCAGCACCGCTGTCACTGACAACAACAACTTCTTTTGCTACTTTAAAGACATTACATAAATATAAGAGGTGCTCTACAAGTGCATTACAAAACAATGTTATCACACCAAGCTACTTAACAATCCCCTGAGCTCCTCATTGTCCAAGTTTCTGTCTTTTTCTGCGTGCCACTTTAGCCTGTATCGAGCCTGTATAGTCGAGTGAATGTCAGTGCACCATTATCAGTTTTACAGCAATGCCCAGATGAATCACTGTGTGGCTGTCTTGGTAAGAAACCTGAGGGGACAACTAGTGCCAGAGCACACTCTTCACCTTGTCCTGCAAGGTCTTGTACACCTCCAAGGCCGTCTCTGGATCTGCCTGCTCCAGTTGGCAAGGGCACATCAAATTGCAAAATGGCTGTCATTTGCCTTGACCTCCAGAGGAATGAGAGAGTTATGAATAAAGCTGGTAGGGAATTTAGGGGAAGCATATTCACCCAGACCAGTTAAAATGTGGAACTTGGTGCAACATGAATTGTTGGGGAGATTAGCCAAGATGCATTTAAGGGGAAGAGAGGTAAGCATGTGAGGGAGAAAGGAATCAAAACATAGGTTTAGATGAAGCTAGATAAGAGACTAGTGTGAGCATAAACTGTGCTGACCTGTTGGGATGACTGTAATACAGTATAAAGAAAGCACAATGTTTTTAAAACACAAACCTGAAATGCTATTGCCATGAATGCTGTCTTTAAAATGCAGTAGTCTTATTTTGACCTGGCTAGTAGCTGGATGTTGCGCACGCTACAGAACTGGGTGGCCAAAATCTCTGCATAACAGCAAATGAAAAGCCATGTGTTGTTCCTCACTGACCCTCTGCCAGTCAGTTATTTCTCCCCCCTTAGTTTTGAAGTTCATTAAACATGACATTGTTTATAACAGGTCATTCGAACCAGACCGTTTTTTTTTTAAATTCAAATGTACTCTGCAGTGAGACATATTATGGTTCAAGTAGGGGTCTGAATCTTCCGCGACATTTATGAGTTTAAAATGTTAGGCTTTGAATGTAAAAGTGTCATGTGTTATGGCTCAGGCTTTGACATTGAGACTTTGAAGCTAGTAACTTAAAAGGTAAGCAGTTCCACAGTTAAAGATGATTCTTCTGACATAGCTAGAAAGACATTGGTAGACGACTTGTACCAAATGTTTTGTGTAGCTCGCCACCCTCTGTTGCCAATAGCCCTTTGGCACATTTGTTCCCCACTCTCCCACTTTTGTCGCAGTTTGTTCATCCACCTCCTATTGACCTCTTTTCCCTGTGGTTCTGAGGATGAATACAGTGGAGATGGCTTGGCTGAATGTCCCCTCGCTGTAGATCTTTTGTAAATTTTATGATTTGGCCAGCCCCGACAGAGCACCTAATAAAGCCCTTCATTGACAGTTTTGGGCGAGGCATCCTCAAAAGTGGCTGGCGTGCAGCAGGGAAACCATCTAGAAATATGAGTATTTGAGGGAAAGAAGCCTTTCTCCACAACAGACCTTCTGTACATGGCCAGAGCTTGATTCAAATCCAAGTTTGGCATCAGAGAAGAAAAATGCAGTCTTGCCTATCTCCATGACAGGCATAAATAGTGATTTTTTGGACTGGATCTAAATAATCAGTGAGGTTTCGCAGGGGTCAGGACTGGGCCACTTTTCCTAATGCATGAATTAATGCCCCAGACCTGGGTGTACAAGATTTCAATATCTGAATGTAAACTTTAGTATTGTGAACTGAGAAAGGGGGAATGATAGTTTCAAGAGGCTATTTAGTTGGATGGTGATGTTGCATACAGAATTTCATGCAGATAAGTGTGAAGTGATTCATTTTGATAGGATGAACAAGGAGAGATAAATTAAAGGATAGAAAGCTAAAACAGTTGCGAAGACAAAGAGCAGAAAAGCAAGGAGACTATTATCAGCTTTTATACAACTTTTGAATTGGTCTTAACAGACATGCTTAATTCTGAGCCGCACACTTTGGGATGGTGGTGAATATATTAGAGAACAGAAAATATTTACGAGAATGATTTCAGAATGAGAGAGTTTGGTTGCATGGGTAGGTTGGAGAGGCTGGGACTGTTCTGTTTTGAGCACAGCAGAGAAGGTTGAGAGATTTGCTAGAGGTGTCAGTACTGATATCGGCATCATTGGGTTCTGGATAATTGGGGGAAATTGTTCCCTTTGAAAGGAAAATCAAGACCAAGAGGGCACAGATTTAGATTGATTGATTGGAAAAAGA
Organism: Chiloscyllium plagiosum; assembly: GCF_004010195.1. Classification (NCBI taxonomy): domain Eukaryota; kingdom Metazoa; phylum Chordata; class Chondrichthyes; order Orectolobiformes; family Hemiscylliidae; genus Chiloscyllium; species Chiloscyllium plagiosum. The sequence continues at coordinate 86,183,815 of NC_057713.1, read as the reverse complement.
AGCAAAGGCAACTTGAAAAATGTTTCACGCAGTGAGTGGATTGCACTGCCTGAGTATGTGGTGTAGGTAAACTCATCCGTGGCTTTCCGAAAGGAATTTGATGTGCACGCGAAGAGAACAAATCTGCAAGACTGGCAAAACAAAGTCGCTGGGAAATGAGCTCAATTAGGTTGCTGTTTCAGAGAATGGATATGAACTTGTTTGCACTCCTGTGGCTGGCTGTTCCTTTAATTTGAGCATGGTGTCTCCTTAAAGTGATGAGGCCCTCACAAGGTACTGCATGGGATTTGGAGCACAGCTTCTTAAGATTTTAGATTCTATTGTCACGAGTACTCAGTAAAGGAATACAGGAATGTGGTGAAAAGTGTGCAAAATTGCCATTCTCTGCCTTGGTTACACTGCCTCATAATTAAGATGTTGTGGCTCAAAGCGTGATGTACATTGAGATGTGAGAGTTGTCTCCATTTTGAATGAATGGAACCAAGTTCCTCCTCATGACATTAATGTCACTCCTGCTGCATTTCAAGGACAGCTTTAATGTGGCATTTGAAATGCACTCTGGTATATTGCTCATTGCATTGGAGATCAGTTGTTACCTGACAACAACAAGGTTGTCAGTCAGTATAAGCATAGGTTGAATAATTAATAGTTATAGAGTCATACAGCACAGATACAGACCCTTCAGTCCAACTTGTCCATGCCAACCAAGTTTCCCAAACTGAACCAGCCACATTTTTTTAAGTTCCCTACATCCTTTGATGCAATTTGTACTTTTTCAGAAGGGCAGTCGACTTTATGGTGAAGCTTCATGGATAACAACTTAAACTCCCAATGACAGTCAGAAATGTAAACTTAAATCAGCAACATATTTTTCTTATTTACTTAGTGCTGTGAGCCATGAGGTTACGATTGGCCTATCCTGTCTAGAAGTTCAGAAGTCCAACACCCAAGAAGTTTGCCAGCATCGAGGACAACGCAGCCTGCATGCTTGCGGATCTGGTGCCAAGTTGTTTAATCTCTCCATGCTCAATAGCAGCAGGATGTGCTATATACTAGATGCACCACCACCCTCTCAAACCACAAACGGTACCATCTCTAAGGATAAGGGCAACAGAGACGGGGGGACACCACCAGCTGCAAGTTTCCCACCATACCACCATCACCATCCTGACTTGGAAATATATTGTCATTCCTTCAGTGCCGCTGGGTCAGAATCCTGGAACTCCCGAATGGCATTGTGAAGCACATATAATGAGGTGGTTCAAGAAGGCACCTCATCACCAATTTCTTGAGGGAAACTAGGGGTGCGCAATAAATACTGGCCCAGTCATCAATGCCCACATCCCAGGAATGGATTTTTTAGAAGGCTACGAGAAAGGTAAGCTAATATTTTTTTTCATGAATGGAAAGCTCTTGCTTTTGGCTCAAATGTAATGTTTTGGGCTTTTACCTGGTACATGATGTGACAACCCCAATGAGGTCAGCTTGTAAATTTCTCCCCTAGCCTGGTACCTGGGACAGAGTGAAGTAGATCAAAGTTTCCATCTTGTTTTCAGCTTCCATTGGAGTCCACCTTCTGTTCACAAGATATATTTATACAGCACGATAGCTGCACAATATATTGCTTTTGTGATCTTTAATCTTGTCATCTGAAATCTAAAATCCCCATCCTGTAAATGATTTAATGTGAGTAATTCATACCATTTTGGTGGTGAGTGAAAATTAGAATTAGATTACTTAGGCTGAAGTGATAAGTTGGTGTGACCGTCCAATGAGCAGTTTGTGAATTATAGAGAAGGCTGCATCTTTTAGTCAGGGCTCTTATTATGGTAACCATCTTAATCCAGCTCTTAGCTGCTACATTCAGTGTGTTTTTTGTTTGATTGTGGGATGTGAACCTCATTTGGCAGGTCTTTGCTTTCCATTCTTTATTGTTTTTATTGTGTTGATGGAATCACAATAGTCCGTGTGGTGTGAGTGCGCACACAGGGCTGTTGAGGACGGAGCTCCAGGATGTTGACCCAGCCAAAGTGAAGGGACAGTAATGCAGTTACAAATTGGGATGGTGTAGCGGCTTGGAGGAGAACCAGCAGCTGGTGGTGCTCCCTTGATTGAAGTGGTGGAGGTTGTATGTTTACAAGGTACATTGCAAGGAGCTTGTCAAGTTGCTGCAGTCAATCTGGTCGAAGGTATACACTGTGAGCAGTGGTGGTGGACGGAATGACAGAGCAGAAACAGTTTTTGAGTCATGATGAGAAGAATGCTTGTTTTTAACAACAACATGTGGTGTATTGCATATGTACAAGTTACATTGACTAATTAGTCTTTGTAAATTAGCATATTAGGAGCCTGAGGTACCACGTTGTCTCTGTTGGGACCTTGTGTTAGGTTATTTGTTCTCCATCCAGGATTGTGTGATATTCTTAGATTGAGTAGAATCTAATGCAGTTTCACACTAAGTCTTAACCTCCCTCTTTTGTTGTATTGAGGTATCGAGGAGTATATTAAAGGAGGAGTATATGGTGAAGGTATTTAGGGAGAGAATTCCAGAGCCTTGGCAACTGAGGGTGAAACTACCAATGGAAGTGCAATTAGAATCAGAGATGCAGGCTGTAATATTGGAAATCCTGACTTAAAAAGGAATGCTGTATGTAACTACGTGTCTGGACTAACCAAGGCCCCTTAATTTAGAGCATAAGATAATAAGAGCAGAATTAGGCCATTTGGCCCATCAAGTCTGCTCTACCATTTGATCATGGCTGATCTTTCTCGACCCTGTTCTCTTACTTTCTCTCTGTATCCCTTGATCCCCTTGCCTATCTATCTCTGTCTGAATGATACTCAATGGCTTGGTCTCCACAGACACTCCAACGTTTTGCTGAAGAAATTCCTCCTCTGTCAGTTCTAAAGGGTCATCCCTTCAACTCTGAGACTGTGCCCTTGGGTCCTAGTCTTTCCGACTAGCAGAAACATCATCTCCACACTCAATCTATCCAGGCCTCTTTGTATTCTACAAGTTTCAATAAGGTGTTTCTCATCCTTCTAAACTCTACCCTCCTTATATGGCGAGCCCTTTATCCCCAGGATCATTTTTGTGAACCTCTTTTGGATCCCCTCCACCGCTAATGCATCCATATTTAGAAACGAGGCTCTAAATGCTCACAATATTCCAAATGCAGTCTGTCCAGAGCCTGTAGAACCTCTGCTCTTCCAATCTAGCCCTTTCGAAATGAACATGAAAATGAAAGTAACCTCTATCCCTTGCTTATATAGCTGTTCTCCCATGCCGTTTCTCTGTGTGGTCTGAGGGAGAGTGACTTGAATTTGACTAGAATGGTAGCTCTGACAACCAAGTGCTAAAGTGAATCTTTTAATTTAACCTCTGATATCACTGTTCCTGCAGCAGGCGGCTCAACATGCGAGGAGGAAATGGATGGTTATGATGGAGCTGTGTGCCTACTGTTTAGTCTTGGTGTTGTTTCACCTCTTATGGCGCACTTTCTGTTGGGAGCAATTTGTTTGAACATAAAGATGTTGCACAACATGAAAGCAAGGCTTAAGTATGATTAATGCTGTAGTAGTTTAGTACCAAAACAATAGATGTGAATAAGTCATTTGATAGCATTGTAATTATCTCGCATCTCAATGAAGTGATATGATTTCATCATATAGGACTGTCAGTATGGTTATTGTTACAGTATCCATCGGACTCTGAGAAACCCATAATTATACTGTTTCTCCAAGCAACAGCAACTAACACAGCAGCCCATTAATCAGTAATGGGATGTGGTAATGTTAACTTCAGAAGCTTTTCTGTTCACTCTGCAATGTCAGTCCAAGGTGCACGATATAATTTTATTAGTTTTGACAAAGAATTTTGAGCTGATGGAATTCATGAAAAGCTAACAAGAGTTACAGATCCATCCATAACACAAGATAGAACATAGAACATAGAACATAGAACAATACAGCACAGAACAGGCCCTTCGGCCCACGATGTTGTGCCGAACTTCTAACCTAGATTAAGTACCCATCCATGTACCTATCCAAATGCCGCTTAAAGGTCGCCAATGATTCCGACTCTACCACTCCCACGGGCAGCGCATTCCATGCCCCCACCACTCTCTGGGTAAAGAACCCACCCCTGACATCTCCCCTATACCTTCCACCCTTCACCTTAAATTTATGTCCCCTTGTAACACTCTGTTGTACCCGGGGAAAAAGTTTCTGACTGTCTACTCTATCTATTCCTCTGATCATCTTATAAACCTCTATCAAGTCACCCCTCATCCTTCGCCGTTCCAACGAGAAAAGGCCGAGAACTCTCAACCTATCCTCGTACGACTTCCTCTCCATTCCAGGCAACATCCTGGTAAATCTTCTCTGCACCCTCTCCAAAGCTTCCACATCTTTCCTAAAGTGAGGCGACCAGAACTGCACACAGTAATGGCTTTATGTTCAGATGTTCATTATGGCTTTCTTACTGGCACTCTCACCTGTGTGACGGACATTTCTAGTTTGAAATCCCAGTCCAGGCCCTGAATATGGAATCTACTGAGACGATCCAGTGCCATCGTTCAAAGCTGGTGTTAAAATTGAGGCCTAATCTGCATCCTCAGAAAGATCCCATGACTCAGTTTGAGGAAGAGCAGGAGGAAGGTGTCATGAGCAATATCTATCCCTTCACCAGCATCATGAAAGACAGATTGTAACCCATTACCTTAGTGCTGTTTGTGGGAATTTGCTGTGAGGGTGTTGACTGCCATGTATCTGACATTGTAACAACGACTAGGCTAAAAAAGCAATTCCTCTGCTGGGAAGTGTACTAGAGCGCTGCTTGTCCCTTTAGAATGTCTCCTTTCTCCAATATGCACCAGCTGCTATTCCGGTCAACCCCTTGCCCATGTGGCCAGCTCCATATGGAGGACGTGGTCTTTGTTGTACTGCTAGTGCAGAGCTCTTATTCTTTGGGAGTGTGTAGTTACAGAATTGCTCTACAGCGTGAAAGGACCTATTTGGGGCTTTGCTGTCATTAAGTAGGGTGCTGTGCACAGAATGCCATTGCTATATTTACCACTGTGTGTAAGTCTAGCCGAGTGCTTTGAAGACTGGTTTGATCATGCCACTTGTCAGTGGTTTTTAATGCATTCGTGGGTTGAGGTTGGTGCTGGCGCAGCCCCAACTCTTATCCATTGCTGGTCACACACTGCTGCTGTTGAAAGTAACCAAAGTTAATGGAATGCTGCCGTTTATCTCTAGGATTGGAGCAAGAGAATGCAGAGTTTATGCTCAAACTGAACAAAACTCTGGTTAGACCTGACTTAGAGTACTTAACGAACAAACCTCGGCACCACCCCTTAGGAAGGAAATACTGGCCTTGGAGGAGTACAATGTAGGCTTACAAGAATGATACCTGGACTTCAGGGCTTAAGTATGAGGAGAGATTATACAAACTAGGCAGCAGGGAGTGAAGAAACAAACAAGAATAGAGAAAAAGCCTGCTTTACATCATCCTCATCAATCGATCTGTCGCAGATGTATCTGTCCATAACAGGAGCAGTGAGAGTGACCACCGCTCAGTTATGTGGAGACCAAGTCACATCTTCAAATTGAATTCCTAGTGTTTAGAGGGTTAAGAGGTGATCTGCTTGAAGTCTTCAAGACATTAGCAAGAAATGACAGCGTAAATAAATCCAGACGATTTCCACTGCTTGGGCATTCAGGAACTAGGGGGCATAGCCTGAGAATTGGGGCCAGACCGTTCAAGGGAGATTTTAGGAAGCATTTCTACACACACACACACACGTACAATGACAGTGGATACAGTTGTTAATTTTAAATCTGAGATAGATAAACATTTTGTTAAATAAAGATATTAAGGGATATTGGCCACAGACCGGTGTATGGAGTTTGGCCACAGATGAGCCATGATCTCATTGAATGACAGAACAGCCTGAGGGGTTAGAGGGCCTACTCCTATTGTTATGAGTTGAATTGATTGAAGACTGATACCTGTGTTGCTGGACCACAGGAAGAGGTAGAGTTTGGTTATCCACTTGGCACTTCTAGTTGCTGATGGATGCAAATGCATCAGCCTTTCCTGTTTTACACAGCTCCTTTACCACTGAGAGTCGGGATATATGGAGAGCTACTTTCTGTAGTGAGTTGTTTAATTGCCCATCACCTTTCACAACAGATGTGACAGGGTTACAGCACTTAGATCTGATCCATTGTTTGTGGAATTTCTTAACTCCATCCTATCACTTGCTGCTTCCACTGTTTGGCATGCTAGTGTTGTAGCTTCACCACATTGACATTTTTTTAATATATGACTGGTGTTGCTCCTCGTACACCCTCCTGCACTCTTCACTGAACCAGGGTTGATCCCTTGGCTTGATTGTAATGATGGAGTGGGGGCCATGAGATTGCAGTTTGTGTTTGAGTCAATTCTGCTGCTGTTGGTGGCCCATAATACCTCATGGATCCTTAGTCTTGAGTTGCTAGCTTTGTTCAAAATCTATCTAATTTAGCACCGTGCTAGTGCTACACAGTTTGGTGGGGGGGTGTCTTCAATTTGAAGATGTGACTTGGTCTCCACATAACTGAGCGGTGGTCACTCTCACTGCTCCGTTATGGACAGAACGATTGATGAGGATGATGTAAAGCAGGCCTTTTCTCTATTCTTGTTTGTTCCCTCACTCCCTGCTGCAGGTCCAGTAAGATGTGACTTCGTCTCCACATAACTGAGCGGTGGTCACTCTCACTGCTCCTGTTATGGACAGAACGATTGATGAGGATGATGTAAAGCAGGCCTTTTCTCTATTCTTGTTTGTTCCCTCACTCCCTGCTGCAGGTCCAGTTTAGCAGCTTCATCCTGTGGAACCCTCAGTATTGGTTCTGTCAAGTCCTTCTAGCTAACAGATGTTGAAGTCCCCCAACCAGAGTACACACTGTGCTCTGAATGCTTCCTCCATCATGGACAAAAGTATAACCCCATTACCTGAGGATGTCACCAACACTGCTTTTGTGAACGACACACAGAATGTCACTTCCACTCCTGCCGATGCCACTGAATGTGCTGCTTCTGCCTCCCAGACTGCTGCGGTTTATGTCACTTCCTCTGGTGATGTCACCCATGATGTAATCGATGATACCATGACCACACCCACTCCAGAGACAGTTTCCGCCCCCTATCCCTATTCCAACTCTACACCAGGTCCGAGCCCGCAACCTGCCGAGTTTTTACCATCCTCCACCCCCCAGACCTTCCCCTCACTGAGGATAAACCATCAGTCCTCAGTAAACGTCTCACCTTCATCCCGTTATGCTCCTGGGTCAATGAATTCCACATGCGTTGCGACACCAAGCTTTTCTTCTTCTATCTCTGTGCTTGTTTTTTCCACTGGGACTTTCACCCACCCTCCGAGGACCCCTTCTTCCCCCCTCCATACTCCATCCACTTGGACACCCCATCCTGGTCTGTTACCTGTCCTTGACATCTTTATCTGCAACTGCTGCCAAGACATTTACTGCCTCAACCTGTCCGCTCCTCTCATCCACTCAAACCACTTACTCTCACAAAGCTCAGACCTCCACTCCCTCTGCTCCAACCCTAACCTCACCGTTAAACTAGTGGACAAGGGAGGGGTGCAGTGGTAGTTTGGTGCACGGATCTCTTCACTGCTGAAGCCCGGTGCCAACTCACAGACACTTCCTCCCACTGTCACTTGACCAAGACCATACCTCCCATCACCAAACCATCATCTCCCAAACCAAGCACAACCTCATCATCTTCGGGGATCTACAGGCTCTAACCTCATAGTCCCGGAACCCAGCACCACTTGGTTCTACCTCTTAACCAAAATTCACAAACCCTGACTGCCCCGGTCAACCTATTGTCTCCGCCTGTTCCTGTTGCATAGAACCTATCTCCTCATATTTCAACACTGTCCTGTCCCCCTTGGTCCAGGAATTCCCCACATACGTTCGGGACACCACCCACACCCTCAAACACCTCCATGACCTTTTTTTCCCCAGCCCCCAATGCCTCATCTTTACCATAGACATCCAGTCCCTATATATGTCCATCCACCATGGTGAAGGCCTCCAAGCCCTTCCTCTCCCACCAACCCAAGCACTATCCTTCCACCGACACACACATTCAATTGGTGGAACTGATCCTCACTCTCCACAATTTCTCCTTTGAATCCTCCCACTTCTTTCAGACCAAAGGGGTAGCCATGAGAACCAGTGTGGACCCTAGCTATGCCTGACTTTTAGGTGGGATACGTGGAACAGGCCATCTGTCACAGCTACACTGGCCCCATTCCCCACCTTTTCCTCTGCTACATTTGATGACTGTATCGGTGCCACCTCGTGGTCCCACGAGGAGGTTGAACATCATCAGTTTTACTAACACCTTCCAACCTGACCTCAAGTTCACCTGGACCATAATGGATACCTCCCTCCCCTTCCAGGACTTCTCCGTCTCAATCTCAGACAACCGACTCAACACTGACATCTACTTCAAACTCATGAATTCTCACAGCCATCTGGACTACACCACCTCCTACTCCCCTTTCTGTAAAAATGCTATCCCTTACTCCTAATTCCTCCATCCCTACCATATCCAGGAGGAGCAGTTTCATTCCAGGATATCTCAGATGGCCTCCTATTTCAAGGACCGCAATTTCCCCTCCCACGTGCTCACTAATGCCCTCCAGCATGTCTGCTCCACATCCTGCACCTCTGCCCATGAACACACCCCTCCAACTGCAACAAGGATAGAACCCCACAATGATCCTCACTTTCCACCCCATTAATCTCCGGATACTGTGCATTGTCCTACGTTATTTCTGCCACTGCCACAGACGCCACCACCAGAGACATTTCCCTTCCCACCCCATCAGCATTCCGCAGAGACCATTCCCTCTGCGACACCCTCGTTCAGTCCATGCCCCTCAGCAACCCACCCTCCACACCCGGCCCCTTCCCTTGCTGCCGCAAAAGGTGTAAACCTGCGCCCACACCTCCCCCATCACCTCAGTCCAAGGCCCCAAAGGAGATTTCCACATTTGGCAGAGATTTTCCTGCACATCTAAACAACTCTTCTACTGTGTCTGTTGCTCTCCATGTGGTTTCCTCTACATTGGTGAAACAGGACGCCAGTTTGTGGAATGTTTCAGGGAACATCTCTGGGACACAGACATTAAACAACCCCACCACCCTGTGGTTGACCACTTTAATTCACCTTCCCACTCCCCAAAGACATGCAAGTCCAGGGCCGCCTCCACCAGCAAATCCAAGCCACCCCATACCTGAAGGAAGGCCAATTCAGCTTCTGCATTGGGACCCTCCACCCACAGGCATCAACACTGACTTCACCCAGTTTCCTTCTGGCCTCCCCTCCCCACCCTGACCTTGTCTCAGATCCAACCCTCCAACTCGGCTCTGCCCTCTTGAACTGTCTTCCCTGTCCATCTTCCCACCTATCTGCCCCACTCTCCGCTCAATCCAACTTATCACTCACTATCATCCTCCACCTGCATCTACCTATCACCTTCCCAGCTACTTTCTCCCACCTCCAACCTCCTGTTTATCTCTCTGGGGCAGCACCATGACTCAGTGGTTAGCACTACTGCCTTACCGAGTCAGGGCCTCAGTCTGTGTGGAGTTTGCACTTTCCCCGTGCCTGCATGGGTTTCTATCAGGTGTGCCTGTTTTCTCCCACAGTTCAAAGATGTGCAGGTTAGGTGAATTGGCCATGCTAAATTGCCCATAGTGTTCAAGGATGTACAGGTTAGGTGCATTAGTTAGGGATAAATGTAGAGTACTAGGGTAGGGCTATGGGTTTGGGTAGTTTACTCTTTGTTGGTTGAATGGCCTGTTTCCACACTGTCAGGATTCGATGAACCCCTACCCTATCAATTCACCTGCTCCTTGGATGCTGCCTGACCTGTGCTTTTCCAGCGCCACATTTTTTGTCTTTGATCTCCAGCATCTGCAGTCCTCACTTTCTCCTTGACCCCATTGACTGAGGAGGGGTGGTTACATGGCACTCATCAGGATGTTTCCATGCCCCATGTTTGACCTGCTGCCCTGAAGTTTCTGGAGTCAGTGTTGAGGATTTCCAGGAAAACACCCTTCCCTGTCTACCGGACTGCTGGGTCTGTCTTGCCCAAGGATGAGGGCATACCCCCCCGGGCTGGTGAGGCTAGTGCCTGGCACTTTGTACAGCGTGCTTCCATAAATGTGATTATGTGAAGCTGTTGCTCAGCTAGATTGTGGGGCTTCTCTCCCAATTTTGGCATGCGTTCCCAGATGTTAGTCAGGAGAGCTTTGCAGGGGTGAGGGGGACAGTTCCAGTTGTATTGTTTTTGTCCATTTCTGGAGACCGCACCCAAAGCCTTGTCCTTTTCCTGCCAGCCCCAGGCTATTTTGAGAGTCCACATCAGAGATATTGCACAAATGGTACCAAACAAGTGAAAGCAGGATTCTGACCACACCACCCAAGCACAGTCAGCAGGAGTGTGTCATGATTATATCCTATTATTAACTCCTCAAGGGCAAGACAAAGCTTTCTCCACTTCACAATTGCAAGCAGAAATGTAAACAGTAAAAAACTCTATTCTGAATGTTTCACAAAGGCAGTAATCTCACTTACACTGCTCCCAGTAAAATAAAATCGCATAATTAAAACAATTTTGTTTTTTATTGTAGATTTGAAAGATTTTGTTGGGTGTTTAACTTTTTGAATCCATGCATGTTGGAAACCTGAAATAAAAACAAAAAATACTGGGAAAAAACTCTCAAAAGAAAGAGAGAGTCGCAATTGAGACTTCAACTTGAATGATACTTCTTTGGTATTGATATGTTCTTTTGGTGGTCTGAAAGTGCAGCAAGTCAGACAACATCCAGGGAGCAGGAATTTCGGGCTGAAAAACTTTGTTTCTTTTTTATTTTTATTTTTTTAACTGAGTGGCCAGTGATAAGCAGTGCCCTTCACAAAAGGCAATGCTGTGTGAAATTTCCAGTTTATTTTTTTTCCTCTCACACGACCACCTAACTGCGGTAGTGCTTATTTTTTCCCCAGCACCCATGGTGTGTGTGTGCAGGTGTGAGACACAGTGAGAGACACAAAGTGCACGAATCTTTATTCAATTTCCACCACCAGGAAAATAGGAAAACACCCGAGTGGCCAGTGACAAGCACTACCCTTCACATCAAAGGGCAATGCTGTGTGATCAAACAGTGAAGGGGAGGGTAGGGATTAAATCAAAATAGAGTTGGAGGGGGAAATAATGCACTCCACTCCCTGCGGCGCCCACCTCTCCCTGAACAACTCCAGGGTGTTGATGGACACCGCGTGCTCCTTCTCCAAGGACACCCGGGCTCTAACGTAACCGCGGAAGAGGGGCAGGCAGTCGGCCCTAATGACCCCCTCCACGGCCCGCTGCCTCAACCTGTTGATGGCCAGTTTGGCCAGGCCCAGGAGCAGACCCACAAGGAGGTCTTCATACCTGTCCTCCCTCCTCTATACTGGGTGCCCGAAGATCAGGAGCGTGGGACTGAAGTGCAACCAAAAGCAGAGGAGGAGGTTTTTCAGAAAATCAAAAAGGGAGTGCAAATGCTCACACCCAATATACACATGGTCCACGGACTTCACAGCGCCACAGAACAAGCAGTTGGGCTGGGAGTCCGTGAACCACCGCAATCTGCGGTTGCAGGGGACCGCTGCATACAGCACCCTCCAACCCAGATCCCCGAGAGAAAGGGGGAGGACTCCCGCTATGAAATCCTTTGTAAGGACTGGCAGGGGGTGGGGCATGGGGATGGTGTTAGGTCGGTGCAGGGAGGGGATAATAGTGATTGATCAGTGGGAATAGGAGGTGAATAGGAAGATAGACGAGTTAGGTCAGGAGGGTGGGGCTCGGGGATAAGGCTGGGGGAGGTGTGATTTTGAAGCTGAAGAAGTCAATGTGAGGCCATTGGGCTGTAAGCTTCCCAAGTGAAATATCAGGTGTTGATCCTTCAGTTTTCAACTGGCCTCATTCTGACAGTGGAGGAGGCCATGGATGGACATGTCACTGGGGGAGTGGGAGGGGGAATTAAAATGGATGGCCACCAGAAGGTCAGGTTAGTCGATGCATACAGAACGCAGGTACTCCACAAACCAGTCTCCGAGTCTGTATTTGAACTGCCTGATACAGAGGAGACAACATTGGGAGCAACGGATGCAATAGATGAGGTTGGGAGAATCTCTCAGATCTGGAAGGGTTGTTGAGCACCTTGGATAGAGGTGAGAGGGGAGCTGTGGGGGCTAGTGTTGCACCTCTTGCGGTTGTAGGGAAAAATATCTGGAGCAAGTGGTGGGTTGTGTAGAGTTAACAAGGGAGTCATGATACAGTGCAAACTTACATCTTCTTGACACAGACAAAACCATCACAATGATTTGCATAAGAAGCATCACTTTTAAAAAAAGTTTAATGTTCCTGGCATCTCCCAGATGGAAGATTTTTTTAATTGAAAAAAAATAAAACCGAGCAATTGTATATTCAAATAATATCTGTTACCTTGGGATATTGCATCGTTGTACCCAACTCTGGGACTTCAGGCATCTGGCTTGGTTTGAATGCCCAGCTCATTCAGCTGTACAATGAAATTTCAGCGTTTCTCCATTTCAGTCTTTTGATAGCTGCTGCATCTTTTTTTTGAATCCTGACTTTGACAAGTAAGAGTGGAGCAAACATTTTCCAAATATGATTACTGATGCAAAATGACTCTTGATCTATTTTGCCTGGTATCCAATTCAGTAAATTTCAATGCTGTACAATTATTATTTTCCAATCTTTGCCAAAGCCTTGCCCAGTCCTTTCCATTCTTTAAACTTCTTTCTTTTAGATAATAAACTATATTTGTCAGACTGAAACTAGTTTCTCTTGGTCTTGCCTTAATTATCTTGAATCAGCTTATTCAGGCATGTTATGATACATACTTCAGTAAGGCGTTTGACAAGGTTCCCCATGGGAGACTGGTTAGCAAGATTAGATCTCACGGAATACAGAGAGAACTAGCCATTTGGATACAGAACTGGCTCAAAGGTAGAAGACAGAGGGTGGTGGTGGAGGGTTATTTTTCAGACTGGAGTGCCACAAGGGTCGGTGCTTGGTCCACTATTTTTCATTTTTTTTATATAAATGATTTGGATCTGAACATAGGAGGTATAGTCAGTAAGTTTGCAGATGACACCAAAATTGGAGGTGTCGTGGACAGTGAAGAAGGTTATCTCAGATTGCAACAGGATCTTGATCAGATGGGCCAATGGGCTGAGGGGTGGCAGATGTAGTTTAATTCAGATAAATGTGAGGTGTTGCATTTTGGGAAAGCAAATCTTAGCAGGACTTATACACTTAATGGTAAGGTCCAAGGGAGTGTTGCTGAACAAAGAGACCTTGGAGTGCAGGTTCATAGCTCCTTGAAAGTGGAGTCACAGGTAGATAGGATAGTGAAGAAGGTGTTTGGTATGCTTTCTTTTATTGGTCAGAGTATTGAGTTTAGGAGTTGGGAGGTCATGTTGCGGCTGTACAGGACATTGGTTAGGCCACTGTCGGAATATTGCGTGCAATTCTGGTCTCTTTCCTGTTGGAAGGATGTTGTGAAACTTGAAAGGGTTCAGAAAAGATTTACAAGGATAATGCCAGATTTGGAGGATTGAGCTATAGAGAGAGGTTGGAAGAGCTGTTTTCCCTGGAGCTTCGGAGACTGAGGGGTGACAGTATAGAGGTTTATACAATCATGAAGGGCATGGATAGGATAAATAGATAAAATCTTTTCCCTGGGTCGAAGAGTCCAGAACTAGAGGGCATAGGTTTAGGGTGAGAGGGGAAAGATATAAAAGAGACCTAAGGGGCAACTTTTCACACAGAGGGCGGTGCTTGTATGGAATGAGCTGTCAGAGGAAGTGCTGGAGGCTGGTACAATTGCAACAATTAAAAGTTGTCTGGATGGGGATATGAATAGGAAGGGTTTGGAGGGATAGGGGCCGGATGCTGGCAGGTGGGACTAGATTGGTTTAGGATATCTGGTAGGCATGGACAAGTTGGACCGAAGGTCTGTTTCCGTGCTGTACATCACTGTGACTCTGACTCGGTGTTAATTAGGTCCCTGTGTTGGCAGTTACTTCCAGACTTGTGGAGTTTTTCCCATTGCTTCCTGTTCACCTCTTGGATTTTAAACATGAGGCAAGCTGGTGTGGGCACAGAGAATTGAATTGAATTGAATGGAATTTGTTGTCTTGCAAGCAATACAGGCAGATCACAGAGTTAAGTAGCATAGATAGTAAATAATAGGTAAATAGTGGCAAAAACAAAAACACGGATACAGGTGAATGTTAATTTGTGAGTCCATTCAGTATTCTAACAGTAGGTTAGAAACTGTTGCGAAACCGGCTGTGCATGTGTTCAGGTTTTTGTACCTTCTCCCCATTTGTAGAGGTTATAGAAAAACATTGCCAGGGTGGGAAAGATCTTTAAGAATGCTGGCGGCCTTTCCTTGACAGTGGGCCTGGTAGATGGATTCTGCAGATTGGAGGTTGGCCTTTGTGATTGTCCAGGCAGAGTTCACCACTCCCTGTAACCATCTCCAATCTTGAATGGTACAGTTGCCATACCATACATCGAGACAGAATGCTCTTGGTGCTGCACCTATAAAAGTTGGCAACGGTATTCACCATCATGCCAAATTTCCTCAGTTGCCTCAGGAAGAAGAGACATTGTTGGGCCTTTGTAACCAGTGTGTCCACGTGAGGAGTCCAAGAAAGCTTGCTGTTGATGACCACTCCTAGGAGCTTGACACTTTCCACTCATTCCACCTCTGTCCTTGGTTTTGCTGGCATTAAGAGCTAGGTTGTTCTCAGTGCACCATTTTTCTAGGCCTCTCACGTCCCATCTGTAGTCTGTTTCATCGCCATCTGAGATTAAAACAACTATGGTGGTGTCATCAGCGAACTTATAAATGGCATTAGTCTGGTATTTGGCGAGGCATTCATGAGCATATAATGAGTACAGTAGGGGGCTGAGTATGCACCACTTGGGGGGCTTCCGTGTTAGTGAGGATGAAATATTGTCCCCAATCTTCATTGATTGTGGCCTGTGGGTCAGAAAACTGAGGATCCAGTAGCAGAGAGTGGGGCTTAGTCCAGGATCATTAAGTTGAGTAATCAGTCTTGAGGGGGGTGGGGGATAACAATGTTGGAGTGTTGCTGAATGTAATTTTTTTTTTGAATTTGGTTTCCTGCTCTGGAAGTTGTGAAGTAGCCCTATTCACAGTAGCAGTGGTGAGTCTGAATGAAACTGCACCCCTTTTAAGAGAAAGGTTTTGCTTGCTTCCCGAAGAGTTTTTCTGGCTCCCTTTATCTCAGGAAAGATTTACTGGAATTGGAGGCAATCCAGATAAGACTTACTAGATGATGCTGAGTAGGGAGGGATTGTCTAATGAGGAGAGGTTGAATAGATTGGGCCAGTAACTCATTGGAATTTTGAAAAATGAGCGGCGCCATGTTGAGACATAGGGGTCTTGACTGGGTAGGTGTGAAAAGATTGTTTTACTTTGTGGGAGACTCTAGAACCAGAGAACATAATCTCACAATATGGTGCCGGGAGCGGGGTGGGGAGGTGGGGGGGGGGGGGGTTGTGGCTTCTCATTTAAGACAGAGAAGCAGAGATTGCTTCACTGTTGGTAGTGAATCCATAGTATTATTTACTGCAGAGAGCTGTTGAGTCTGGGTCGTTAAGTGTGTTCAAAGCTGAGAGATTTTTAACCCAGTAAGGGTTATGAGGAAACGACACGGAAGTGGATTTGAGGATTACCAGATCAGCAGCGATCCCATTGAATGGTGGAGCAGACTCAATGGGCTGAATAGTCTAATTCCACTCCTGTATCTAACGGTGTTATGACCTGGTGGTCAGCAGGGCCAGTTTCACCCTTCCACGTGTCCACTCACTAAACAGAGGAAAGTGAAAATTGCGGCTTGACAGAAAGTGGGGGAGAACCTGAGCTTGAATTGGTTTGCCTTTCCGCTCAAGGACTGGAGGAGTGGATTCATAGGCAATGTTAAACTTAATAAACAACTATACATTTTATTTACACCATTCTCAGGTAGTTGGAGGCCTCCATTAACTTTCCTAAAACTTTTGCTTTTCAGGTGATTGCTCAACTCTTGGTTCGTCTGCCATTCGTGGAACTTTTTGATTATTCTCAGTTCACGTTAAGGTAGCCTGATAGGGCTGTGTAGTTTCAGCAGGTCTACCTCCTGTGCAAGTGGTGAGTGAGAGAACCCTCTTAAAATAGTTTATGTCGATGAAACTAGCCAAGGTGGTTTCCCCTGTACAACCTGGCACTGATAATAATGTGGAGAAAGTGAGGTCTGCAGATGCTGGAGATCAGAGCTGGAAATGTGTTGCTGGAAAAGGGCTTATAGAAGAAGGGCTTATGCCCGAAACGTCGATTCTCCTGTTCCCTGGATGCTGCCTGACCACACTGACAATAATGTGTCACATGTGTGATGTTATTATTTAGTTCAGCAGCTGAGTGTGTCCTTTGCACCTGAGCTTCAATGTTGAATTATTGAGCTGATGACCTATTCGACCATGGCTTCACTGTATACCTTTTGGACTGGGTTGTGACAACTCGCTGGATAGCAGGTTGGCACGTGAGGAGGGTCTTGTGAATTGCTGGAATACCTGCAATGAGTGGTCCCATGGGAAAGCTGTGATGAGGGAATTCCTGAAATCATCCGGCCACTGGTGTCTCTTCCTAGGACCAGCTCAGCCGCTGTTCTGCGGACTGGAGACATGTAGCGATTCACTCCATTTTTCTGGGTTGCTGGCATTTTCCTGGTGCCTTCTATCTTGTGAGGGTGTACCAACTGCATGGAGGTGGCTACTTGGTTGGCTGGTGGAGGAAGTGGTATGTCTTTGAGAGGCTCCATGGCCAATGGAGATGCTCTATACACTCACCTGGATTTTTTTGGGCATGGTCTTCATCAAAATGATTGGTTTTTGGCAAAGAAATAGGTTTAATATTTCACTGCATGTTTCAGAGGGCACATTTTTTTTCATCATCTTCAGCCACTGCCATTATATTGTAGTTCTTTCTCCTGCCATGCTATTTACTGATCAACGACCTCCAGTCATGAGCAGCCATTTTGGAAACATGCTCCACCCATCACTGATGAAGTGGTGGCACCGTATTCTTGTCTTCTGGCACTTCTGCAGCCACCTCTGACAATCCAGAGGTAGCAGTATGATTTAACGAACAACACTATGAAATGGTCGTTGTCAAAGAAGGCATGTTATTTTAACCACAAACAAGAACAGGAATTGTTGGGAAAACTCAGCAGGTCTGGCAGCATCTCTGGAGAGACAGCAGAGTTAATGTTTCAGGTCCAGTGACCCTTTTTCAGAACTGAAGTGTTAACACTGCTTTATTTCCACAGGTGCTGCTAGACCTGCAGAGTTTTTCTAGCAATTTGTGTTTTAATTCTGACTTCAGCATTTACAGTTTTTTACAATATATTTTAACCAGGAAAGTATCTGTCTGCTATGTTGAGTGTAGGTAACTCATGGGTTTTGCAGATTGTTGTTTACATCAGAGTCCTTGGTGAGGCCAAGTTGTTTTCCGTGTTGCTACTCTTGACAACACAGAGCAGTTTGGCTTTGGTTGGTTACCTAGTGTTGATCCATGCAAGTCCTCCCTTCAAAGCATTTACACGGTTGACTTCTGCAGGAAGAAGCAAACAAACAGACTGTCCAAGTTTTAACATGTGAAAAATTATCTTACCTTCTAGTGAAAATCAAAAGTCATTAATAAAAATAGGAGGAGAATGGGAATCATTTGACAGGCTAATTTTGCCCTGACATAGTACATTTGTTGGGCAGTAATCGGATTGCAAATTGCTTTTCTGATGAAGAAATGGTAACAGTGCTTGCTCTCCTTCCATGTACAGAAAGCTGTTCTCAGGATCAGGTTCATCAGCTACACAAGGATCCACAGGCCGGTAACCAGTGACATGGAATTTTCTAGTCAGATAGTCATACCCTCCTCACTCATTGTGAGTGATTGCTGACCGTACTTAGGAAAATTATTATTCCAGCGATTATGGCAATTATAAACTAGAAAGTCATAATTTGTGCCTATATATTAGCACTTATTGGATTTTCAAATCGACTGTTTCTCTATAATTGCAGGTTTTAAAGGATCTTAAGCCTTTGACTGCTTTTTACTGATCAAAGTGACCGTTTATTTTTAAATGTTAAAGTATACGTATTCACCTTAATACTTAACAAAAGCTCTATGGTTAAATCTAAGGTGAGTGCTCAAAAAGCACTGCTTAAGTAAATGTCATTCTCTCTACGTTCGAGGTGCTCCATAGCTGTATTCATTTGATCTTCTTGTGTAGCTCTGTTTTCAAAGCTAAGGCTGGAGTCAAAATGAGCTGCCTTGCTGCTTTTACGGACATCTATACTGCTAGGGGTTTTTAAACTGCTGCTTCATACTGCTTAATCTTGGAGAACAGCATTCCAGAAGCTAAGTTCTAATGGTAAATCCTCTTCAAGACACTTACAGTGGCACAGGTGAGACCAGAATCCTTCAGCTTGCAATCAGCTCTTGGGTTTTCACAATCTGTCTCAGAAGCAGGCCAGTAGAAGAGTCACTGCAAGTCCCCAGCTGTGTTATAACCGGAAGGTAAATGCTGCAGATTCTTGTACTCAACCCAGAGTGGGGACTGAGGCTAGGGTCCTGTGGGTTCCCTATGGCTTATTAAGCTACCCTCACTTAAACAACCATTTTACTTTTAGAATATACAAACAAAGGCATTTATTTATGTAGCATTTTTTCACAAACTCTAGATGTCTTGAAGCGTTTTACTATCAATGACTGGTCAATTTTGAGGTGTAGTTGCTGAAAGGTCAGCCATCATTTTTGGGCTGAAGTCCCAGCACAGGATTTGAACTTGTCTTTTGATTCAGAGGCAAGAATATTATCAAGTGAGCCACAGTGGATGCCAGAAATAAGTGGTGAAGCTTTAGAATTTAATAATTAGGGAAAGGTTTAAAGGAAAAAAATGGTAGCTCTGTATATTGTCTTCCTTTTCACACCAGGTAGTGTATGAGGAAAGAACATGCTAATAATAACTGGGGTTTTCCTGGACCTCTTTAATAGCTTGAGGTGTACATCAAGCATGACTGACCAGGAGACTGTCCTGTTCTTATCACCTCCCATCAAAGTTTTACAAAGGTTTATGTGTCCTTGCCCATAAAGTCCTAGAGTGGGGCTTGAACTCACTTGTAGCTCACTGTCAAAAATGCTACTTACTCCATTACAAGCCCTCCTTGAAATTTGTGACTTAGTTGGGTTTTTATTGTGAACTAAATTATTTGAACAGAGTATGTTTGCCTTTTTTCTGGGGATGCATTTTGTTTGTTGCAGTAATATTTTGACCTCATCTGACACATGTCCACATTGTGAAATCCCAGAAGCAGGATTCTTTACCGAAATTATTAGTGTTTTGAAAGTCATGAGTAAGTGAAATATTTTACATTTTGACCTTGTTATCGTGGCAATTTGGCACAAAGCAGTTTGGTGCTGCGCAACGTTAGAATGCCCAGCACATCACGTAATACACACCCTAAGCAACCAAGTGCATTA
Organism: Chiloscyllium plagiosum; assembly: GCF_004010195.1. Taxonomy (NCBI): domain Eukaryota; kingdom Metazoa; phylum Chordata; class Chondrichthyes; order Orectolobiformes; family Hemiscylliidae; genus Chiloscyllium; species Chiloscyllium plagiosum. Next base: position 86,164,108 of record NC_057713.1, on the reverse strand, counting down.
TGAGAGGGTGAGAATGCAGTGACAGGATTATTTGTGGTGCCATCTCTGCAGAAGCTGGGATAGTGGTTCTACAGGCAGTGTCAGAGGTCTGCTCAGTGCTGAGTGGCCCTTCCACACGTCCATCAGGCGAATCGGTTAAAGAGTTCAGAATAAGGCTAGCTTTTTCCATCTTGCTGATATCTACTCAATATGGATTAATGTGTGAGTCACCCTTTGCTGAATTTGCTGCAATTGTTCCATTGGAAGGATTTGTAATTTACAAACAAGCCTTTTCTTTCCTTTAGGTGTGGTTCCCAACATTAGTCTCTTAAATTAATGTTTCCTGGGGGGTTGGAATGATGAGTCAATGAGTCAAGCTATCCATGTTTGCGATTAACTATGAATGCTCCCTGGGGAGCTAAATGAGCACATTTCAAATGCCTTGCACAACAAGGAAATGAGCAGTAAATTTATACTTACAGAGCTGTATTTGTTTGAGGGATTTAGTCTCCACTGTTTACTATTGCAGAGTACAATGAGAATAGGTGAGGATAATCTGGGTGTAAGGAATAGAAAATCCCAAGGAAAGTCTGAAATAAATTGTGGCTATTTTCATTAGAATGTCCAAACTGTGGGCAGAGTATGGTGGAATTGTTTAAAGTTTGTGAGATGGTGTAGTTAGAACAGACAGTTCCCATCAGTTGGGAAGTCAATAATGAGGGGACCATGGATACAAGATTAAATGTAAGAGATTTAGGACAAAGAGCAAGGTAAATCTCTCCACTCAGGCAGTTGTGAAGCTGCAGAATTGATTTCCAAGATTAGTAACTGAAGTAGCAGCCATGTCAATTTTTGAGATTAACCTGGATAAATGGATGATGGGATAAGGGATGTTAAATTCGATAGATAGGCGCAACTGGGACTGTTTGCTCTTGTGTGTGGGGGGCCTGCGAATTAGCTCGACTGAATGGCCAGATTGTGTTTTTGTAATTTCTGTGCACTGTTCTGATGTGCTGAGAGAGTATATGTTGATACCTCTGAAGCTGTAAAATATGATCAAAGTTGATTAGCTGTAAGAACTTTTCTCCTGTGAAATGATGTGAGTAGTTTGTCAAGCATTAACTTGACTGAACATGCAAATTAATAATCCAGAGATAGGAGATCAAATCCCACCACAGCCGGAGGAAGTGGTGGAGGCTAGTACAATTGCAACATTTAAAAGGCATCTGGATGGGTATATGAATAGGAAGGGTTTGGAGGGATATGGGCCGGGTGTTGGCAGGTGGGACTAGATTGGGTTGGGATATCTGGTCGGCATGGGCGATCTGCCAATTTATATGGAGATCAGAGATGGACCGGGTCCGAAGGGACTCGATGTATAAAGATCTGGGCAACGTGGGAAAAAACACCCTCACCCTGATGGCCACCTTTGTGTGTGGCTGCATCAAGCCGTGCCTTGGCGGCAGCTGCCCCAAGCTTCAGCATGTCCCTTAACACGTAGTCCTGGACCTTGGAATGTGCCAGTCTGCAACACTCAGTTGGGATCAACTCCTTCAGCTGGAAGATCAACAGGTTTCGGACCGCCAAGAGAGCGTCCATCACCGGGTTGATGATCCTCCAGGCACAGTTGATGTTCGTCTCGATATGCAAACATCAAGTGTCACTACGTACTGAGGTTCTACCTGTCCCCGGTGTTGTGAAGGATGGGCCTGGCCTCGCTGCCGCGGAACGCTCCGAGTGGTTGGACCGTTCCGTATCACCTGTCCTTCGTGGAAAAATTTATGAAGAAAAACACCTTTGACCACATGTCCATCAGGGTGTGGTTAGCACGTAGTGTCCTTGAGACCCTTCGGGAAAAGGAGAGGGCGGATCCTATTGAGTGGTTCCCTGAGCAGACTGTCAAAGTCATTTGGCAGAATGCCTCATTGCCAGAACTTTCGACGAACATCAACTGTGCCTGGAGGATCATCAACTCGGTGAAGGACGCTCTCTGGGTGGTCCGAAACCTGCTGATCTTCCAGCTGAAGGAGTTGACCCCGACTGAGTGTTGCAGACTGGCACATTCCAAGGTCCAGGACTACGTGTTGAGGGATGCGCTGAAGCTTGGGGCAGCTGCCGCCAAGGCGCGGTGGGGAAAGACCACCGTGTAACATCTGCCTGCCTAAGAAGAACAGGGGGCCCATACAGTCATTTGGCCTCAGCTAAATATATGGACATAGGATTGATAAACGTACAGACCTGTATATACAAATGATAAATTCTGATCTCGGCATGCAAATGTTTACTTATGTATGGCATGACCAACTGTACAGACCATCAAATTATTTTATGAATAAAGTATATTTTGGAAATAAAAAATCTGGTCGGCATGGATGAATTAGACTGACTGTTTCTGTGCTGTGCATCTCTATGACTCTATGATTTACATAGGAAATTAACATGGTCACTCTAACAGATGAGAGACTTAACAAACAATCAAGGTATTTTTCAAAGTATAATTTCAGTTACATCACATTGTAAACTTTTGCTATAAATTCAGTCTTACAATTGTGTACTCCACAACCACCTGATGAAGGAGCAGTGCTCTGAAAGCTAATGTTTCCAATTAAACCTGCTGGATTATAACCTGGTGTTTTGTGATTTTTAACTTTGTTCTACTTTGACACAATGTCATGAGATCCTTTTATGTCCCCAGAGGCTGAACGAGGCCTTGATTTAAAGAGAACATCTCCACTTCCTCCATTGCTCTAAAGCTACGATTTATATGGTCACATCTTTGGAGTGGGATTTCTTAGCTGTATCCATCTGACCCTGAGGGGCACAGGCATGCCTATTGAGTCTAACTTGCACACACAGACACATGCACAACTCATTGGGAAAGAATGTGCAGCTGCTGCAAAGTGAAGTCCAATGTGCTATTCCTGACTGTCGGACTTTCCCTAGTGGCTGGGATGGTTTGTATAAGCTGGCGATCAGGCTGTTACTGCAGCACTCCCTACTGTGGTTATGCCATGAGTATCCATGGCAGCTGCTGCTGGAGTTGCAGGAGAAAGATGGACATGATGGTCTTTCTACTTCTACCTCATATCCAGGCACAACTGGCACCAGTGTTTACTCTCGCTCTTGTGTTCGAGGGCTTCGCAGAGCTCACAGGGTATCTTTTCCTTGAACCAGGCCTGTAGTTGGATGAAGGCCATCTGTTTTATTGTCTGGATAGACTTATAGCCCACGAGGCAGCACTGAGTAATACACAATATTGTGCCTGTGCTGGTACAAACGGGTTTGTTTGTAGATTTCAAGCTTCTGTCTGTGCACTTCTGTGAAATCAGGAGGATGCGTAGTGTTACAGTCTGCCTTGATGGCATGTCTGGGTGGACTCAAAACTGTGAAAAACAATCTGGCAGCTTTCTGATGTTTACATTGGTCTCTGGAAGTCCACCTTGTGTTGTGACTTGCTGCCTCTAAGTGTTTACAGACAGTGCTGCCTTTATAGACTTGGCATCAATGCAGCTTAAAACTCTTGGCTCAGTGGGTTAGATGACTGCAATGTAGTGGGAAATGGTGCCAACAGCATACACACTCAATCCTTGTACTGCGTTGTGTTAGTTCATAGAGGCCTCCCTCCTTACCTTGCACCTTCCATGATGCTGAGTTCGATGGCTTTCTCCAATAGATGCCTATAGTCCTTTTAGGATTAAATTGCCAGACAGAATATTGTTCTGTTGCCTTCTCCCTCATGTCTAGCATTTTGTTAAATGCACCCATGAAGGCAGGTTCCATTCTTGCATGATTGCTGTTGGTACTACATATACCCTGCAGGTTAATAACTGTCAGTGATCACAGTATCCTGTTGTCGAGAGGATGAAAATCTGCCATGGCTGGAAAATTAGAGAGAGAGCTAAATGAACCCAATGCCCTGTTTCCTGTGTCTTAATTCTGGGGAAGCTATCTGTGTGGTACGAAACAATGTGAACTACATTCTGATATGAATAAATATTTAAACAACAGAATGTGCATTGGAGTTGATATATTACAGTTGGTGGTGTTAATATCTGTTGCTCTGAAGTTAAATATGCACTGCTGAAAAAACAGTTCAGAATTCAAATGTTGCTGAGGGAATTTCAGCTATTTAAGTGTCATTTGCAAAAGGCACTGATGAGTGACGTTAATAACATTAAGGATTAATAGGATACTTGAGAGGGTGTGAAAGCAACATTGCAGTTGAACAGTGTGGCAAATGAGTGTTAATGGTGAAATAATTAGCACACAATGTCATTGGAGAGGGGATTAATCCTGAAATAAGGAGCTAATGGGAGACATTGAGCATTGTTTAATTGTTCCATGCCAGTGATTTCAGAAAGCTTGTTTTAATATTAATGAGGAATTGATAGAAAATTTAAAGGGCTTGACATCTTTTTACCACAGTTCTTCACTTGTTGAAATTTTGCTGCTTTTGGGAAAATGTGACTCATGTTGCAAGTGTAGTTAAACCCAGCACAGTCATTGTTGAGGAATACAATATAACTCTTGAGTTGGATCTGCAATATTGTTAATGCAAAAGGGGAAAACTCCATTTGATAAATACAGAAGATATCTGGAAAACTCAGCAGCTCTGGCAGCATCTGTGAAGAGTCATAGAGATTAGATTACTTACAGTGTGGAAACAGGCTCTTTGGCCCAACAAGTCCACACCGACCCGCAACCCACCCATTCCCGTACATTTACCCCTTTACCTAACACTACGGGCAATTTAGCATGGCCAATTCACCTGACTTGCACATCTTTGGACTGTGGGAAGAAACCAGAGCACCCGGAGGAAACCCAAGCAGACACGGGGAGAATGTGCAAACTCCACACAGTCAGTCGTCTGAGTTGGGAATTGAACCCGGGTCTCTGGCGCTGTGAGGCAGCAGTGCTAACCACTGTGCCACCGTGCTGCCCACTAACAGCATGGAAATAGTTTCAAGTCCAGTGCTCCTTACTGGAGCAGTTTTCTAGCACTTTGCATTTATTTCACATTTCCAGTATCTGTAGAATTTGCTTTTATTGAAACTTTTTTATAAACAAATTACAGGTACAGTTCTGTGAAAGGGTCTCCATCTCCTGTATGACTGGCTGGGTAAATGTATCCCCAGCTTTTGGTTATACACTCAAGAGTTTCAATATTTAAAATATTTTTGCACTTTAGTCATTGTGATTTGGGTTTTAAATAGACCCCTCATCTAAAGTCAGCCCTAGACTTCGGCCCACATTGTTACAAGTTGCATCTTTGGGGATTAAACTGTACTTCAGTGTTGCATTGTAGTGTCTGTGTGGGTGTGTTGCAAACACTCAATGAATATATTTAGTTTTATTTATTCTTTCTTGCAAATATGCCTCGTTTGTTATTCTTCATCAGCCACCCTTTGTTTTTGAAAACGGGGGATGCCTGGTGACCCTGATGTCCAATCCATTCTTCTCACAGGTCGATATGGTGAGCATTTGTTATCTATTCAGTAATGACTTGGTGAGCAGGCGTGTTGGGAACCTGGCTCAGACTATGTAGCTCTTCTTCCTCTCCCTAACTGTTGCTGTGATTGTGAATTCACTTATTGCTGAAGTGAGGTGTGCTTTTGTATTGCTGTTTTTGGGGGTGCTCTTACAATATCATTGTGTTCACATACACTGGCTGTGGTGGTTGGATTACATCACTGGTTTTAATGCTACTGGGTCTTTCTAATACAGGCACAAGAGATGGGAAATTCCTCCTTTAGTCTGTCCTGCTTTTGACTGTACCACTGTGCTTCAGCAATACTGTCAGCTGGTTACCAGTTAAAAAGACATGTCCAACAGTGGGATTAGCTGGAGTCTCTTCACCCTACGTTTTCCATATTTCTGTTCTGAAGATGTTCGAAATGTGCTTTGACAGTGAATTTGCTGAAAGAAGCCGGACAAAAGAGGATGAATTTCGTGTTACGTCCTGGTTTAGGTGCCTGGTTTATTCTAACCTTGTCTGAATACAATACCTGGCTCACTCCCTTCGTCCTGCTCGCTTCGACTACCCACAGAAATTTAAAACTTTCCCTCTCGCCACAGCCCTAGTGTGTCTGTTATTTCTTTGGCATCTTGGTCAATTTTCCCAATGCCATGTTTTGGGGTAACATTGTACAAGCATACAGTGAGCAAACGTGAGTGGCGGGTTCACTGTCAGTGCTTTGGAGTCTTTTCACACCACTGACTGAACTGACAGCAGGAGATTTACTGGGTGTTGACAATGCAACTTGCTGGAGAGACCCATCATTCTTTGCCAAAGTCTAAACTGGTACATGGGAGGGATTGAGGTTTGTTTCTTCTTTGCTTTCTACTTGTTTACTCTTTTGGGCACATGAATTCCCAAACGTAACCCTAACACTGCCGCATGAGGATCAGCATTAGTATTTGTATGGTATGAGTTTGGAGAGGGACAGTCCCAACCTTCTGGCCTTGGTTTCTGTTAGAAACAGCTCAGTTTAAAAGCTTTTGATTGACCTGAGTTGTGTCCTGTCTTTCAGACAGTCAGTGGTATCTATAAGAGACTCGCTCAGGATATCATCACTGTGTCATAGCATGTGACCGGAGGGATAAAGATCTCGTACTCCATGTTACCTTGGATCACTTGGCATTCTTACTGGGCTTCTGTGCCTGAGAAATGTCATGTTTGGACATAATTGCTTGTAATCTGTGTCTGTTGGATTCTTCAATACAGTGACATCTAGTTAATTTCGTGTACTACAGGAGATTACAAAAGCATTACCGGGAGAGGTGAACCAAGTTTGACACAAACTTGTGCACAACAAACTTGTAGTTGAGAGTGTGATGCTGGAAAAGCACAGCCAGTCAGGCAGCACCCGGGGAGCAGGAGAATCGATGTTTCGGGCATAAACCCTTCATCAGGAAGGGCTTGTGCCTGAAATGTCATTCTCCTGTCCTCGGAAGCTGCCTGACCTGCTGTGCTTTCCCAGCACCACAGTCTCGAGTCTGATCTCCAGCATTTCAGTCCCTACTTTCTCCACAACAAGTTTGTAGTCAGTGCAACAAGGTTGAAGACCCCTACTGTAGGGACAATCTGGTCCAGTGTTTGTCAGTGTCTTTGCTTGAAGGATTAATTATTAAATGGTTTTGTGTACCCTCACATGCACACCCCCCCCTCCAAATTTTACAACACTTTGATAATTTAAAAGAGTTGCAAGCCAAAACTGTTTTAATAATGATTTGAAGATAAATGAGATTTCTGCACAGAGATCAGTGGGGTGAGTATGCATCACACTGCAGTTTCTGTCCTGAACAAGAAGCCAAGAAGAGAACATCGAGAGAGCTGAGCACAGAGTGAATGGGAGTTAGAGGTGAGCAGTCGGGAGAGAACACTACTAATGGAGCCTAAGTGCACATATGTGAAGGACTTTGATTAGATTTGTGATTTGGAGATGCCGGTGTTGGTGTACAAAATTAAAAATCACCCAACACCAGGTTATAGGTAAAAACAATGACTGCAGATGCTGGAAACCAGATTCTGGAGTAGAGTGGTGCTGGAAAAGCACAGCAGTTCAGGCAGCATTCGAAGAGCAGGAAAATTGACGTTTCGGGTAAAAGTCCTTCATCAGGAATACAGGCAGAGCGCCTGAAGGGTGGAGAGATAAATGAGAGGAGGGTGGGGGTGGGGAGAAAGTAGCATAGAGTACAATAGG
>NC_057713.1:86127613-86154097 GCF_004010195.1 Chiloscyllium plagiosum | reverse complement strand
TCCTCTCATTTATCTTTCCACCCTTCAGGCACTCTGCCTGTATTCCTGATGAAAGGCTTTTGCCCGAAACATCGATTTTCCTGCTTCTTGGATGCTGCCTGAACTGCTGTGCTTTTCCAGCATCACTAATCCAGAACACCAGGTTATAGTCCAACAGGTTTAATTGGAAGCACTAGCTTTCAGAGCTCTGCTCCTTCATCAGGTGGTATGTTGACAGTCACCTGATGAAGGAGCAGCGCTCCGAAAGCTAGTGCTTCCACTTAAACCTATTGGACTATAACCTGGTGTTGTGTGATTTTTAACTTTGATTAGATTATTGCTTGAGCATGTATAAAGAGAGAATAGTTGACATTTAAAGTCCAATATGATTCCTCTTCAGACTCTTCAGCAATTGTAAAATAGAGTCATGACAAGCGCAAACATTAATTCTTTTCTCACTTCACAGATGCTGATAGACCTGCTAAGTTTTGTTTTGCTTTTATTTCCGATTTCCAGCATCCGTATCATTTTGATTTTATACATAAAAGAGACGCATAGATATATGTTGATTGGAGCCAGGAGGCACAAACATAATGCAAGGTCTCACTCTGCAATCAAATCTACTTCAAAACTAGTCTGGCTCCGTTTTCCTTTCTTTCTCAAACTGACTATAAAGAGCGCAGCAGGCTTCAGGAGCAGGATAACAAAATGAGCCGAGCTACTTGCACCAGAGCTCACTCACGTATTCTCAATTGCCGTTCTCTGGGCTGACTGCTTGCTGAGCTGCAGAGCACCTAAAAGAGTTACTGTTTGATTTTCATTCTTTACTGGGCCATAGGCATCTTTGGTTGGGCCAGCATTTGTCAACCGTACCTAGTTGTCCTTGAGAAGGTAATAGTGAGTGCCAGTTTGAGAGGCACTGCAGGGATTATAATAGACTGCTTTGGGGGGCAAGCTTCACATACAGGTTTTCATGGAAGTATGCCCATGTACTTAGTTTGAAAATATGTAGCCACATGTTCAATTATTTCCTTGGAAGCATGAGATGGCTGCACCAGGAATAATTTTGTCCAGATTATTAAAGTACGGATTCTTTATAGTAAATGCAGTATTTCATATTGCTAGAGGTGTGGAATTGTACAGTGAAGAAATGGGTCATGTAGCCTGTCAGGTCTTGCCTGTTAATTTTGATTATACAGACTCTTTAATCTAATTCCACTTTGCTGATTGCTTCCAAAAGCTTTTTGTTATTTTATTTTTAGTCAAATAACCATAAACTTTTTATTAAGGAATTTGTAATGTTTTCTTTAATGCCCTCTGTGTGAGGAATTTAAAGCCTCTTTTTCTTTAAAGTCCTTTTGTGATTAGTTTTACATTTAATCACAAGTGGAAACGACATTCTTTACACTCAAGTTGCAACTATTCTTATCCATTATGTTGAAAATCATAGTAATTCGCAAGTGCTTTAGAAATAATGTGTTTAACCGAGGCTGAACACCCCTTCATTCCTTTGCATCTCTTTTGTTTAATAGGTTGCTCAAGGCAATGTTCCAACTGCAGCCTAACAAAGATCTTGTAGAAATTCATTATTACTTGGCTTTTGCATTCTCTAGGTTCAAGCCCAAGGATGTTACTGACTTGTGCAAATGCTTTAGACATCTGCGCACCAAATTCCCCCAATCCTTGTACTGGCATTTAAAATACTTGAGGTCTACCTGGTCCCCACTGAATTGTATTGATTCTGTGCTGCCTGCCCTGTGTCAGAATCAATGCTTTCTGCCTGATGTCAGGTATCAGAAACAAGTCAGCTATTCTGCTGCCTGAAGGTTTTGGGTCTCACCTTGTCCAACTCAGTGTTAAATAATTGTTAACATTTTGTTTGGTTGTTGAGGAGAAATTTGATCTTCAAAGGAAGCGATGCCTTATAGCCCACAGATGTTTCTCAGTTCCCTATTTGTCTTGCTATAATGTGTGTCAGTAGGCACTCCATGAGGAATTTACCACCAGTCATTGCATTTTCAGGATCTTGTTGCAAAGAACTGCAAAAACAAAGTCAAGTTCCTCAAAATGAATGATTCGCATTATATATTTTTATTACCATACTTTTTTTAACTTCAGCAAATTAATCTAACCCAGTGGTCCTCACCATTTTAGGCTCGAGTCTGGCAGGGTTATTTTCGTGTTTGGCATTGGGAGGAGAATATGGCAAATGTCTTGCCATAACGGGATTTTAGTCAGTAAACTTGGCTAATCTGCAAATGGCATGGATTTATGAGAGGCTTCTGGAACTGAGTGCACTTAGAATTGTGTGAATAGTTCCTGAAGCCAATCTGCAACACTTTAACGGGCAGGTGGAACATTGACTTGGGAATTGTATTGCACTTCAGTTTGCTACTGGAGCTGAAAACGCTGGTGGGTGGAGAAGGTGTTGAACATTCAGTGTAGCCGGGAACATTTGAAGGACAGAATGGAAAATGCTGGAGCAACTCAGCAGGTTTGGCAGAAGCTTCGGAAAGGGAAACAGTTAACATTTTGAGTGCAATGACTCTCTCTCCTTGGGAGTTTTGCTTATTATCCAAGAACTAGTTACATGCTTTGGAAAGCCCTCTTTTTGTTCTCAATTAGAAATATACCTCATTCATCCCTTCCATCTGCACCAGTCCGAGCACAAGTGAAGAGTCTCCTGTGAAGAGGAGATGAGCGAAAATGAAAGGGAGACAGCATGAATATTTTGTTTCACAGCTCGTGTGTTGTATATCTTTAAGCGATATGTGCATGATGTCATCATTATTAAAACATGTGACCCGAGGGCATAAAAGTCTCAAACTCTAGCCTGAAGCATTACACACGGATTTGATTTATTATTGTCACCTACGTTGATAGGCTAGGTTTTGCATGCATTATGGTAGATCATACCTTAGGGAGTGCATTAGGGTAACAGAACAGAGAAAAGCATGCAAGGTTACAGTTGCAGAGATGGTGCACAGAGTGAGATCACCACTAAATTTAAAATTTGGGAGATCCATTTCGAAGTCTAATTCCGGCAGGAAAGAAGCTGTTCTTGAATCTATTGTATGTACAAAGAAACTTTTATATCTTCTGCCCAGTGGAAGAGAATGAAAGAGAGTATAAGTGGAATGAGAGGGATGTTTGATTACTTTAGTTGCTTTCCTGAGGCAGTGGGAAGTATAGATGGAGTTAATGGATGGAACGCTGGTTCGCATGATGGACCTGGCCGTGTTCACAACTGTCTGCAGTCACTGATGGAATCATGCTGCTGTTTGGAGCCAAGCAGTTTAATATTCGTCCAGACACTGAAGTGCCTGTGATCATTTTAAATGTTTATGTCAGCATCTATAACAAAGGTCTGTTGAATCTTTCAATACCATGTTACCTGTGCCTGGTTCTTATTGTCATTGGAGCTAACTTGAGCATTGCAACATCAAGTACACATACCCAGCTGGAAGCAAAGCCCACAGTATAGCAGATCAAAGACTGATAAATATATAGCTCTTGTCATGACCGCTGACATCTCAGAAGTGCTATTATTTTGAGGTGTAGTTGCTGATATAATGTTGGCAACATGACAATCGACAAGCACTCTGCAAATCCATCAAATAGCAATAAAATACTGACCAGGAGAATCTGTTTTTGTGATATTGACTGAGGGATAAGTATCGGCCAAAAACAGGAGCTCGCTCGCTTGCGCTTATTCAATAAAGTGTCATGTTGTTCACTAACATCTGCCCGAGCGTCCAGGTGAAGCCTTAGTTTAAGGTCTCATCCAAATTAATGCACCTGTGACAGCTCAGCACTTCCTCTGTAGTGAAGTGGAGGGTCAGCCTTGAAATGTGTGACCAATCCCTCGGTGGGGACTTGTTTCTGAGCCCCACAAGGGTCAAGGTTCAAGTGTGCTGCCAACTGAGCCAAGGCTGATTCCGTTAAATTATGAGAAGGAAGGTCAAAATATAACTGTGGGCAGACACAATATGCCTGGCTTTATAGTTTCATCTTGGTTCAGATCGACACAACTTTAATTTTTGCAGCAAGTGTTGGCTGGGAACCAAGAGAAAAGCACCTCTGAAGTGTGCAGAGCACTCCTGCTGGTAGAATGAAGAGAACACCGATTATAGGTAGGTCCATAATCTGGGAATGTTGTGAATGCCAGTGAGGAGTGAGTGCACGTTGTGAAACCTACATGACAACCTCTCAAAAGCTTTCTCCACCTTTAAGATGTGCCAGTACTACTTACAGACTTTCCTCAGTGTCAAAATCCAATTTAATCATTAAACATAATCCACATAGGGAAACGGGGCTCTTGTGATGCAGTGATAGTGTCCATACCTCTGAGCCAGGAGACCTGGACTCAAGTTCCACATGCTCCACAGATGTATAATGTCACCTCTCAACAGGTTGGTTAGAAAATATCTATATGTGGAGAAACTGGTGCTGGACTGGGGTGGACAAAGTTAGAAATCTCACAACACCTGTTGGACTGTAACCTGATGTGTGATTTCTAATTAAGAAAATATCTCGCTCAAATAGGACCATGTCCTTAGTGCGGTTAAAACTGAAAACCAGACCAAGGAGGAAATCAGTATAATTGTAAAATGGTTTGAAGTTGTTCGGGATTTGCAGGCTGAAATGAGTCATGGGTTATAGAGGAAAGTTGTGTTTAGGCTACAGTTGGAATCAGCCACATTGTATCAAATCATAGTGCAGTCTCAAGGGCCTGAATGGCCTGCTGTTTCTAATTTGTATGATTGCCTCAGTGCCAGGGCACATGCCAACTTTTGTTTGGGATTATCTTTAGGTTTAGCGTTACCGTTCCTCGAGAGCTGTGGAAGTCTTTCCTGTGACCGAGCGACGGTCTATTTATAGACGAGTGCTGCTTAGCTAATCAAGTAAACCCCACTGATCAATAACAGCCCGAGTCAAAGGCCTGATGGTAATAATTACCCTCAAGGGCATAAGTTTGGTGCAAACTGGTCATGACCAGCTGAATGATGCACCTGGGGAGAGGACAATGTAGAGCCAATATAGGTTGAAAGGCCAACCTGTTAAAAGCTTTACATACAATATTAATTCCAGTGAAGATCATCATTGGTACATTTCTGGCTGGTACATTTCAAATTTCTTTTCAGTATATATTTAAAAAGGCATAACTTAAAATAATAGATCACATAGTTATAGTCCCATGGAATATAACTTAATGTCCTTCCTTGCAGCAGAGAGTTGGAGTGCATAACTAACATTTAAAGGGAGAAAGTTGAAAGTTCAGGTCTCACTCATGTGCAGAGTGCAAAGTCCAGTCCAATCTGGAGTTTCCAATCAAACATTTAAAGTCAGGCATGAAGGCTTTGTCTACCCTCTTAAAGTTGACTTTCGAGACCCCATAGGCGGAAGTGGGTACTGCAGATGCTGGAGATTAGAGTCAAGATTAGAGTGGTGCTGGAAAAGCACATCAGGTCAGGCAGCATCTGATGTTTCAGGCAAAAGCCCTTCATCAGGAATGAGGCTGGAAGCCTACGGGATGGAGAGATAAAATATCAACCTGGGCATTACCAAATGACAGGACAGTACTTACCCAATACTGAAATAAAAACATAAAATGGTTAATACTCAGCAGGTCAAGAAATGTCTGTGAATGGAATAGAATAAAATCTCTCCACCCCTTGGGCTCCCAGCCTCATTCCTGATAATGGGCTTTTGCCCGAAACGTCGATTTTCTTGCACCTCGGATGCTGCCTGACCTGCTGTGCTTTTCCAGCACCACTCTAATCTTGACTTTAAAGACCTCATTGGTTCAGAGATAAATACTGGCCATATTACTAAAGCTAACTGGTCATGACCTAGTTTCTGTTTGTGAGAGCTTGCTGTCCATAAATTGACTGCTGTACTTGCAGTGTAACGGTACCTCAGCAGCACTTTGTGTTTTGAGTGCTGAGGTGCAAAAGGCATTGCATTTTGTATGAAGGTGTTTGTTTTTGGAGAGTAGTGTGGAGGAGGATTTATATGTTTTACTGGTTAAGCAGTTCATCAGACGACATTAGTGCTCCAAGGCTACAGCCAGTTTTTGATATCAACCTGGGCATTATCAAATGACAGGAGGATTTAATACCAAGGTTAAGGACTGTACTTACTCAATACTGAAATTAAAGCATAAAATGCTTAATACTCAGCAGGTCAAAAAATGTCTGTGAATGGAATAGAGTAGAATAAAATAGAATCACTACAGTGTGGAAGCAGGCCATTCAGCCCATGAAGTCCACAACAACCCTCACCGCACCACCATCACCTCCCTGTAAACCTGTATTTTCCATGGCTAATCCACCTCGACTGCACATCTTTGGACGCTACGGGCTATTTAGCACAGCCAATTCACCTAATCAAAGAAGGAAATCAAGTTACGGTTTCTGATTGCTAATCTTTAGAACTTCTCTCTTACATTAAAGTTGCTGCCTGACCTGTGTATGGAGACATTTTCTCTTCAAAACTTCCCTCCAGTTTTTCTCTCGTTCTCTTTCCTGCTTTTTTGAAGACACTGACTAACTCCTGCTGACACATAGCCCGTCTGTTGCCTTCCCCAGATTTGCGTACAGTAAAGTACCCAGTTCAGCCTGAGTCCACTCTTACGGCTATTCTCTCTCTCTTTCTTTTTTTACACCTGGATGAAGTAGATATTGACCAGGAACCTGATCCTGTTTCAGATTTCAGTGCATTAGGGCACCTACTTGTGTAGTTTTCAACAGAATGGCCTCTCCGTTGGGACAGGCTTTTTATTCATTTAAATGTTGGGAAAATGAATAGTAGCCCTTCCCCATTTTGAGGAACTGCTGTCTGGACATGCCATTTTGTTTAAACTTAAAATGCTTAGTTTTACAAAGTCTTGGGCCTTCCCTTGTAGGAATGAGGGACCCTAACCTTGAATGGTGGGATCCTGGGGCCTTTCCTCACCACAAAGGGAACCTTAGGTTTGAATTTATACATCTTGAAAATTCTGGATTGTCAGTTTTGCACTAGCTCATACAGCATAGCACTTTAAGCTGTTCTGCACTGTCATACTCGTATTGTTCTATGTTAACATAGTTTGAACTGATTTTATAATATATTTTATTATTTGAACACTTTCAAATTGAAAAGAAAAGGCAGAGCATGTGCAGCTGACAAACTTGTCTATTACCTAATAAATTTATTTGATACTATACCGTATCAGTTGGTAGATGATTGATAAATAAGATCTAAGAACACTTGTCTGTGTTTTAGTTACTCTGAGAACAATAAAGCAATTGTGTAAGCATTTCATTTGCCTTTATATCCTCCCTTATCTTTGAATTAGGTATATATTTTAATATGATCAGTAAATAGTGAACTTGTACAAGGGAACCCTGATTTGCAAACATCTCACTACGAACATTTACACTTAGAAGCACAATCCCTTGAAGTATAGTTTTAAAGATCTGACATATGAATATTTCCTGTGCTTATTATTTTATATTGTTCTGCGTTGTGTTCTGACTTCTGCATAAAGTGACTTGCAAATGGATTCAAGAACTGAACCTGTTCGTAACCTGGGAACCACCTGTGGAGTGCACATTTCAATCTACATCATTGTGTGGTTTTCTGAGATGGAAGTTTAGTGACTGTGCTAGTGCAGCCCATATTGAATTTTACTTGACTGTCTGGCTAACTGAGGCTCCAAAATAGTCATAGAGTCATAGAGATGTACAGCATGGAAGACCCTTCGGTCCAACCCGTCCATGCCGACCAGATATCCCAACCCAATCTAGTCCCACCTGCCAGCACCCGGCCCATATCCCTCCAAACCCTTCCCATCCAAATGCCTCTTAAGTGTTGCAATTGAACCAGCCTCCACCACATCCTCTGGCAGCTCATTCCATACATGTACCACCATCTGCGTGAAAAAGTTGCCCCTTCGGTCTCTTCTATATCATTCCCCTCTCACCCCAAACCTATGCCCTCTAGTTCTGGACTCCCCGACCCCAGGGAAAAGACTTTGTCTATTTATCCTATCCATGCCCCTTATAATTCTGCAAACCTCAACAAGGTCACCCCTCAGCCTAGTAGATCTGATCGGTATGGACTTCAGTAAGGCGTTCGACAAGGTTCCTCATGGGAGACTGATTAGCAAGGTTAGATCTCATGGAATATAGGGAGAACTAGCCATTTGGATTCAGAACTGGCTCAAAGGTAGAAGACAGAGGGTGGTGGTGGAGGGTTGTTTTTCATACTGGAGGCCTGTAACCAGTGGAGTGCCACAAGGATCAGTGCTGGGTCCTCTACTTTTTGTCATTTACATAAGAGGTACAGTTAGTAAGTTTGCGGATGACACCAAAATTGGAGGTGTAGTTGTCAGCGAAGAGGGTTACCTCAGATTACAACAGGATCTGGACCAGATGGGCCAATGGGCTGAGAAGTGGCAGATGGAGTTTAATTCAGATAAATGCGAGGTGCTGCATTTTGGGAAAGCAAATCTTAGCAAGACTTATACACTTAATGGTAAGGTCCTAGGGAGCGTTGCTGAACAGAGACCTTGGAGTGCAGGTTCATAGCTCCTTGAAAGTGGAGTCACAGGTAGATAGGATAGTGAAGGCAGCATTTGGTATGCTTTCCTTTATTAGTCAGAGTATTGAGTACAGGGGTTGGGAAGTCATGTTGCGGCTGTACAGGACATTGGTTAGGCTACTGCTAGAATATTGCGTGCAATTCTGTTCTACCTATCGGAAAGACGTTGTGAAATTTGAAAGGGTTCAGAAAAGATTTACAAGGATGTTGCCAGGGTTGGAGGATTTGGGCTGCAGGGAGAGGCTGAACAGGCTGGGGCTGTTTTCCCTGGATAGTTTGCTTAAGGTTATTTTTCTTTTCATCTGTTGTAGAAAGAACTTGCATTTAAGTAGCACATTTTCTCATCGTCTGAGCCATTACTAAATATTTCTTAGCAAACAGAAATGGCCATTGTGTGTGTTGTAGTTCAGATAACCGACCATTTAATCTATAATAACTTCACTCTAATGAGGAAACGCAAAAATAAATTCAATAATTTCATGCGCCCGATGAGATTTAGCTCTTTGAGATCGCAGGTTCTTGTGTGGCATGTGGACATTGCTGGCAAGACCTATATTTGCCTATCCCTAACTATATGCCCATCACATCTGCACCAACCCGCCGAAGAGCATCCTATCCAGACCCACTCTATCCCCTTGAGCTGTATGTTTGCTCGACAAACTAGGGCACCGAAGAGTCAACCACATTGAGGTGGGTCTGAAGTCACATTTGGAGGAGAGATGACCGATTTCCCTCCCTAATGGGTAGAACCAGTCAGTTTTGTGTACAGCCATCTACAGTTGACAAGTTGAAAGTTTTAATTTAGAGTTTATTTTAAATTGAATTCAAATGTCACCACCTCTGAAGGTAGGATTTGAACCTTTGTCCCCAGGACAGTAGCTTAAGGTTTTTGATTACTAGTTCATTGATATTACCACATCCCTCTGTAGGTTGGAGATGGGGTTGGAAAAAACTAAAGCTTTGATTGACAAGCCTACATTGTCTTTTGACCCAGATTGTTAGAATGATGCCTCAGAATGTAATATCGGGAAAAACTGGATCTTGTTGGTTCGTTCAAATGAAGACTTTTATAGGTTTAAGA
This sequence comes from Chiloscyllium plagiosum, assembly GCF_004010195.1. Classification (NCBI taxonomy): domain Eukaryota; kingdom Metazoa; phylum Chordata; class Chondrichthyes; order Orectolobiformes; family Hemiscylliidae; genus Chiloscyllium; species Chiloscyllium plagiosum. The sequence continues at coordinate 86,144,451 of NC_057713.1, read as the reverse complement.
TTAGGAAACTGCCCCATGTTCAGTTGGAATCTGAGATCAGAACTATTCCAGTTTGCAACTGAACTTCCCAAGCTATGACCTCACTGCACCCCATTGATATTTGTTCCTTGGCAAAGTCTCTTGCATTGAATGTGTAAACCTTGAGATTAAAACTATATCCATGCTCTGAGATGAAATTGTTTTCAGACTGTCTGTGTTTCTAGTTGCCTGGAATTGAGAGCAAAAATGAAGTATTTTAATAGTTATTAAACTGAAAAGGTTGCAAGAAAGATTGAAAAGGATGATACCAAGGGTTTGAGTTATAAGGAGAGGCTGGATCGGCTAGTTATTTCTTTCCTCTGAAGAGTCAGAGGCTGAGGGGTGATCTTATAGAGGTTTATGCAATCATGAGAGGCATAGATAAGGTGAATAGCCAAGATTTTTCTTCAGGGTAGGTTTAAGGTGAGAGGGGAAAGATTTAAAAGAGACCTAAAGGACAACTTTTTCACACACACGGTGGTGCATGTGTGGAATGAGTTGCTAGAGGAAGTGGTAGAGTTGGGACAATTACAATATCTAAAAGCCATTTTGATAGGTAACTGACAGGAAACGGCCAAACACAGGCAAATGGGACTAGCTCAATTTGGGAAACCTGGTCGGCATGGACTTGTGGGCCCGGGAGGCCTGTTTCTGTACTATATGACTCTAAGAGCAGCTTGCAGAGTGGCGGGACAACCCATTGGTGAGCACTGCTCTCTCGCAGTGCCGGGGGCCCTTGAGCGACTGTATGTGTGGGTTTTCTCTGGGTGCCCTGATGTCCTCCCACAGTTCAAAGGTTAGATGTGCAGGTTAGATGCGTTGGCCATGCTAAATTATCTAGAGATATGTCGGCGAGGTGGGTTAGCCATGGGAGGTTGCGGGGATAGAGTGGGTCTGGATAGGATGCTCTTCGGACAGTTGGTGCAGATGTGATGGGCCTAAATGACCCCCTATGTGCATTGTAAGGATTCTATGATTCATTCGGAGAGCAAGAAACATGCATTCAGGTTCAGTCTCTGTTGCAAATTTCCCTTGCAGTACTTGGAGTCAATGATGTTGATGGTGAATGTGCTGCTTCATATGTTAGGCTCTGCCGTGTTAGCTGTGTGCATGAGTGACGAGGAAATTACAAACAACCTCCAATTACATTACATTGGGGAACTGCACGGGGAGGAGAGTGAGCAGAAATTGGGCGTTGCTCTCCAGCTTATGGAAGAGTTGGGCCAGGAATACACTGCTTTATACTAAGTCAGTTGTGAGAGATAGTGAACCTCTGTAGAAACTGGCACCTCACTGAAATGTCTTTTAAATGTTTGTCTGTTGTTTGACCTTTCATTGAAGGAAGTAGGCTGGAGTATTTACCCCCAACTGGAAATGTGCAATATACAAATGCAGTGTGATTTATTTTCCACCTGTTGTTATTCTCCTCCTCATTGTTTTCTATGAAGCGAGTAAGTGTAACAGTTTTCATTATTGTTTCTGTCTCGTCCCTCCTGAGATAGAGAGATGTTGAGGGGGTAATCCCATCACAATTGCAGCATAAATTAAATGGCTTTGTATGTTGCTTGTTGGTACTCTTCCACCTGCGTGCTGCAAATCCATTAGAGATAGGGACGATCCATTTGGAAGTTTTGCTGATAGCCATAACTGCTGACCATGAAGGGGTCATCAAGTGTTATTATGATGCCTGTTGTCAAACTACTAATTGTCATGTTGACACGCCACTGGTCCCTAGGAGAAGTGAACTTAAGAGCAGCAGTAGGACATTCAGCCCTTCAAGCCACCTCCAACATGCCAGAAGACCATGTGTAATCTGAATGTGGCCTTAAATCCACAGTCCTGTTTCGCCTCCTAACCCTTTAACCCCCAGTCAAGCAAAACTCTTATCTAACTTAGCCTTGAATCTATTCAATGACCCAGCTTTCACTGCTCTCTGAGGGTGAGAATTCCATGGACTTATAGTAAAAAGAGTTCTCTTTGTCTCCATTTAAGACCATTTTATTATTTACCTCCATTGTAGGCTTGTGTCTCTTTGATGTGAAAATCAATATTTGGGGTCATGATGCTGTACAGTAAGCATCATTGAAACTGACTTTGGGTATTCAATTGGCCTTGCTTATGCCTGATCATGCAGAAATTCCTTGGGTACGTATAACTCTGAAGCTATTCTGTTCTGTGAATGTGTTTGTGGAGTCACCTCTGTTTGACAAGTGCCAGTATCCTTAGGTGATTTGCTTTTGAGAGAGCTGCCCCATATCTGATTTTTGTCCTTCCAAGAGACTCCCAGAATGAACAGCAAATAGTGAGAGCAAAAGTTGCTGTTCTTCCTTTCCTCAGAAGTTCATTCATATTTCACAACCACACAACAAGGTGCTGGGTGTGTAGGGAAGCAACTTAGTCCTAAGAGGCCCAGGGTCGTGCATTGATCCAGCAGAAGCCGCATCAAACTCCAAACAGAGAAACAGAGCTGCAGAGGTTTACACTCAGTGCTGAAGAGAACTAAGAAAAGGATTTGCTCATCCCTTCCAGCTATTTAGTGTGATCACAGGCGGATGGCAAGACCTGTTTCACAACCCAAGTTTTCTTTGTGCTTCTGCTAAAGAACAGCAAAGTACAAGTATGGAAGAGACAGTCCTATGTTTCTGTGAACGATATACTGAACTTCAACAGTGCCAACAAATTCTTTAATCCAGATGTGCTGTATTTTTTTTTGTCTTCACTTTTAGCCTGCACAGATTGCTATTGGACCCTGTAGCCAGGTAAGCTCTTCTGTGCATATTGTATTTGCATGTTCAAAGTATAATATAGATTAGTTGGTTGGAATACCTAATGCTTGCTGGCCTCTCTCCCTGTCTCTGTTAATATTCTAGTAAGTGCCAACGTCATGTGTAACATTTCAACAGCCCCCAGTATTAAAGCTAGGATGGTTCATTTTTTTTTTAGAGAATAACATTCTGATGGGCATTTAGTGTATTGTGGTTAAACAGAGATCTGTGAAACACAGCTGCAGAAACAAAGGAAGCAAGTCGTGTTCAGTTTGGTCTTTTGTATGTTTGTCGTGAGCAGTGTCAAGGTGATCCAGTTGGGGATTGCTGCAGTGTTGTCGTTACTGTGTTTTTTTGTTGCTGTTTACTTGAAGACAAATGGGATTTCGAGCTGGTGACTACTGCTGTTATAATGTCTTCAGGGAAGTTTGTTCATACCAAATAAAGGCCAGTGCACAGAACACAAATAACACAAAAACAAAGACTAGGTGCAAATATGCCCAACTATTTCCAAAGATGTTTGTGAAAAGGATGTGCTGTATTTATGCACACCTTTAGGATATTTGGATCTATCCATTAATTAACTCAACCTAAAGCTGAACATTTCAAACACTCCAATTGGAGTAGATTGCTAAAACCTACTGTTCACACTTCAGTTCCTTACCGTTCACATGTCTGCTATTTTGTTAAGCCTTTTTTTGTTCTCTTTGGCATATGGTATAAATCTTTGTAGCTCTGTTTTCACCTTGGAGTTTGAATTTGCAATTCCCTTCCCAATCTTCCTGTGGGGCTTCTGAGATTGTTCTTATGCTGATGGACCTACTGCCAACTGTGTAATGTTTTGTAGTACCCTTGTCATCAAAGCATCAGTGGAGAGAATCCCTGTTGGTCCAGTGATCAGGGACTGACCTTTCCCAAGTGCAACCAGCTAGCAGACTGGTTGTCATATGAGCCTAATGGAGAGGAAAGGGAGAGTGATGTTTGTAGATTGAGAGTTTCCGCTCAAGTGTTGTTCTTCCTACATCCTAGCCTCAATATAATGACTTTTGGACTGCTGCCTTAGTGTCAATCATTTTTGCATCATGAATAACATAATGCTGTAGCCTCTCATCTGGTTCCCACAGTATAGAGAGGTGCAGATTTTCATTACAGACTAGGTTCGAAGCCAAAAATCAGTGTCTTAACCCAAACCAGAACGTATGCTTCATGTGCCCCTGGAAACTAGTTCATAACATCGGGTGTCTTGACGAAGGTTATCCCATCTAAGATTTCATGGTCAGAAGAAAGTGACTGTTCTAGCATGTGGCTGAGAGACATATGCATTGTCAGGGTCAAAGTGGCAATTGGGCGCAGAGCCAGGCTTTGTTAGCTGGCAAATGCCATGTCTCGTTATAGGCCAGCTAAAGGCAAATGGCCCCCACTGTCATCTGAAGCTTCTTGTTTCGATTGTCTTCATTCGTTTTTCTAGCCAGTGGCAAGTCCCAAAGACCAATGACTTGCCCTTTTTACACTGCTGTAGAAATGGCCAGTCTTTGTTCCCGTGCTATTTCAACTCTTTAAAATGGTGGAATGTGGTCCTTCTGACGGCTGTGTGATAAATCAGTCATCAGCCTCAGTTTACAGCCCTGTGTCAGTTTTTAAATGTTTTTACCAGCGTAATTTGATCTATTCGAGGAAGAATCTTGAGAATTCATCCCATAAACCTTGTTTGTTGGTGGGTGGCTGTCATCAATCCTTTGTTTGGAATTGCCTCAATAATAGTATATGTTGTACTGACATTCCAAAGGATTTCCAAAAGCACATTGAAGTTAATGCACTGAACCTGCTAACTATTTACACTTCGAAGTGATATTTGTGGCTCTTTTAAGTTGCTTTTTTTAAAAAAAGTTATCTTTATGCTACCTGATCTCCGATTTATCTAAGTCATTGAAGATCTTTTTTTGTTTAGTTCACTTTCCTCTTCACTCCCCAGTGTATTTTGCTTTCTTATGCAAACCTTGTACTTTGGTTGTAAATTGAAAAGGAATTATATAGAACTACAGCTTAGAAATGGACCATTCTGTTCAATACTATGCACATATCTGCTGTTCCCCCATGCTTCACCTACTCCTTTTGGCATTTCCTGCTGTCCCTTTCTCCCTTGTCTAGCTATATCTAGTCATTTATCTAGCTTCCCCTTAGAACCACCCATGATACTTGCCTCAACTACTGAGAAGTAATGAGATCCATACTGTGGAAATTTTAATGTGTCTCCTTGTAATATATCATTGCTCAGTTGTCCAAGCTTTAAGAGATATGGGGGTAGTGTGAGAAAGTGTAACTGAGGTAACAGATCAGTTATGATTTTATTGAATGATAAAACAGGTTTGAGGGGCCAATGGCCTTTTCCATCTCCATTCTTTATAAGGTCTCTTGAACCGTGATGGTCAATGAAAGATCCTGTGCCAAACAGGTGGCCAGCTATGGCCAGGAGCAAAGGCCTTCCAGTGACATCCCCTAGAGGAATCTTTAGAATGTGAGAAACCTAACCTCGCCTACAAGGATGGGTCAGGATGTAAATAAGTGAAATTCCTCCGTCTGGAAGGTGCTGGTCTTGTTCTGAGCTTTGCTGCTGCAGGAAACGATTCCTACGCTGTGCCACTTGTAACAGACCGCTCCCAACATCAGTTCCATAAATGACTTGTTATGGTTTTGCTGTGAATTAGGGCGGCACTTTTTAGCACGATGTGAGCCACTTGGATGCTCCAGTCAGAGTAGATATCACAGCCTTGACACTTTGTGGCAAAACTTCATTTTAATCTCTCTGAGATGGATGTCCTGTGGATCAGTAATCGTAATCTGGATTCGACACAGTAATGAAAATTTCATTGCATTGTCTGAGAGCCTGCCTCTTGTCCTACCACGTGTGTCCTTAACGTTCTGCACTCTTGTATTGGTGTAAGTGTGGGTTGGCTCCAAATATGAGAGAGAATTAGAATTTCCACATCTAGAGCAACCTGACTGTGGCAATGGTACAGCTGTGCTCATCGAGTGATGCTGGATCAATTGTTAATTTGAGAATCATGATTGTGAACCGAACGTATTAAGGGATATGGAGTACAGGCAAGTATTTGGAGTTAGGGTCACAGATAAGCTATGATCTCAAAGAATGGCAGAACAGACCCTATGGTCTATCCCTGTTTCTGTGCGTGTTAGATTTTTTCTCAGGGCTTTGATTCTGATGTGCTTGTACTTGGCAAGGTAAAAGATGTCTATTTCCAAATGACACCCAACTGTCTGCATCCTCTTCTATTTGATGCTTAACAGTGTAGTTTGCCCCTGCGGGGAACCTCTGCATCATATTCTTTTCACTTGCACTAAATGATACATCCGTTTTAATACTTGTGATCTTGTCACTTAGCAGCTATTCAGAAACCGCCGCTGCCCGTTCCTAAACCACTTGCAGTTTCAGGCATTCTTTGTGCTATGACTGTTTTGAAAATTGGCTGGTGAGACCTGTTTTTTTTCCCCTTTGTGTCTCTTTTAATGGCAGTATTGCACGTTCTGTGGTTTTTGTGATGATTTTTTTTTCATCCATTAATAGCCACTGCTGAACTATGTTGTACATGCAACCTCCTGAAACTGCAGCGGTGTGTCCTCAGGATGACCTTTTTCGATTCTGTAAGGATGTGCCATGAAAAACAAAGGGAGATATTGGTTGTACAGAAACTGTCAGAGTACCATTAGTTCACTGTTGGCTCCAGAAAGTTTTTTTTGCCATTTCCAAAACAGTCCTTTAATGCTTCGAGCTGTGGCCTAGGGCGACTTGGATTTGATGATTTTGGCTTGTGATCTAGATGCAACTTTTCCAATTTAAACTTGAATAGTCAATGTTCAGGTCCATATTTTTGGACATATATTTGTCATGATTCAGTGCTGTCAAAGACTCTGAAGTTTTGGTGTGAAATCCTGCATTTTTCCATGCCACACTTGAAGCGAACAAGCCTAAGGAATAGTAACTGCTTCACATGATTTTTGTCAGCAACCCAGTAACATAATCTCACAGTTGCGATTAACTGATGATAAAAATGTTGACAAATTTCTCCAGGCATGCTGATTTCAAATTGCTAATAAACGTTTGTCCCAGCCGCCAAACAATTAGCCACCGGAACAAGTAGCCCATTGAGTAGCAAGCTTTCCTGTCCTCAGTGACCTCCTGTAAGCAGATTTGGTGTGTTTGCAATATCATGTAAAATACTCAAAAAGTATTCCCTGGTGTCTGCGGAAGCTAACATAAACTTTCCGGGCTGTTTCTCTCCATAAATGCAATCAAGAATTTTGGCTGGGGGTGAGGCATTGGATGGCCTCCAGTTGGTACAATGGAAGCTGTGACCACAGCGCGATAATGAGACATTGAGGCACGTTTCAGCAATGCTGCAGCAACAATGAGCAAAGACCCCTCCGATCAGTGTGTGACAGGCTTCCTTTCATTTTGTTTTAATTTACATTTCCTTTCCTTCCGAAACCAATAGCTGACGCCAAATTACACTCTTGCTGAAAGATAAATCCTTTCTTCAGTGCCACAGATACAGCCACTGCACAAAAAACCAATTGTAACCATTTGCGAGATCAGTATTCTAACCATCGGTCATTGCAGTGAGTTAACCACCTGGACCGTTATAAATCCTAGTGATGTGCGCAGACACGTGCATGAGTAAGATTGTTTTGAGAAAGACGCTGTAAACGTCCGCTTTGTAAAAAAGGAATAAACTTGAATTGAACAGGAAATGCTTGCCTTTTTATACCTCGCTGTACCATACGCTATTCAATAGCAGAATGAGCATTTAGTTTAGGGCAGAACATGCCTATGTCTGAGGCAGCAACTGGCCTGATTGTGGAAACTGTGAATGTGGCTCTGAATCCTGGATACTTTCTCCGTTCCATCCAACTAGCTCCCCCACACCACAAAACCCCCCTCCACCGCCTACCTCCTGACTACGCCCTCCCCCTCTCCCCTATATGTCTATCCACCTTAATGGCCATGGAAGATGAGTTCATATCACCACTGGTTGGCCTGTAAATCCATCCACTTTGTCACACTCTGAAAAAAGAGAATTTAGATTTATGTCACACCTTTCACGACTTCCCAAAGTGTTTGCAGCACTTCTTTAAGTATGTGCACTATCAAAACTAGGAAAAAGGACAGCTACTCTCACACAGTTAGACATTAGTGAAGGACAGAAAGGAGGACTTGCATTTGTATGGTATTTTTCATGACCATTGGTGGGCTCAAGGTGCTTCAAGCCTTTTGAAGTGTAGTCAGTGTGTTATTTTGGAGAAAACTGGGATGTTGATTTGAACTCAACTCCCATAAGACCCATTCAGCCACCCTATTACTCTACATTTAACCTTGATTAATGCACCCAGCCTACACATCCCTGAACACTATGGGCAATTTAGCATGGCCCATTCAGCTAAGTGCACATCATTGAATTGTGGGAGGAAACCCATGCAGACAAAGGGAGAATGTGCAACCTCCACACGAGGCTGGAATCGAACTCTGTTCCCTGGCACTGAGGTAGCACTGCTAATCACTGAGCCACCATGCCGCCCAATAGAGGGATAAGACAGCTGCATTAACCTGTGGGTACCATACCTCAGGCAAGGGGAGAAATTCTGAAGGGATGCCCTTCTTTCATGGTAATTTCAGCCAGTGCAGAATTGAACCCATGTTGTTGGCATCACTCTAAATCACCCTCAATTGACGCTCCTCTGAAGCAGTTCAGAGTGCTACATGAATATAAGCTATTGTTTCATTACTTCCTGGAGCTTCAGTGCTGTTTTCACCCACCACACACACATACACCGCAGCTCCTTAGACAGTACCATCCAAACCACCGATCACTTCCATCCAGAAGGACAGTGGCAGCAGGTACATGAAAGCATCACCACCTGCGAGTTCCCCTCCAAGCCATTCACCCTGCTGACTTGGAAATACATCACCATTCCTGGTCACTGGGGCAAAATCCTGGGAATTGCCTCTCTGAGGGCATTGTGTGTCTACTTGCAGCATATAGACTGCAGTGTTCAAGAAGGGAGCTCACTACCACCTTCTCAAGGGCAACTAGGGACAGGCCTAAGCATTGACTCCCACATTCCATGTATGTCAAAAATCCCGATATTGGAAGGCAGTCAGAATGGGCTGCTTGGCTGGTTTCTGAAGAGCTCAAGGTCCAGAGGATCATCCATGTTGACAGAATCTGGTACAAATAAAGAGAAATGGTTCAGCCCTTTCTGAAAATAAGCACGTATTAGAAACAGAGCGAGAAACAAACACAAGGAGAGGAAATTTGTGGCCAGCAAATTGCCCAAAACCCAATTCTCTGTGGCGTTCTTCCTCATTTGCAGCCCTCTGGGGTTCAGATCAGTCTCCGTAGTCTCTCACACGTAGCTACCAGAACCCTGTCAAACACTGCAAATGATGAACATAATCTCTTAGGGTAAATAAGAACTTACCGGCTAAACAGCTGAGTGAGGCTAGTTGGATTTATCATCTGCTTACACTTTCTCCGCCCACCTCCAGGCGCTTGTCGAGATGAGGAATGGGGTTTGCTGGTGAGCTGCAGTGACTAACATTGACCCCCCAGCAGGGAATTGGGTTGCCTTTTGCCTCAGAACAGTCATGTGTTAGTGTGTGCCATCTGCTGCAAATGATACTGCTGCTGATTCCCAGCAAGCAGGCCCGATTGTCTCGATGCCCCAGCACAGCGTAATTGTGTACACTCTGCTTTTAAAGGGACGCTGTGCATATTGTTCCTTTTTTCAAAAAAAAAGCAAAAATGGGAAGAAAATTATGGAACACGTCTTTCACAAACCTTTTTGGAGTTCTCTCTTTTACTTTATTTCTCTCTGTCTCTCTGTCACACTCACGCACTGCCTTTCTTTTTCTCTCTTGTCTCTCTTACTCTCGTGTTTTCTCTCTCTTTGTCTGCCTGTCTGTATAGAGTTCATCTGTAGCCTTTTAGTATGACCAATTGGAGTGTCACTGGTCTGAACTATTGCATTCATGCGGCTGTCTCACTTTGAAGGAGTCTGTACACAGTTCCTGTTGCAATGCAAATCTGAGAACTATAGCGCTGAACGTGGGTGGAATGGTGCTGTTATTCAGCTCTCCAACCGGGAGGAGGTTTATTGGTTGTAGGCTGCTGTGACTTCGCCTCCACACAGACTTGTGAATGCTATAACTGTGCTTGTTAGAATGCAGACAAGTTCAAAATCAGAGCTGCTCAGTGGTCTCAAGTGGCAGCCTCGTCATTTCCTGTTAGTCAGAGCCGCACAGCAGATGGCCATTGTGTTTGGTGATGATTGCGCTTACAGCAAAGTATGTGTTTCCAACAGCTGATCAATCCCTGGAATACGTCAAAAACATTCCTAACAAGGTCCGACTCTTTTCCCAAATGTCAAATGCGATTACAACTCAGATGTCCAGGAAGTCGGTAGCTGTGTGTTTTTAGTCTGTTTACTTGATTTGTTTGTGAGTGATTCTGTTAATGTGCAGCCATTGGCAGCTGTTACTGGAGTGTTACTAGAATTATAAAGTAGCTCTGGTTCCTGATTGGCCCGGTATTGGGGTTTGAACCACTTCCGTGCGTGGGGGTGGGACTCAGGCTTGGTCCCCGACTGTTTGTGAAATTTAGCAAGGGAAAGGCTCGAAATGGCCTTCAGGTACCTGAGCTATCGATAAGTATGTAAAAGATGAGCGGACTTCACTGTTCTGTCCAGGAAACCATGCAGGAAGTTATAAACTGTGGATGAGGGCAAACGTGATTAACCCCGATTCACAAAAGCGAGCATGCAAATAGAAAAATAATGTATTCGTACAGTACGTTTCACGTCCCTAAGATGTGTCAAAGTGTCTTCTAACCAATAAGTTGCTATTAAACCTGTAATGTGAGGAACTGTGGCAGCCAGTTTAACCTCCTCCTGGCAGAGGCTGTTGTGGGCAGAATGTAGTCCAACTCACCAGGGTAATATGTTCCTCTTCACATAATGCAGTATAAACACTCATCCAGGCAAACAGGGCTCCACTGTCATCTGAGAGAGGCACCGTCAATGCTTGCAGCTCTGCCCCTGCATTCTGCGAGATTTTGTACCCGCAATCTGAAGCAGGTTTGAACCAAAAGCCTTCAGATTTGGGAGGTGCTCTCATTGAGCAAAGGTTGACCAATCAAAATGTCTGCTTTTCTTCGGAATTTGGCCTTTTCATCCATCTCCGCTTAGATGATTGCAGTAGCTTCAGCAGAAACTTGGGGCCAGGGACCCAGGTTCAATACCCACCTTGGGCAACTGTCTGTGTGGAATTTGCACATTCTCCTCGTGTCTGCGTGGGTTTCCTCCCACAGTCCAAAGATGTGCAGGTCAGGTGAGTTGGCCATGCTAAATTGCCCATGGTGTTAGGTGCATTAGTCATGGATAAATGTAGGGGAATGGGTCTGGGTGGGTTGTTCTTTGGACGGTCGGTGTGGAGCTGTTGGGCCGAAGGGCCTGTTTCCACACTGTAGGGAATCTGGGGAATCTTGCTCCTGTCAGTGAGGACCACAGAGCTATATGTTCCACACAACAGGGGCTTACTCGAACTGCTTCAGTGGGTTGCTGTAGCTCATATCACATCTTTTATTTTCGCCTCAACCTCTGGTGCTGTTTCCTCCCCTTTTTGACAGTCCTGTCTCTTTCCTCACTCGGTCTTTTTTTGATGGTGTTGTCTACAGCCGTGGTCAGTATCCTGCTTTGAGTTTCTTCTCAATAGCCTCCACGCTGCTTCTGCACGAAACAAATGCTCCCTTCCTGCTCTCTAACAAATTGATCCTGTCATTAAGAAGTTGAACCATCAGTATTACAGACAGCCTTTAACTCCTACTGACTTACACCCCAGAAAAGTCAAGAAGAGGAAATGAGAAATCTATAAGAACTGCTGTGGGTGGGGATAGGAAGTAAAACTTTGCTTTGTTGTTATATGCAGCAAAATTGTAAACACATATTGAATGCCCTTAAAGTGTTATTACACACAAGTATTTGAATATTTATTAATTGTGTTTAATTGTAAGGTTTAGATTAGATTAGATTCCCTGCAGTATGGAAACATGTCCTTCGGCCCAACAAGTCCACACCAACCCTCCGAAGAGTAATCCACCAGACCCATTCCCCTACCCTATACTTACTAACGCACCTAACACTATGGGCAATTTAGCATAGCCAATTCATCAGGGTGTAAAGGCAGTATTTTCTATTCTGTATTTTTATTGCGGACTGAAACTAGAAATGGGCAGTTTTAAAACAGCAGGGATTATGAAAAAGGTTACTGCACCTTTTAAAAGCAGCTTCCTGACACTCATTGGAGACGATGTTTACACTGCTGTTTGTTCAAGCAGTGAAGAAGGTCTAGTTACAGACTAGAACCAAGGGTGTGTGTACGAATGGAAATTTGGCCAGCAATAAGTAGCTGATTGGTTCATGGAATGGTGATGTGTTGTTGATGACAAAGGCTTCTACCTGCCAACAGCAATGTGATTGGCTCCCAGGTAATAGCTTGTCAGTGTGAATGTTTGGATCAGAAATCTTTGAACATCAGGAAAGGAAAGAGTTGTCCTTCTCTCTGCAGTTTTAAAAAAAAATCCTGAAGCCTGAAGAAAACTGGTTTATTTTTTCTCATCAGTAATAGTAAACTGCAACTCCGACCCAAATATGTCAGATACTTTGTCGGTGTGAGCCAGTTGTTGTGAGGTTCAGCAATCAATTGAGAATACCTGGAGAAAGATGATTAAGGAGTAGCAAGTCCCAACAGGCCAAAAGAAAAAAGGATCATCTCAGCAATCCCTGTCCATAGAGGCTACTGGACTGCCCTCCCGTACTGTGTGTGTGTGTGTGTGGGCACGTGCGAGTGTGTGTGATTCTTGTTAAGTACAGAAACCTCATCCGTGCTTTCTGTCAACTTGGGTCTAAAAGAATACGAAACTTTTGCCTTTGTAGCATGTTTAACTTCAGTGATGGCTTCAGGAATAGCGGGACATGATTTGTAGTGCACTACCGAGTGAGGAGTTATGGTGGAAAAAGTTCACTTGTGTATGTGAGGTTGAAGTGGAGTTCAATACAACATTATTGGTTAAAAATAGAGCCAGACCAGCTCTTAGGAATATACTTTGGTTCACTTGGAAGGTTGAACATAAATCCCCAGTGCTAAGTGAATTGCTAAGTTTATCTCGGACTCTGTGCCTGCTCGAAAATGGCAGAAATAATTGGGCTGCAGTGATGGGAAACTTACTTTCCAGTCACTGTTAAACGCAACAAATAAAATGTTTGCCAAAGATTGTCACAGAGTCATAGAGATGTTCAGCACAGAAATAGAGCCTTCAGTCCAACTCGTCAATGCGGACCAGATATCCTAACCTAATCTAGTCCCATTTGCCAGAACTGGGCCCATATCCCACTAAGCCCTCCCTATTCATATACATATCCAGAATCGTTTTAAATGCTGCAACTGTACCAGCCTCCTCCACTTCCTCTGGCAGCTCGTTCCATACACACACCACTCTCTGCATGAAAACATTGCCTCTTAGGTCCCTTTTATATCTTTCCACTCTCACCCTAAATCTATGCCCTCTAGTTCTGGACTCCCCCCATCCCAGGGGAAAGACTTTATCTATTTATCCCATCCATGCCCCTCATGATTTTATGAACCTCTATAAGGTCACCCCTCAGCCTCAGCCACTCCAGGGAAAAAGCCCTAGCCTACTCAGCCTCTCCCTATAGCTCAGATCCTACAACCCTGGCAACATCCTTGTAAATCTTTTCTGAACCCATTCAAGTTTCACACCATCTTTCCGATAGGGAGGAGACCAGAATTGCACGCAATATTCCAAAAGTGGCCGAACCAATGTCCCTCACTGTTGGAGATAAAAAGAATGTTAAACTGTGGAATGATTGAAGCGATGAAAGCTGATTGTAAAAATAGGTTCTCCTCAAGTGTTTTGTAAGCAGTCAGGTACTTCTCAGTTGTAGAAAATGTGGCGGCCAGTCATGCACAGCAAACTCTCTCAAACTGCAATGGAAATAACCAGGTACTTTGTTTTAGTGATGCTGGTTGAAAGATAGATATTCGCTATAGCGCTGGGGAACTTCCCAGTTCTTTGAATAATAACACAAAATTGTTCACATCTACCTGAGAGGACAGATGGAAACTCGGTTTAATGTTTTGTCTTTAAAAATGCACTTAGTAGTGCTCTAATGTGCAAAATTAGATTATATTTGCTCTAGGCCCAATACAGGCCTGGAGTGGATCCATGCTACGTAAATGAAGCTGACCCAGCCAGCTGAAGCACAGTCAGTTTATTAACTCTCGTATGGATTCTGTTAAGGCATTCGCCAGTCTAGCTCAGGATTTGAAAGTGTTTTTCAAAAAATTGATCTATAAAATGCACATTAGAGTTAAAATTGGGCAGTGCATAAGGTACACAGCAGATTGGTGTTATTCAATAAACTCTGGTATTCTGAGGTACTTTGCTACATTTGCAGTTACAGGTTATATTTGCAATATTCATTTTGTGTTAAAACATTCAACATGAAGGGTTTTAGTTTGGTTCCTGCCCCTCTGTATTATGGAATTTAAAGTACAGCTTCATCCTCATTGAGTGTTTGCAGCAGCTACCCGAAATCTTGATTTTTTTTTTGTATTCATTCATGGGATGAGGTCTTCGCTGGCTAGGCCAGCATTATATCCCTAATTTGCCCAGATGCAACTGGTCTGGAATCACCATTTAGGCCAGGCCAGGTAAGGATGGCAGTTTCCTGATGGGGTTTTTTGCAATGATCGACAATGGGTTCCAGATTTATTTATTTCATTGCATTCAAATTCCACCATCTCCTGTGGTGGGATTCGAAATCAGGATCCCAGAACATTACTTGGGTCTCTGGATTAACAATCCAGCGATTGATACCTGTAGACCATCCCCATCTCTTGGTGTCTTCTCCTGAGCTTTGTCTGCAACAAGAACTCCTGCAATGGAATACCAGCAAGTTTCTTCATCCTGATCCTATCGGAAGAACACCTGTATTAACTGTGATGTGGAGGTGCTGGTGTTGGACTGGGGTGGACGAAGTTAAAAATCACACAACAGGTTATAGTCCAACCTGGTGTGTGTTTTTTTTAACCGAATTAACAACTTTTCTTAGAGAATGCATCTCTACCCCAATCTGGTTTATTGACACTGCAGAAATGATTCATTTTCCGGGGCTGTTTATTGTGCTGTTTGACTTGGTACGGCTCTTGTCAGTATATGTCCCTATCACTCTAGAGAATCTGTGTTTGCAAATGTCCCTCCTTCCTGATTACAGGCTGCGAGAAAACAAACAATGCCCTTTTTAAATCTCAAAATGTAGTTTAGACTAATCTAATTAAAAGAAATGTGTTTATTTCCTCTCTCTCTCTCTCTCTTTCTCTTTCTCTGTCTTTCTGTGTTCCTTAATACAGCCGAGGTTGAAATTTAAAAGTCATTACTCAGAGGATGTGAGGTTAGGGCTATAAACACATGACACATCTCAGTTCCTGCTGACTGAGATCCTTCGAGATCATTTCTTTGACTGTTCCTTTGTTGCTTGTGCCAGTCTCCGCTTCTGATTAGATTACAGTGCCAGGCTATTGTGAGTCTGTGTGTGAATCAGTCCACTTTGTGTTATCATCAGTCTACCTTGGCGTAGTGCCCAGTCTAAATTTGTTTGTGTGTGTGTGTGTATAATGCAAACAAATGATTGAGAATTACTGGGACGACTAGACAAATTGCCTTATCAGTCTTGAGTGTGAAATTCTGTTGAAAAACAAGGCTGATCTTTCCTTGCAGAATTTTTGAGTTGACAGCTTGCTGTCTAGACGGAGAAACTCCAGGTTTAAAGATAGGAGTCAGGCCGTGATGTTTCGCCTCGTCTTTTCAGGTTGCATCCAACCCAAGCACAGGAAGTAGCTTAAGAAATGAAATTTATTCTCATGGATAACTGGATGATCAGATTTAACTTGCTTGTGAAGGATGAAATTTGGATGAAATATTAGTTATTGTAAATCAATTTGGGTTTATCACTGTTTTATTTGCAGTGCAAGTATTTATTGAGTCGATATATCAATTTTAATAAAAATTACTTGAAGTGTTTAAGCACGAATAGTCAGACAGCTTGGCTGTTGGGTTCTAATTCACAGGGATTTGACTTGCATTGGAAAATAGACTCAAGTCTGGGTGCTTGGTTTTCCTTGGTAAATGTGGGCTGTCCCTTGGTCACTGTAGATTCCTGTGAAATCCATTGACATCCCAAGGCCGATTGAGAAAAGAACATCAATTGCTTCCTTGTATTCCATGTGGGACTCCTGTTAAAGATGCCTTTAGCCATTTTCAGCAAATGCAAGTTAACAATGGGAGGATATTGTGAAGATAATGCTATAGTCCCACAAAAGGCCGCATTGTGTAATATCTTGGAACTGCGGTCTCTCAATCTAATCAAAACACTGTATTTTATTCCTGCACATTAACAAATCAGGCTCAGTTATTCCGGTTGGGTAAACCTTTTTGATTACTTTTTGTTCATCTGTTTATCCTGCAGCTCAAGGTGTCACACATTTGCTGCTTCCTATGAGACTTGGATTTTCAGCTTTTACTGTCTGGCTCCTGCTTCTCTTCCCTATATTCCAGCACTACCCATCCTCCTCACAAAATAAACTCTCTCAGCTTATCTCATCGTCCATGAGGCCCACCTCCTTCTCCCTGAAGACAATTCCCACAACATTCCCAGCAGCTGGACTTGTTCCTGGCTCCCACACTAGCTGCCATTTGTAAATGCTACTCTCTTCCCAGTTAGTGTCCTCTTTTTCATCACACTCCACTCAAACCCATCCAACTTCATTCTGTCTCCCATCGGTCTTCAATCTGGCTCGCTAACCCCACCCCCCATGACCCACCCTTGCCCTTTCCTCCTCTCATGCTCTCTCTCTCTCACTCTCTCTCTCACTCTCTCACACACACAAACACACATACATGCACC
>NC_057713.1:86103400-86127511 GCF_004010195.1 Chiloscyllium plagiosum | reverse complement strand
CTCCTTCTCTCTCTCTCTCTCTCTCTCCTCTCTGTTCCCAATTTCCCCCCATAACCATTATGATTATGGGAGATTATGACCCTTAAGTACCTGTACTTCAATTTCCTACCTAGTGCTTGATAATCCCCACGCAAATCCTCCTTCCTAGCCTTGCCTATGTTGTTAGTCCCAACGTGGACCACAACAACTGGATTCTCCCCCTTCCGCTCCAATATCCTTTCAAGCTGGTTGGAGATGTCCTTCACCCTGGCATCAGGCAGGCAACACATCATGCGGGACACCCAGTCCGGCTTGCAAACTATACTATCTGTCCCCCTAGTTATAGAATTGCCTATAACAACTACTTGTCTTTTTGCTCCCTCTCTTGAATGGCCTACTGCATCATGGTGCTGTGGTCAGCTGGCTCATCCTGTCTACAGCCCTTTCCCTCATCTGTACAGGGAGCAAGAATCTCATATCTGTTGGACAAGGCCAAGGGCTAAGGCTCCTCCCCACCTGAACTCAAAATCCCCCTACCTGCCTCACTTACAGTCACACCCTGTTTCCCTGATCACTAACTGAATTTGAATTACCTAATCTACCAGGTGTGACTGCCTCCTGAAACAAAGTGTCCAGGTAACTCTTCCCCCCCGCCCCCTCTCCAGGATGTGTCACAGAGTTTGAAGCTCAGAACGCACCTACTTAAATAGCAATCACTTGCCTCCTTGCTCTGACCTCACTTCTGCCCAGCTCCCATGCTGCCTCTGGACGCCATTGATAGGAGTTAACCTCCCTGTGCATGATGCCTTGCTGCACCCCTGCACCACCTGGTTGGATCTCTGCCTCCTGCCCCCGCTGATATACAATCTTGGATGTGCCAGAACTTCCTCCAGCTAAAATACACGGAAAACCAGAGTCATCTTCTTTGGCCCCGTGACAAGTATCTGTCTTCCGTTTACAATTTCTGCACAGCTCTTCAGTTGAACCAGGCTGTTCTTCACCTCAGTGTCCCTGATTGATGCTCCCGATCCCAATTTCCTTCCACTTCAAAGCCTGTTTACTTGCACCTATGTAACATCAGATGATTTTTTCCTCTACTGCTCACCATTTGGCCTTAAAGATCTATTTCTATCAAAAAAAAACTACATTCGCTCCAACCTTCCCCAAATTCAGCTTGCTTATAACCCTGTTAGTGCTGACCTGCATTAGCCGCCATTTTTTCCAAGGCCCTCTTTGCAGTTTTCATCCCTCCGAAGTTTCATGTGCCCCACTGTTATAATTTCCTTCAGCTCTCCTCTCCCAAATGTTCCCCTTCTGCAGACTCTTAACACCCTAAGACATAAAGGTAATTGTTTGACTGACCCACACACACCGTCACCACCCTCTGGAATTTCCCTGTTTGTTCTCATATGACCCTGTGAAATACTTTGGGTGTTCTAAAAGTGAAAATTATTGGGGGTCGCATAACCATAAGTAGTGAGCAGGCCAAGTACTTATTTAAGTGACCTCTCCAGGTAGGTTTTAACAACAAGTAATAAGTCTGTTTTACCTTGGAGTATCGCAGTTGAAGTCTGAAATGACAAAGTCCGCTTCCACTTTGCAACTTCTAAGAGATTTTGATTGGAACATTTTCTGTTTTTCTTAAGAAAGGAGAACATTATACAATCTCTGCATCCTAACATTCGATCCCATCCCTCTCGGACTTGCATGCCGGTGTGTGTGTTAAATTGCATGAGTGAACTTGGAGTGCAGTACAGTAATCTAACAGTATTCCTGAAAAAAATGAATGTAGTTTCAGCTCATAGAATTGTGGATATGATCACTGGAATACATTTTTCAGGAACGTGGCCTCTCCTACATTGTACTGTTCATTTTTGTGTTAAAAATTTGGCTCCGTTTAGATTTGGTAAATAAGTACCTTGTATAAAACCGGTGCTCGCTTTTAAAGGCTGTGTCTTCCTGTTAGGAGAACTGTAATCGAAATCTGTTCGCAAAGTATTTTGGATAACAGCAGCTTGCAGTTATATAGCATTTCTGAATTAGTCTAGTATCCCAAAGAGTGTTGGTGAAGCATCGTCACTCTTTGGGATACTAGACATCGAGAGAAAATTTGACAGCAGGCCTTATTAGGAGCTGTGAGGATCATAGAATCCTGGAATCCCTACAGTGTGGGAGCAGGCCATTTGGTCTATCAAGTCAACACTGGCCCTCCAAAGAGTAGCCCACCCAGGGTTTACAGGGTCTGTTTGGTCCAGTGTGTTAGAGGACAACTACTTGGTAGTTTGATGAAAAGAGAAATGCCTTGAACAGGATATATACTGCTGCTTTCCTTCACTCATGACGAATTACATCAATGTGATAATGATGATGCAGAAACTGCATGAGAGATAAGTAATTCTCCTCCAAGATCATGAGCAGTGTCCACCCGTCCCTGTACTCCCACTGAGAAGACTGAATCATGATGGGTCATACCTGAGGCACTCCTTGCCATTGACCTTTTCAGACCCATGCACAACATTTCAAGGCAGCTAAGAGAAATTTGTTTCTTTTGGGGTTTGGAAAGTGAATGGCTGGCCTGTTTTCTGTTGTTGAGACAGAAACCCCAGTCAGTTTTCAATGTAAGTCAATTGGCTTGCAGTTCGCTGTTAAATGAGCTGACTAAATCGCTAACCCCTGAACTTGTCACCTGTCTGAATCTATGGCCTGTGACTAATGGAGTGCCACAAGGATCGGTGCTTGGTCCACTACTTTTCATCATTTATATAAATGTTCTGGATGTGAACATAGGTATAGTTAGTAAGTTTGCAGATGATACAAAATTGGAGGTGTAGTGGACAGTGTAGAAGGGATACCTCAGATTACACCAGGATCATGATCAGATGGTTCAATGGGCTGAAGAGTGGCAGATGGAGTTTAATTTAGCTAAATGTGAGGTGTTGCATTTTGGGAAAGCAAATCTTTGCAGGACTTGTAACCTTATTGGTAAGGTCCTAGGGAGTATTGCTGAACAAAGTGTCCTTGGAGTTCCTTGAAAATAGAGTCGCAGGTAGATAGGATAGTGAAGAAGGCGTTTGGTATGCTTTCTTTTATTGGTCAGAGCATTGAGTTCAGGAGTTGGGAAGTCATGTTGCAGCTGTACAGGATGTTGGTTAGGCCACTTTTGGAATATTGCGTGCAGTTGTGGTCTTCCTATTGGAATGATGTTGTGAAACTTGAAAAGGTTCAGAAAAGATTAACAAGGATGTTGTCGGGGTTGGAGGATTTGAGCTATAGGGAAAGGTTGAATAGGCTAGGGTTGTTTTCCCTGGAGTGTTAAAGGCTGAGGGGTGACCTCATAGAGGTTTATAAAACCATGGGGGCATGGATAGGATAAATAGACAAAGTCTTTTCCCTGGGGTGGGGGGAGTCCAGAACTAGAGGACATAAGTTGAGGGTGAGAGAGGAAAGATATAAAAGAGCCGTAAGGGGTGACGTTTTCACACAGAGGGTAGTACGTGTATGGAATGAGCTGCCAGAGGAAGTGCTGGAGGTTGGTACAATTGCAACATTTAAAAGGCATCTGGATGGGTATGTGAATAGAACGGGTTTAGAGGGATATGGGCCGGGTGCTGGCAGGTGGGACTAGATTGGGTTGGGATATCTGGTCGGCATGGACAAGTTGGACCAAAGGATCTGTTTCCGTGCTGTACATCTCTATGACTCTGTCTTGCAGCACAGTAGGGCCTATGGTAGGACTGTGCAGCTAGTAACTCATGAGCAAACTGTACAGGTTGCGTGTATCGTCATTACCTCTCACTGGCAGAATGGCTGCCATCTTTAGAAATTGACCATCCATTGGTGATAAATGGATCCTTAGCCAATGGCACAACCTTTCTGCCAGTGAGGAGGCTGCTCCTGGGAGCCCTGCACACTTAGGTGTGGGGTTTGGCAGGTAACGGAGGGCAGGGTACTGAGGCTGTAATTCCAACGTTGGAGGGTCAACAATCCTGTGCAGAGAAGGGGGCACTGACCAGGCCAAAAGGAGGAAACTGAGCATCTCGACAGTCTCTGAGATTGGACTGAGTTTAGTAATGGTGTGGGAAGAGGCTGGGAAGTGGGCTGTTTGGAGTGGAGTGGGTAGTGGAGCTCTATGAGCTGGCTTTCCTTCCCATTACCATGTCACTGGTCGTGAAGACATCCAGCTCTAATAGTCATTCAACCTGGCAGTGAGAGGATGCCTTACCTGCCCTGGCAGGTGGATTTCCAGACTGGGATTACCTTATCTCCAGCAAGATCAGCTGGGCATGTGAATGCATGGCCCACGGACCCCAGCTTTAACTAGTTTGAGACCCCTTGTGTTCCCATCTCCAGTCTCCCCTCGTGTCCACCCAATTTAAGCTCATGTGAAATGGTGGCTAGTTTGGAAAGGTGAAGCTCTCGAGGGAGTGATATGAACAGATACGATGTGGGAAATTTGAAGTTTCCATGGTAATAACATGACACAGTGATGAGAGACAGTGCACGTCTGAGTTGCTAATTTTTTTCCATTGCAACAGAACACTCCTACAGGATGGACAGAATTATTCTGAATTAACTGCAGCTAATTCAATGACGTGGTGTCGAATTGTGTAAACTGTTTAAATACACCAGGAGCTGAAGTCCCTTTGCCTCCCTGTGTAAATAGTGCAGATGCTTGAAAATCTGAAACGGAGCGTGCTCGGTACAAAGCAGGCTTCGGGGGTATCTCTGCAGCAAACAGGCATGTTAACCTTTGGAATAAACTGAGGCACACTGACTGCATCTGTCATAAGACCAGGCCTTTGGATCAGTGCCCACTCTCTTTGTTATTTATACATTACAACAGTTACCTGATGCAATTTGCAGCAATCAACAGAGCTGCTGCTATGACATAGCATAACTCCATGCATGGTTAACAATAAAAAGAAACAGATGAAATGTTTTATTCTTTCTGTACTATTGTTTTATGGTTGATTTTGATTTATGTTCAAATGAAATAATCCAGAATATAAAAAGGGTAATTTTCCATACCAAAACATTGACCCTTCTTGATTTAATAAGCGCTGCTCCATTTTCAAAACATGCTAGTCCCTGTGCAGTTAAGACCTGTGAGTTCAGTGAAAGCTGGGGGAAAAGATGCCATTCAACATATCTTCCTGGTGAAAGCTCTCAGTCATGCCTTTGACTGTCTGTCAATGCTTAAAATCATCCATGGTGCACCTGACTTCTCGTCCCAAGAATGCAAACCAGCACCTGCACCATTTGATCTGTCTTTGGACTCTTGCATCCAGAAGGATATTTGTACCCAGTGCGATAACACTTGTGTTAGCTCCTGTAACCGAAGAGCTTGGCATGGCTAACACAGTGCTGAAAGACTCAGCAGACTTGTTTTAAACCTCCTGGTATGTACATACACGACAGTCACAAGCATTTCAGTATCGGACTGATATTATTCGGCTACAAATAATGGCACAATTTCATCAGTGCGTTATGCTCCAAGTGGCCCCAGTTAGGATGGAGCCTGAGACCTTGTATACCATTGACGCACATACAGTGATGCAGTGATGATATCATGAGCATGTCTCTGAAAGGTTTTTTTTTAGATTATTTACAGTGTGGAAACAGGCCCCTCGGCCCAGCAAGTCCACGCCGACCCGCCGAAGCGCAACCCACCCAGACCCATTCCCCTACATTTACCCCTTCACCTAACACTACAGGCAATTTAGCATGGCCAATTCACCTAACCTGCACATTTTTGGATTGTGGGAGGAAACCCACGCAGACACAGGGAGAATGTGCAAACTCCACACATACAGTCGCCTGAGGCGGGAATTGAACCCGGGTCTCTGGCGCCATGAGGCAGCAGTGCTAATCACTGTGCCGCCAATTTTTAAAAAAAAAATAACCCTCCATCACCACCCTCTGTCTTCTACCTTTGAGCCAGTTCTATATCCAAATGACTAGTTTTTTTTTGCAGCATCTGAACTGAGAGACATAATGCAATAGCCTTCAGAAGAGAATGGGAGGAAATTTGATTAAAAGCAGAGATAAATATTCTAAATGCAAGTTGTTCGTTTACTTTGCATGGTAAGGTACCAACAAAGCCGTCATGGCAATGACGTGCTTCAGCACTTCACTTTAAAGTTATTCATTTTTTACAATGTTATGTCAGAGTCTGATATACATGTCTGTGTTTCCAGTTATCATGACCGCAAGAGATTTGCAGCTATAAATCCTGTTAGGATTTGTCACCGCATATAATAAATGCACCTGAACAAGGTGTCAGACTCTAACTCATAACCTTCAATAAACTACTTTTTGAAGTGAAATTGCTGATGTAAGTTTGATGGTGCAGCAACTAATTTACGCACAAGTTAAATCCTACAAGCTACAGTGAGCATAATGTGATCTGAAAGATCAGACCTAGCAAAGAGTAAGTTTCTACAAGTTGCATTAGCTAGTCTCATCAATTTTCTTTGGTGCCCTGGAATAAAGCAGCACTCCAATCTGAGGTTGTTTCATTGGCTGCAAGATGGGCATTCATTCTCAACAATGGATTAATTGTAACTGCTTCACTGTGTCCGGTTCATGCCCGATGAGAATCTGAGTGGACCTCCACAGAGTATCTGTAGGCACATCTGTAAATGGTACTTCATTCCAGGAGTTGGGAATGTGAACCAGACTGGCACTGCAGTACTGAGGAGGAATAGCATTGTCACTGATGCCCTTCTTTGAATGAGATTTTAAACCCAACACAATGTCGTTTGGCTGATTATTGATGAACTCAAAGAAAAGCAAGGCAGTTACTAAAGTCCTAACTGATCTATTTGTTATTTTGAGAGCTTTTGTATTCAAATTGCTGAATTTATCTGTATATTTACTAACCAATTTGAAATGAATATACTGCATGTGATGCACTTAGTACTTAATTACTCTTTTAAAAATTATTGCTGTATAAATCTAGTTCATTCTCATTTGATCTGTACTTTACATTTGCACTCTGATTTAGTAGAAACCCCAACTCATTATCTTCCTGCAACCTACTAGGCTAATTGTACCACCTCAGTTACTGCACCATCTTTAAGGTTGATTAATCTCCTTGTTAACTTTCGTGTCAAGATGGACAGTAGTTAGCTCTTTCAGAAACCTTTACCCACCTGGTATTAACTGCAAAGTTGGAATTTTTCTTCAGGTACAGAGAGAGTCTGTTATAGAGAATACAATAGCAATGCATCAGATGGGATCCAACTGCTCATTAAGCACTGATGTAAGAACAACATCCGCTTGTGGAGTAACTCTTTGATCCTTTTGAGATGTGACTTTGGAATGTTATCCTTGGAACAGTTTACAGGATAGAGTTTCTCCTAACACCTCAGTCAGGAATTAAGTAAACAGTGTCTGAAACTCCATGGGCATATTTCTCATAATAATATGGATTAAACTGCCTACTTAAGTGGCTTGACTCAGGTACTGGAGCCTTTCTACAGCAGCTAATGACACAAACCAAGGCTGGGTGGGTGAGTATGAATGCTAAAGAGTGGTACTTTTTAAGAAAAACGCTTTTTAATATTATTGATATTTTTGTTTTATTTGGTGCCGGGTCGTGTTGCTGACTGGACCAGTATTTGTTGCTATCCCTAGTTCTCCTGAGAAGGTGATTCCTCGATCAAAATTGTTAAAACAGATTACCTGATCCAGCATTGTATTGCTGTCCTTGAGAGGTACCTGTGCACAGATTGTCATATCGTAGAAATCATAGCAGACACAAGTGACGTGACCTCAGAAGTGCTTTATTGCCTGCAAAGTGCTTTGGGATGGGGATCAAGGAAGGTGCCATATTAAATACACTTCTTCCTGTGGTGGCTTCAAGGCAGTAGGTTTGACTATTTGGAGGTTATGTTCAGATGAGTATTTAATCCATTTCTTGTTGCCTGGATGGAGACGAATTAACATGGAAATCAACTCCAGTATTGAAGATATGACATTCCTAAATTGAGTACCAATGATGAGAGTTTTATGAAAAGGTTTGTAGCTCGAGTTGCGGATGAAGTTGTAAGGTTTGTTCGCCGGGCTGATGGTCTGTCCGGTCTGGTATCGATGTGTCTCTGTTTCCTGGTATTTCTGGTTCTGATCTGAGTGGGTCCAGTTCAGTGTGTCTATTGATTGAGTTCCGGTTGGAGTGCCAGACTTCAAGGAATTCTCTGGGGTGTCTCTGTTTTGCCCGTGCTAGGATTAACAGTTGATGAAGGGCTCCGGCCTGAAGCATCGATTTTCCTGCTCCTCGGATGCTGCCTGACCTGCTGTGTTTTTCCAGCAATACACTCTCAACTCCGATTTCCAGCATCTGTAGACCTCACTGTCTCCTAGGTTCTGGAAGAAAGCCTATTTGCACTACATCTGCTGTTCTGCAGTTGTTGTCTTTGTTCAAAAGGCAAGAATTTGATCTTTGTGGCCAGTGTTCACCATCAAACTTATTTCACATTGCTGTTATTTCAGGCTGCACTTGCTGAGACTGAGGAGCATGCGTGTCAGCAGCAATTATTATAAATATAGTTGTTAAGACCATTAAGTGGCACTATTTTAATGAACCAATATATTGAGTCACAAACTACTAAACAAAGTATAACCTCTCTTTTTAATTTCTAATCATTGATTTAACATTGTATGCATGCGCAGTCAGCCTAATCAGCAGCGTGTGTTTGTTTGTCTCTGTGTAAGCAAGTACATCCCTTTTTTTTGTTATTGTATCTGAACATAGGAACATTAGTTTTGGCCATTTAGTCTGTCAAGCATGTTTTATCACTTGGTGAAGTTGCATGTTATTTGTGATTAATTCGATAGACTTGACTTTGCCTGCCATTTAGAAAATCTTATTCAATACTGATGTTTCTGAGCATGGTCAAGTCTTTAATAGGTCTGTAATGATGTTCTGTAGAACGATGGTGATTATATCATCTCAAATTTGGAGACCAATATTCAACTCAGTGCAAAAAGCAAAATGCAGCAGATACTCAAAATTTAAAATAGAAGCAGAAAACAGTAGAAAAAAAATGCAGGTCTATCTGACCTGCTGAGTATTTCCAGCATTTTCTCTCTGTATTTTAGCATAGACCATTCATATCTGGGTACATCCAATCACTGATGTGGCTGAATCTAGTGGATAGCGAACATCGTACAAGAATCAAAAGCAGATTGGTGAAGAGATGACAAGAGTTTTTTTCTGATTATTCTGAGACATTTGTGTAATGCTGTTTTTCACATAGAAGAGAGCAAATGAGATTATGTGCTAATGTTCCAGACAAACGGAAATCAGGAGTCGAATGCTTGCCAGCAATTCGATGTGTATGACCTTTTTAGTATCATTTGTTGCAGACAGTTTTCTAGTGCAGGTCTGCTGGCTGCATGAACTTGTGTGAATCCTTTAAACAGTACTTGGTGTTTGGTTTGCTGCCAGCGAAGTTAGGTCTGGAGACGTATCTTGAGATTTCTGTGAACACAACTACTACTTCCATTTGGTGAGACAAGGAATATTTTCTATGGCAGGATACCTCCTCCAGCCTCCTGTCGTATTCAGGCATGATTTTACTGAATTGAATCCTTGTGCTCAGTTTATTTTGTTCCTGTCCATCTATATATCAACACGATGTAGAGGATTATTTCCATACTTTGGATGACTAACCACTATAACGTATAGTTGATTTTTTTGCGGCAATTTTCTACTTGCTATATTTGAAATTTATACTTTTATAAAGAACTTTTCAAAAATGAATCCATAATTTCAAAATGGCTACAGAATTATTTAAAAAAGTATTTATAACAATTAGTAACATTTATATTCATAGCGTCATAGAGTTATACAGCATGGAAACAGACTCTTCGGTCGAACTCATCCATGCCGATCAGACGTCCTAAATTAATCTAGTCCCATTTGCCAGCATTTGGCTCAAATCCCTCTAAACCCATCCTATTCACATGCCTATCCAGATGCTTTTTAAATGTTATATTTGTACCACCATCAACCATTTCCTCTGGTAGATTATTCCACACGTGCTACTCTCTGCATGAAATGGTTGCCCCTCAGGTCCATTTTTATATCTTTCCCCTCTTCACCCTAAATCTATGCTATCTAATTTTGGACTCCCCCACCCTGGGAAAAAGACCTTGTTTATTTACCCTATCCATCCCCCTCATAATTTTATAAACCTCTATAAGGTCACCTCTCAGCCTCTGATGCTCCAGGGGAAAAAGGCCCCAGCCTGTTCAGCCTCTCCCCGTAGCTCAAACCCTCCAATCCTGGTAAAATCATTATAAATCTTTTCTGAACCCTTTCAAGTCTCCCTTAATTACTTCGAGAAAGTGAGGACTGCAGATGCTGGAGATCAGAGCTGAAAAATGTGTTGCTGGAAAAGCGCAGCAGATCAGGCAGCATCCAAGGAGCAGGAGAATCGACGTTTTGGGCATAAGCCCTTCTTCAGGAACGTTGATTCTCTTAATTACTTAGAGTCATACAGCACAGAAACAGACTCTTTTTGGTCCAACCAGTCCATGCCAAACATAATCCCAAGCTAAATTAGTCCTACCTGCCTTCTCCTGGCCTATATCTCTCCAAACCTTTCCTATTCATGTATCCATCCAAATGTCTTTTAAGTGTTGTAATTGTACCCACGTCCACCACTTCCTCAAAGTTCATTCCACATGCAAACCATCCTCTGTGTAAAAACATTTGCCTTTTATGTCTTTTTAAAATCTCTCTCCTCTTAAAACTGTGCCATCTAGTCTTGAAATCCTCCACCCTAGAGAAAAGACACTTGCCATTTACTTTATCCATACCTGCCATGATTTTATAAACCCGTAAAGTCACTCTCAACCTCCCACCCTCCAGTGAAAAATGTCCCAGCCTATCTAGCCTCTCAAGCCCTCCATTCCTGGCAACATTCTGGCAAATCACTTCTGAACCCATTCCAGCTTAATAAAATCCTTTCTCTAACAGGGAAAGCAGAACTGGAAACAGTACTCCCGAATAGGCCTCACCAGCATCCTGCACAACCTCAACCACAAACTTGAAAGAATTATATACCTGAATCCCTTGGTCTCTCTGTTTGACTGGAATGTTCCCTAGTTGGCAGTACATAATTGTAGATTTTGTTGGATGTTGAGTATTTCTGACAGAAAGCTGCCACAAATGACATATCCAAGGCATAACAATTGACAAAGGTGGCTTTAATTCTTCAAATTCTTTAAATTCTCAATTGTCTTTTTACCCTTTTTGTTTTTGCAAACCTGTATTGACCGATAGGATGGCCCTGGTAGCCTGCCTCCAGCATTGTGCATGGTCGACCTACACATAATAGTTCAGTCAGCTTTTCTTTTTCTGTTCTTGCACCAGCCTAAGATGAGTCTTATAGAGAATGGAACCAAAGATGGAGTGTCTAATACTGTGCCTCTGTGTGTTAATTAAAGCACTGCTGCTGTGCAGCAAGGT
Organism: Chiloscyllium plagiosum; assembly: GCF_004010195.1. Taxonomy (NCBI): domain Eukaryota; kingdom Metazoa; phylum Chordata; class Chondrichthyes; order Orectolobiformes; family Hemiscylliidae; genus Chiloscyllium; species Chiloscyllium plagiosum. The sequence goes on along the minus strand of NC_057713.1, from coordinate 86,116,053 downwards.
CAGGCATTTAATCTATCACGTCTTCTTTCTTTCGATCACTAATTGTTCTCCTTTTTTTGTTTCTTATGAAGGCATTGATTCCCAGTATTTCCATGGGCACCAGAATCACACTGACGTCTCAACAATGGCCATTCTTAGTGTATGAAACTTGACGGTGAGTATCAGCAAGCGACTTAACTGTGTTAGTGTGTGTATGTATATAGACATGTATATTGAGAAAGTTAATGGTTGATTTATAGAGGTATTTAATACTGTACATAGAAAAGAAGAATTTGTTTCCAGTGACAATAGGGGACCCAGACTTAAGTCATTGGCAAAAAACAAAAAGAGTTAAAATGGGGGGAGGGGGGTGCCACTGTGAAAGGCGCTTGAAGCAGATTCAATGCTGACATTCAAAGCGAACAGAGTAAATATTTAAAGGAAAGTTTTGCCAAGCTATGAGGAAAGGCTGCAGGAATCAGATAATTTGGATAGCCCTTTCACAGAGCCTGTATAGGCATGGTGCTTCGAATTACTTTAGTGACTGTGTATGCCATTATTGGTATGAGGAGCAGCGAGGGAAAACTGAGTTCTCACTCATAATGGAACATGTTAAGAGGAAAATTGGTCAGGATTTTCAGAATTAACGAGAGATTTTGATGTATAAAGGAAACACCCATTTCCACTGGCCAGTGAATTGGTGACTGGAGATTATAGCTTTGAAATGATCTAAAAAAAATCAAAGGGCAAGCTCAGGGACATTTTTTAAAATACTGAGCAGTCCATTACAGGCCCATGTTTTAAATAGTGTCTGTATCACCTGGAGAGCTGGCTGAGTTATTTTCTCCTTCCCAGCCTTTTCATCAGCTGTGGTGGCCTAATAGTCTCTGGCCTTACACTATTTGAATAGGAAGGGATATGGGATAAAGTCCTGAATAGGAGGGATAAGAGCCAAATGTTGGCAAATGGGACTAGATTTATATAGAATATCTGGTTGGCATGGACGAGTTGGACTGAAGGGTCTGTTTCCTGTCTAACTCTACAACTTTGCACAGACCGAGGGTGGAAATTGTATTATAACCAATTGCTTTTGACTGGCACATCACACACTTAGAGGTGTTAATGCAGTTCTCAGATTTAAAAGCTGTTTTAAATTAAATCTTCGTTCAAAAGGATTTCTGTTCCAAAAATGCTATTATAAGCATTTCTGAAGGAAGTTGTTGGAGCAAGTGTACAAGCAATAATTAGATTTCGACTAAAATGGAGCTTTACTGTAAATCCCACAGCAACTGGAAGCTGACATGAAAGAAAAAGGCTTGTGTCTAAACAGTATCTTCATGACTTCAGGGTGCCCTAAGTATTTGACAGCTGGCAGAAGTATGTTTGAATTGTAGCTACTGGAAACATGCAACCAGTTTACACCCAGCAAGCTCCTCATACACTAACCCGGGGTGGGGAACCTGCGGCCTTCTACGCCATTGTTGTCACCTTTTGAATGAATCCAAATTTTGCAGAACAAATCTTCTATTTTTTATTAATATGTTGTTTTCGTCCTTTATTATTTTTATTTTAATCTTAAAATGAATATATTTAAAACACCAGAGAGTAAAAGAAAATTCAACAAAATAATCCTCACAGACTGAAGAATATATAATTGGAGTTTCTTTGATGCGGTCTTATTAAACTAGAACTAACATCATGCAGCCATCCAACATGAAAAGGTTCCCCACCTCTGCACTAACCTGTAAACGTCAGGAATTAATTTCTGGTGGAGAGTTAAATGTTGTTCGAAGCCCAAGAAACTCCCCTGCTGTCATTTTGAAATTGTGTCTGGGAGTAGTTTACATGCACCAAAGGGTGCAGTCAGGACCTTGGTTTCTCATCTTGGTCATCTTGAAATCCGAGGAGAGTTGCGCTGGAGCTTCCCCAACACAGTTGCAGGAGAGGGACTGAAAAAGACCAGAGATTCGATCTCTTCGACAGTTAAAACTGGTTAATGTGCTCATGTCACTTGAACAAATTGTTCAGAGTCTGTTAACGTGGTTTGTGCAGCAATTTAACATAAGTTGTGTTGGCTAATATGCTAATCTAGACCGTTCTGCAATGAGACTTGAATCCTCAGTTTCCGGGCCCAGTGGTAAAATTTCTCTCTGGTCATGGCTGATAGTGGCTAACTAAAGGTAGGTGTTCTGTTATCCAATGGCAAATCTTGCACAGAAGTTTTCCATGTTTTATATAAAGGAATTGAGTTTATTTCCCAGGCCAAAACTCCTATTCATTCTAGTGACCATATTTCTACTCCATCCTTGTTAACCATTAGTCAGGCAGTTGTAGTAGCCTGAATTCATTCCTATTAACCAGTCACCGATTTAATGACCCATTGATGCTAGCGTTTGAAGATCAGACCCCCAAAAGAAACAATCATTCATCAGGTGCCATTCAGGTTACACATTAAATCCGGGCTAGTTTTAACCAAACTCACTTATCAGAAAAGAACGTTTCGTGCCTGTGACCAAAATGTATTAATCTGATGGATGCAAGATGAAGGCTCAATGATCTTTCACTGAGTTAGCCTTTCAAACCCCAGAGACAATGGCAATAACAACTTACATTTATATAATACCTTTAATATAATAATGTGTCCTGGTTTTTTACAGAAGTATTACAAATCAAAAGAGAACACCAAGCCACATAGGGAGAGATTCTGTCAAATAACCAACCTGTCAAAGAGTATCTGAGTTGGGGGGGGGGAAGTGGAGTGAGGTAGAGATGGAGAGCTGTCTGGAAGAAATTCTCGAGCTTTGGGCCAAGGCAGCTGAAGTCCAGGCTGCATGAGGTTTAATTCCATAAGATGTGGGAATGAGAGGAGTACAGTTTGTTTGGAGGGTTTTGGGGCTGGAGGAGATTAGAGGTCGGGCGTGATGGAGGAATTTGAGAAGTGCAAAGACAAGATGTTGCTTGACCAGGAGCCAATGTAGGCATGACAGAGGAATGGGACTGGCTGTGAGTTACAGCATGGGCAACAGGGTGTTAGAAGAGCTCAAGTTTCCAAAGGACAGAATGTGGGAGACCAGCCAGGAATGTGCTGGGATAGTCTTGCCGTGAGATAACAAAGGCATAAAACAGGGTTTCCAACAGCAGGTGAGTGGATGAAATTGGACATTGTTGCAATGATGGCAATATGTATCTTAATAATGGCATGACTACAAGTTTAGCTGCTTATTTCAGAATCACCGATGACACCAAGTTTGTGAATAGTGCAGCTTAATCTCTAGCTGGTTGCTAGGGAGCAGAGTTTGGAATAGAAACCAAAGGCATTGACTTCAGCCTTCGCAGTATTTAATTGGAGGAAATGTCTGCTTGTTCCAATGAGCAGTCTGATTTAGCAACAATCACTGAGAGAGAGAGAGAGAGAGAGAGAGGTGGTGCTGCTGTTTACAGTAAGAGCCATTTCCCTTGAACGAGATCTGGGGCTTGTGACCATTGATGTTAAATACTCAGCCTCTGCCTTTGAATGATGGAGATGAGATATAGGAGGGAGGGAAGACAGGATAGATTCTTGGAATAAGTAGGTTGACTGATGAGCCCAGTGTGTGTGTGTGTTTTGCCTGTCTTGCTGTGCGTTTTCAGGTTTTATTACAAGGTTATGAATTCTACATTGGTGAGTTATTTAATCTCTGGCAGCTTTACAGCCGCATTTCCCAATATCCAGGCATGAAAAGCTTTCAGCACTGCAGGTCGGTGGCTAGTAGAGTCTTACAACACGTAAACAGACCCTTCAGTCCAACAGTCCACGCAGACCATAATCCCAAACTAAACTAGATCCACCTGCCTGTGTTTGACCCATATCCCCTCAAAGGAGATAGTGAGGATGGCAGATGCTGGAGATCAGAATTGAGAGGCTACACACTCTCAAACCATATCCCCTCAAACACTACTTATTCATGTACTGATCTAAATATCTTTTAGACGTTGTAACTGTAGTCCAGTTTAATGCTCTGTTACCAGAGCCTGTTTCAATTGGGCAGCTCACTATCAAAAATCGATAAGTGAAAAATGCTGGCCATTTTCTGCAGACCATATTTCTTATGTGGAAAGAGAAGCAGAGATAACCTTTTAGCTTAGTGATCTTTAGATGGAGCTGGTAGATGTTTGAGTCGGGACAGGTTTTGAACAGGTACTGGACCAAGGAAAGATGGGGGTAGGGAAAGGATAAAAGACAGTGATCTGTGATGAAGTGCATTAAACAACATAGGGACGATGATATAAAGCAAAGGAGATGGTAATCAGCTGAATGAAGAAACAAAAGTACGCACTGGAGGCTATGTGAATGGTTTCAGCAGAATAGCAGCGCTGGTCGGAAGGTTAAATGAGGAGGAGAAGGGATACAGGCAGCCCAGGCAAAAGTACTTTTAGATTCTGTCTATTTTAAGTACTATATGTCATTAAAACACAAAATCCTTCTGCAAAATGAGACCGTGCACTCTGAACTCTCACTAAATACATTTTGTGGGATGCATAGCTTGTGTTTGCGTCATGAAGAAAAATGTCGTATCTCACTATTGACATTTTCAAACAAGCTTAATTGCAGTTGATTGGGCAGGTACTCAGTGGTTGATGTCTTTGATTGGAATAACTGTATCGAAGGACATCATTTAGTCACTGTTATCTTGTTTGCAAATGAATTAACATGGATACTCATATACTCATTGACACAAATCTGGATAATTGTTTCTCATTGACTCCATTGTAAGTCGAGACTGCTGTTATATGCTGTTTGATAATGGAAAGCTTCTGGAGTTGAAGTTGCTCCATTTAGTGATTTGTAGTCAGAAATTATTTCAGTAATTATATCTTGTTGCAGTCAGGAGCACAGATATGAGGCTGATTAGTTAAGGGTGCACTCATCTTAAATAACAAGTGACAAGAAGCTAGATTTTTATACCTGTCAGTCACTCCTGGCACCTTGGTAATTTCCTGACCTTGGCCAAGTGACAGTGTTAGCTCTCTGCAGGATGGTCTGTACCTCAGGCAAATTGTAGGATGTAGGATGTGCCATCATGTAGGATGAGCTTAGTTCCAAAGTGGTAGCGGTCACCTTTTTAGTCGCCAACTTGGTAGGAAGGTTGTGTTTCTCGTCTGTCAGAACAATATTAACCATCAGGGAGACGGTAACCCCTGTGAAGCAGGCAATGTTTTATAACTTTTCAAAGAGCTGTGTAAATTTATCTTAGCTGTACCTGTTAATATTTTATAAATGTACTGTAATGAAGCCAGTTGTTCCTGTCTACTACCTCCCTGCCTAGCTTCTTTGCCATCAGATTGTTTCTCTGACGCCCGAACTGAGACAATTTGCATCTACCTCTAGCTTACCATGAGGAAGGCCAAAGCCAATTGTTAACTTCAGCTCCTGCGACACCCTCACCTAGGATTCCTTGTCCCTCGCTAGCCGCCATCTCGGGTGGGAGCATGTTGGCGAAGGGCTGAATGCTTTTTTCATTTTGGTCTACCTCCTCACAGCCACATGTCCAACTGCATCATATGGCCTGCCCTTGACCAACCCAGCTGTTTGCCACTGGAATCTTTTGTCATCTCTGCAATTACTTTGGCTGCTTTCGTTGTGGCTCTTCCTCAAAAGCACCAAGTGATGCAATCTTGAAATGATGAAGGGATGTACTGGAGAAACTCAGCAGGTCTGGCAGCATCTGTAGAAAAGGAAACTAAGTTAAATTTGCAGGTCCAGTGTGACTATTCTTCCTAACTTGGAGTCAACTCCAACTCTGTTTTTCTCTCTCCACAATTGCTGCCAGACCTGCTGAGTTTCTCCAGCACTTCCTTCTGTCTGCATTTCAGATGTCCAGTATCTGTAGTGGTTTGTTTTTATTTGAAAGCAGCTCCTAAATTCTACACTCTTATTAGCCATCCTCCCAAACGCCACAAACCTTCACTAAACTGCTTCCAAGACAAAGCTATCCCTTCTTAACTAATGTGATCAAAATTGCACACACTGTTCTAGATATTGTCTCACCAATGCCAATGGCCTGGATCCTGCTTTCTGGATTTCCCTCTAATGACTTAGTGACCTCTTTGGCCTTTCAATTGAAACTTCAAACCAATCTCTTTGCTTAAGCTTCTAGTCATTCCTCACCTATCTCCTTTATTTTTCCTGTGAAGTACCTCAAAGCATTTATTATATTAAGGATGCTTTCTAAATTTGCTGCCTGTTTTCATATGGTACCTCCTTAACAACACTTATTATTTCGTCATAACTTCCCTTTATGTTTGGAAATGGTCTTGTGGCTTTTATCAGCATTCTGTCCAACGTTTGTATTTATTCCTTTTATGGCACAATGAGTGGTCAGGCTTGCATAATTTGCTCCAAGCATGGTCAGACTGTGGCATTAAAAATCCTTGGTATAACCTCTGGAGCCTCCTAGATTACTGTTCTGACTATATATATCCTAGGATTCAATTTAGCTTCCATGTTTCCTTCACCATATTGTCCGGGCATTGAATATGATGAGTTTTATCATCACTTCCTGGTCTGTCTTCCAGCTGTTCCCCATCTTCAGAATTATCCTTTTACTGGCAAATTAGATTCACTGGATAAAGGATTGTACAGAACGGGCTCATTGGTGTATACACTCTTTTGTTAGTCCAATTGAGTGACATGCAACAAGCCTTTTGGTAGCTGTGATGAACCAAAGCAAGGTTAACGCTCCCAGGCACACCAGGCTCTCAAACATCTTTTAGCAGATGGGCTCTAGAATGGTCTGGTCTGGCCTCCTTACACTGGCCAACCAATAGAAAGTCAAAATGCAATGTGCATGACCCTACCTGGTTTACGTTCATTAACTGCTTCCACTGACCCAAAAATGTCTTGAAGAGACTTTGTCATTGACCTGTGAGATGTCACTGGCGAGGCCAGCATTCCTTGCTTATCCCGAATTGCCTTGGACTTGGTTGTGGTGAGCTGCCGTCTTCAACCAATGCTGTCCATCTCTTATAAGGACACCCACATTGCTGGTAAGGAAGGAGTTCCAGGATTTTGATGGTGTGAGGCTAGGGCAGAACTTACAGGTGATGTTCCCATACAGCTATTTCCTTCCCTCGCTTGTTGATAGAGGTCACAAGCCTGAGCGGTGCTGTTGATAGATAGTATAAACTACTGATGTGGATACCAATGCAGGAGGGAGGTGGCCATTGCTCTCCACCAATGTGCCGTAGACGTTAATTGCTGCCTACCAACACAACCAAGCCTCTATTGTTCGGATCTTGCTGAATCGGACACACATCGCTTCAATGTTTGAGGAGTTGCAAGCAGTACTCGCTACTTGAGCAATCATCAGCAAATGTCCTCACTTTATTCCTTACATGAGGGAAGGCCCTTGATGAAGCAGCAAAGGTGGTTGGGCTGAGGGCATGACCCTGAGGATCTCCAGAGATGTCCAGGAACTGAGAGGATTGGACACCAACGAGAACGATATTGTGCTAAGTAAGATTTTAACTGGTGGAGAGTTTTCCACATGTTGCCCAGTTTTGTGAGAGCTCCTCAATAACAGTAGGCCATTCGGCCCATCGAGTCCACAGTGCCATTCAACAATGGCTAATCTAATAATCCTGATCTCCACTTTCCTGCCGTTTCCTCATGAGTCTTGATTACTTTTACTGGCATTAAAATTCAATCTCAGCCTTGGGTAGACAATGATCCAGGCGTCTGTGGTAAAGAATTCCACAGATTTACAATCTTCTGAGAGAAGACATTCCTCCTCATCTCTGGCTTAAATGTTTGGGCCCTTACTTTGAGATGACACCCTCCGGTCCTAGACTCTCTTACAAGGGGCAATGATCTTTCTGCATCCTCCTTGTCAAGTTCCCTAAGAATTTTGATATGTTTCAAATAAAATTGCCTCTCGCTCTTCTAGATTCCAATTAATACAGGCCCAACCTTCTCAACCTTTCCTCATGAGACAGTCTCTCCACACCCGCGATCAACCGAGTGAACCTTCTCTGGACTGCATCCAATGGCAGTCAGGCTTTCCGTGGATAAGGGACTCAAAGTCATTCACAGTATTCCAGCTCTGGTCTGACTAATGCCTTGTATAGTTTTAGCAAAACCTCCCTACTTTTACACTCCCTTCCCTTTGAAATAAATGCCAACATTCCATTTGCTTTCCTTATTACCCACTGAACTTGGCTGCTAGCTTTTTGTGATTCATGAATGAGGACTCCCAAATCCATCTGTGCTTTAACTTTCTCCAATCATTCTCCTTTTAAAGAATAATTAGCTCCTCTATCATTTCTGCCAAAGTCCATAACTTCACATTTTCCCACATTATATTCAATCAGCTGAGTTTTTGCCCACTTGCTTAACCTGTCTGTATCCCTTTGCAGATTCTGTCATTCACTCCAGTTGTCTTCCCACATGTTTTTGTCATCCACAGATTGGCAATAGTAGGTTCACTTTCCTCATTTAAGTTATTGCTGTATATATTGTAAATAATGGGGGTCCCAACACTGATTCCTATGGCACTCCACTCATAGAGAGATACAGCACAGAAATAGACCCTTCGGTCCAACTTGTCCATGTTGACCAGATATCCTAAATTAATCTAGTCCCATTTGCCAGCATTTGGCCCATATTGCATTAAACCCTTCCTATTCATATGTCCATCCAGATTCCCTGTAAATGTTGTAGTTGTACCAGCCTCCACCACTTCCCCGGCAACCCATTCCATACATGCACCATCCTTTGCATGAAATAAATTGCCCCACCAGTCCCTTTTAAATCTTTCCACTGTCACTTAAACCTATGCCCTGTAGTTTTGCGCACTTTCACCCCAGGGAAAAGACCATGTCTATTTATCCTATTCATGCCCTTCATGATTTTATAAACCTCTACGGTAATCTCTCACCCTCCAACGCTCCAGGGAAAATAACCCCAGTCTGTTCATCCTCTCGATCTAGCTCAAACCCTCCAACCCTGACAGCATCCTTGTAAATCTTTTTTGAACCCTTTCAAGTTTACCATATCCTTCCTATAGCAGGGAGACCAGAATTGCACGTGGTATTCCAATAGTGGCCTAATCAATGTCCTGTACAGCTGCAAGAGAAACTCCACTCATTACAGATGGCCATTCCCAGTCAAATGTTGCCTGACGTGAGGGTAGTGTCTCTCCCCTCACCTCAAGAGTTCAGCTCTTTTGTCCATGCTTGGATAAAGGCTTTAATGAGGTCAGGAGTGGAGCACTTTCTTATTTTTTGGAGTACCACCACAGGTTCAAAAGTATTAGATCTCTTCACTCGGCCATTTTGAGTCCTTTCACTCCACTGGCCAGTCAACTCCATGATGGCATTTGTGATCCATGTGCATACTCAGGCAGGCATTGAAACCAGGAGCACACTGGGGCTGAGAAACCAGAAACCAATGCCAACTTCAGAGGGTGCAGCAGAAGGTGAATGATCAATGCCAGGATTTTTGGTTGTGGAGGATGAGGTTTTTATCATCTAGCCTGCAGCACACTACCAGAGGACTTCATCCCCGTATGAGCACTGTTGATGCTTTTAAATTAAACGTTATAGCATTGGCGTAATGTCCAATTTACTGCTATGGTTGCCTTGCAAGTGGTAATCTGTGGCTTGAGGGGCTCTTGGATATTTGTGTTTCAATTATAAATGTTCCCATGCAAAACAGTTACCAGTAATGGGTGATTAGCACTGCTCTGGCTTCTTATGCCTTCTGGAGTGATTGACTTGTGTATGTAAGGACAGATGCTGGCCTGAATTGCAGAAAATCACAAAGTGGAAATCTATCAGCCATTGTGTCACTTCACCTTTATAATGCTTCTCTTTAAAGGTTTGAATGCACAGGGCCTTTTAGTAAGGGGAAACGATGAATTTCTGAAGATTGCTGTGTAGCATTTGGATTGACCGCAGTGCAGGAGTGATTATTTTTAGCTCAGAACTTCCCGATCCTTACTCATGGGTCTCTCTGCCAGTGCTGGTTCATAGTTGGCTGCTGGAAGCCACATAAAAGTGGCTGAATCTGCTGCCTCCTTGTTTTGTTTCAAAACTTCTTTCAAAGCTTATTATTGGGAGGCCTGTTGGCCAGACAGTCTGACTAGGCATAGAAAATTACCACCAGGAGGAATTGCATGCTCACACATACACATATACCCGTCCTGCCTCTTACTGAGTGTGGAGGGGCAGGAAGTGTCACAGACACTACCCTTAGTGTTGCTACCTGTTCAGAGGGGATCGCAAACTCAAACACTGATAGCAATTGTGTAGTTGAGGAGAAGAGGGCTGCAGTTGAAGTACATCCTTCCTATTCATTCCGAATCACAGCTTATTATCTCTTTGCTCTAACGGAGGCCATTACGTTATGCAGCTAGTTGTTGGGCCCTCTCAGATTGATGTGGCAAGGTGCATTTGGAGTTGTGAAGTCATTGTGTAAGACCAAATCACAGACACCTTCTCTCAGGAGGTCAGGAAAGGTCTATAGATGCCAGTATTAATGGGGGTGCTTGACTGCCTGGCATTTAGACATGGCTCAAGAACCAACTGTATCCAGAACAGCAGACATCCTGCCAGACATTGCTTGGAGGAGCTGTGCATCATGATTGCCCTCCAAGCTTCATTATCAGAGAAGAAATTTGAGAAGAGCTGAGTTGTTGAATGGTGAAGGGTGTCTAAGTGCTTTATACAACAGGAGTTCCCCTGATGACTATCAGGAGGAGACCTGGTGAGAGAAACATAAGGGATTTCTGTCGCATAGAACAATAGTTGGGCGGGGAATAAGCTGGTGTGACCCTTTTCCTGTTATAGTTTGTCACTTGACCCCGACTTTGGTTGAGTAGAATTTCTTTCATAGCCGTAATAATTTGATTCTGCTTTTTGACACTCGGAGTGTCTTCAGGAAATTCCATTTCTGTTGGGAGAGTCAAGCAACTTATGATAATCCAGAAAAATATTCATTCCGAGTGTTGAAAAGGAGACACATATGCTTACAAGCTGAGGGAATGCGCAAAGCAAAATAATTGGTCACATATGTGAGGCGGAAATGGTCTTTGTTGGTGATTGCGATCCAAACGTGGCTGGGGCTACCTTCAAAGGTAAGCAACTCGAATGCAACCAAATGTTTTCTGTGTCTGCAGGGAAGAGCTGTGGGAGAGGTGAAACCAGGTAAATTGCTGCAAATTCAAGCAGCGAATATTATTGAAACCAAATGGGCAGACTTCGTTTGCAGAGTTTTGAATCTCCCATTGTAGCACTTTTCCACTTCCAATTTAAAGCAGCATACTTCCACTTTTCATTTTGTCCTCAGTAATATCCGTTGTAACTGCAGCATTTCAGGAGTATTTCTCTGAAGGATATCAGAAATCAAAGGGAGGTAAAGACTGGCATTTCTCTGAGCTCAATAAAAAGACTATCTCGCTTTCTCTTGCTCCTTCGGAGGGAGAGTATACCCTAATGCCTTTGTTTTGTCACATAGGTTCCCCACATGCTCTTATTTGTGAAGCATATTGTGATCTCATTGGTTTATATTGCTCAATTGTAAATCAGAGACAACTAAATTACAGTTGAATACTACTGTGGTGCTAACCAATTATTTCCTATGTAAGGACTTTACAATGTTTTGATATTTCAGTTACTGCATTTTTTGTATTATTGATGAACCCTCCATCCCACCCTAACATAGGCTCAATGCTTCACCAATGTTTTGTGACTTTCTGTCTCTAGCTGTCTTTTCCAGTGGCTTCAAGCACCCTGTGGCTACACTGTTTTTCTGTGTCTTTATAGAGTCATAGAGATGTACAGCATGGAAACAGACCCTTCGGTCCAACCCGTCCATGCCGACCAGCTATCCCAACCCAATCTAGTCCCACCTGCCAGCACCCGGCCCATATCCGTTCAAACACTTTCTTGAAGGTAAATGCTACATCTGATGCAGGAGCATTGTGTTGAGCAAGTTAGAGGATATGACAGCACGTCACACTGAGATGCATACCACAACTCCTGCATGTATCTCAGTGTGTGTTGTTTTTATCCAGACTGGTGAATATTACTAGCTGCTCTCCTGGAGTATTGCATATGGTGTGTCAGACACCATGGGCACACTCCTGTTTCTGACATCTTTGTGTTACTGCTGCACTTTGCCTGTCTTCTGCTTGTGTGCTGCTTTAATCCTTTCCTGCTACTCTCCCTTTAACTTGCTTAAGGCATGGATAGGTACCTGGGACTACGATGTTGTGGCCATCACGGAAATGTGGATAGAAGAGGGACAGGAATGGTTGTTGGAGATTTCTGGTTACAGATGTTTCAGTAGGATTCGGGAGGGTGGTAAAAAAGGAGGGGGGGTGGCGTACGATGTTGTGGCCATCACGGAAATGTGGATAGAAGAGGGACAGGAATGGTTGTTGGAGATTCCTGGTTACAGATGTTTCAGTAGGATTCGGGAGGGTGGTAAAAAAGGAGGGGGGGTGGCGTTGCTAATTAGAAATGGTATAACAGCTGCAGAAAGGCAGTTCGAGGGGGATCTGCCTTTAGAGGTAGTATGGGCTGAAGTCAGAAATAGGAAAGGTGCAGTCACCTTGTTGGGTGTTTACTATAGGCCCCCCAATAGCAGCAGAGATGTGGAGAAACAGATGGGGAAACAGATTGTGGAAAGGTGC
>NC_057713.1:86084043-86101092 GCF_004010195.1 Chiloscyllium plagiosum | reverse complement strand
GGGGAGATGTTAGGGGTGGGTTCTTTACCCAGAGAGTGGTTGGGGGCATGGAATGCGCTGCCTGTGGGAGTGGTAGAGTCAGAATCTTTGGTGACCTTTAAGCGGCAATTGAATAGGTACATGGATGGGTGCTTAAGCTAGGACAAATGTTCGGCACAACATCGTGGGCCGAAGGGCCTGTTCTGTGCTGTATTGTTCTATGTTCTATGTTCTTCCCCTTTTATACTGAAAGGGACCACTAAAAGATATACTTAGGGATTGTGAGGAATACCAGGCCTTCCCTGGTTTTCTCCCTGTTATGTCCTTTTAAATATGTACGCTTCCCTCAATCCTCTCACATCTATCACTCTCCCCACCCTTTTCCCTTCTCAGAAACGCTTCCCCTTTCTGCCACCTCCACAACTGACTGACATGAACAAACCTGATGATGTGTGATTTTTAACTTTGTCTACCCCAGTCCAAACCAGCATCTCCACATCATGACATTAACGTGCAGTGTGTCTGTCTGCCTGTCTTTCCTTTTTTTCCTCCTGATTTCTTCCTTTCCTAATTATCAGGTTAGTGCGCTTTTCTGATGTTCGTAGATAACGCACAGAGTATGTATAATCAAAAGAATTCCCCTCATTTCTCCAAAAAACAGTCTCACGCTTTTGTATTTGATGCACCTTGAGAGATTAGGCAGCGGGCTGTACAATCCCAGTTCAACTCTCAATCATAGTTCTTGGCAATTGGTTTGTGGCCAAACTCAGTTTATATTCAAATGAAGACAACAAAAAACTTGAAAGATAAGCTTAACGATGTTGTGTATGCTTGAATGAGTTTACTTAAAGATCTTATTTTGATGATTAGAAATTGAGTTTACTAGGACAATAAAAATTATACAAGTGGGGCTTTGGAGGGGTGCAGTGAGATAGAATCAAAGCCTTTTGAAGTGATTAAGAGGTCAAATGATGCAATCATGTACCCAGTATAAAACAGTGCCATCTGCAGGAAGAACAGGTACTGCAGGTTCAGATGATCACAAGTCAAAAGACTTAACACTGCATACTGAAACTTTAATATATGACCATAAGGCTATAAGAAATAGGAGTAGGAGTAGGCCTCTCAAGCCTGTTACACCATTCAATAGGATCATGGTCAATCAGACATTCCTCACGTCTCCTTTCCTGCATTTTCCCATGACCCTTGATTCCATTACTGACCAGGAATCTATCTCAGCCCTAAATGTACACAAGGACTCTGTATTCAAACCAATCTGTGGCAAGGAGTTCCAAAGGCACTCAACCCTCCAAGAGAAGAAATTCCTTCTCATCTCAGCCTTAAATCAATACCACTTTATTCTGCAACTCTCTCATGAGGGAAAACAATCTCTCAAGCCCCTTAAGAATCCTATATGCTTCAATGAGATCACCCCTCTAAAGTGAAATCCTTCTAAACATGGTCAGAAAAGTTTTGCCTTTGCTCCTTTTCCTTTTTAGTCATTGCCCATAAGACAATCCCTCCACACTAGGCATTATCCGAGAACCTTCTCTAAACTGCGTACTCTTATATAAGGGGACCAAAACCACTCTCAGCACTCCAAATGTGGTCTCCCCAGCACCTTGCATAGTTGCAGTAAGGCTTCACTACTGTTATATTCCAACCCTCTGGAAATAAGGGTCAACATTTTAGCCTTCCTGATTACCTGCTGCTCCTGTGTGATAGCTCTCTGTGTTTCATGCCCAAATGTCTGCAGTTCTTTTCCATTTAAATAATACTGTGTGTTTTTGTTCTCCCTTCCAAAATGAACAGCTGCACATTTTTCCACATTATACTCTATTGCCAACTTCTTGCCCACTTACTTAACCTATCAATATCTCTCTGTTTGTTTCCCTCTCATTGCCTGACTATTTTTTGTCACCTGTAGATTTGGCTACAGTACATTAGTTTCTTTCCTTCTAAATCAATAAGATATATTGTAACCAGTTACGGTCCCAGTACTGATCTCTGTGAAACCTACTGGTCATGGGTCACCAACCTGAAAAAGAAACCCTTATCTCCACTTGCTATTTCCTGCCCACTAGCCAGTTCACTATCGATGCCAATATACTACTTCCAACATTGTGTACTCTTATGACTTATCCTTTTATGAGGTACCTTGTTGAATGTCTTCTGGAAGATAAAATACAACACATCTACTGGTTCCCTTCTATCCACTCTGGGTGAGACTTCCTTGAAAATCTCTAATAAATAAGTCAGTAATTAATAAATTACTTGTCTCTACCTTCCTTGGTTAGTTGTGGTCAGTTTATCCCTTTCTTAGAACCTTTCCTCCTTACTGGGTGTATTTTCATTCAGAGTCATGAATTACCTTCTTAAATGTTTGTCACTGCTTGCTTACTGTCATTCGTGTCAATCTATCTGCCCAGTTCTCTATCCTCATTTAATTGTAATTCCCTTTACTTAAGTTAAACACAGTTGTTTTAACCCAAGATTCTCACTTTCTAACTGAATCATAGATTCCATCAGGTTCGATTCTAGCCTCGGGCAACTGTCTGTATGGAGTTTGCACATTCTCCCTGTGTCAGCGTGGGTTTCCTCCTAGTGCTCCGGTACCCTCCCACAGTCCAAAGATGTGCAGGTCAGATGAATTGGCCATGCTAAATTGTCCATAGCTTTAGGTGCATCAGTCAGAGGGAAATGGGTCTGGGGGAGGTTGCTCTTCAGAGGGTTGGTGTGGACTGGTTGGGCCAAAGGGCCTGTTTTCACACTGTAGGGAATCTAATCTAATCTAATCATTTTATGATCACTAGTTTCTACGGCATCTTTTACTCTGCTGTTACTTGTTAAATTTGTCTCATTACCAGATCCAAGGTATTCCAAGATAGCTTGTTTCTTGATTGACTCCATGACACATTGCTCCAGGGAATGATCCCTAATGCATTCATATAAATTTGTTGTCACAGCAACCCCTTCCAATTTGATTAACCTAATCAACGTGAAGATTAAAGTTACCCATAGATATTGCTCCATTCTTTTTAGGTTTGTTGATTTACAGCTTTTCCCACAGAGTGGCTACTGTTTGGGAGTCTGTGCATCACTCCGACCAATGTCATCTTTCTCTTGCTGTTTCTTTTACACCTTCCAAATGGACTCTATGTTATCAGAGCCTAGATCATTTCTGTCAACTGTCCTAGTTTCATTTCTTATTAGCGGTGCTACCCCATCACCGTTTCCATCTCCTCATAACCATCTTTCTGCAATGGTTTTGAGATCATATTTACATCGATTGCACCATCGGTCCGAGATACCTTCTTTCAAATGCCTTGTGTATTAAGATACAAAGCCTGGAAGTGTGTTCTTTCATGGAATTTCCCTGCACTTCTGTGATTCCTTGGTACGATATGGAATTGACATATGACAGCTTTTTTTCTCATATCTGGGGAGGGAGACCTGAGCACCATGTTTGGGTTAGATAGGATTAGAGGATAGATCAGATCAACTAGTAGGGTTGGGGAATGTAGAAAGGGATAACAGAGGAGAAGAACTTAAGGAGGAAGATTGACGTGGGGGGTGGGTAGTGGTGGTGGGGGTGGTGTGTAAGAGGAGTGCAAGAAAAGCTGTCAGGCCTTCTTGCTGTTTGATGGAGGGAGATCTTCCTCTTTCTTTCACCAAGACTAGACACCATTTTAGCAAAAGGGTGAGGTTGAACGTTTTGTGATGTTGTGGTACTTGATCAAACCCTCTGCACTCTCCGTACATTCTCACTGCTGAGGAGAGCATTCTCTTTCATTGTCCCAACCGGGGTTTTCTTCAGCATGTAGGCAGAAAAGTAATGTTTCCTTATTTACTCCTTCAGGGGATATGGGCATCACTTGTAGGCCAGGCATTTCTGTCATCCCTAATTTCCCTTGAACTGACTGCTGTATTGGAACAGCTAAGTGTTGTCCACGTTGCTGTGAAGTCTGAAGTCACATGCAGGCCAGGCCAAGTAAAGGAATCCCGAAAGAACGATGGCGAACCATTTAGTGATTGATTTTTTTTAACGACAATTGATCATGGATTTACAGACTGGGTTTTAATTCTAGATTTTTATTGGTCAAATCTAAGTTCTAGCAGTTATGGGATTTGAAGCTGCGGGGCCTGGATGACAAGTCCGGTGATAATACCACTACAACTCACTGAAGTTTGGGTATGTAATAGGATACTCTGAGTGGCTTCATCCAACTGAAAGTGAGCATCTGTAAAATTAAACCCTCAGATGCTGAGAAATGATTTTTGTACCAATGTGAATAGACCTTGAGTTCCAGGTTGGAGAAAGTAATACAAACTGTTTAACAATGCTATGAGATTTTGTTTGAAAGCTTGTTCTGTGAAATAATGGGGGAGGGATCATAGAGATCTTAGAATCAAGGAATCCTTACAGTGTGGAAACAGGCCCTTCGGCCCAACAAGTCCACACCAACCCTCCGAAGAGCAACCCATCCAGACCCACTCCCCTACCCTTTTACTCTACATTTGCCGCTGACTTCTGCACCTAACCTACACATCCCTGAACGCTACGGGCAATTTAGCATGGCCAATTCACCTAACCTGCACATCTTTGGATTGTGGGAGGAAACCGGAGCACCTGAAGGTAACCCATGCAGATACGGGGAGAATGTGCAAACTCCACACAGACCGTTCCTGAGGCTGGAATTTAACCCGGGCCCCTGGCACTGTGAGGCAACAGTGCTAATCACTGAGCCACTGTGCCGCCTCTCACATGATATTTAGAGGTTCCCACTGTACCTGGTGAATTGTGGTTCTCATAGGGCCAATTTTACTGTAACATCTCAGGAATAATGCAACACATTGCTTACCTTTGTTTCAAATAACAATAAATACAGAGTCACCGGGTAGTTCTGCAAAATGTCCCCACCCTCCTGTTTTAGTGAAAACATCAAAACATGTTCCCTGCTTCCTGTTATGTGGTCACTAGCTCAGTGGAGATATTACTTCAGTAACACTGAGTTATTCATGCTATAATGTTATTGAAAAATGCCAATAAATGCATTAGTCCCATTATTTGTCAGACCTGGTCATTTTTCTGTTGATAATGAGCAATGGTGGTTTGCATACTGGATTCCTTTCCTCCCCATCTTCTCCCTGACTTCTCCACCCTTACACCAAGGAACTCCCACTTCCGGCCTAAAGCTCTGCCCCGGCTGTTGCACCTCTATTTAATGCTGGGATTTTGAGGCCCCACAATTTCCTGCTGTTCTAAGAGAGCTTTTCGATTGCTGGGGCATTTGAGAACAAATGGCAGACACGATAGAAAATTTTCATCATCTGAGGGGTGTCCTCAGCAGGAGCAAGATAAAGGGGCATTCAATGAATGGCTTGACACGAGGAAGCTCAAAGGAAAAGAGGGATCTTTGAGTACTTCTCCACAGATTCCTGTCAGTGGCAGAATAGATTAATGGGTAGTTCAAGAGTTGTAGCACAGATTTATAAGATGCAGGGAGGTTATGTTGGAGCTGTATAGTGAGGCTGCAGTTTGAGTAGTGTACGCACTTCGGAAGGACATGAGGAGGAGATCACCAGGCTATTGAGGGGAATGGAGTGTTTCAGCTGTGAAGAGAGATTAGATAAGCTCTGATTGTTTTTGTCAGAGCAGAAAAGTTGAGGGGGGACACCTGATAGAGTTGTACAAGATTGAGAGACTGCTACAGGGTGGTTAGAACACAGCTGTTTCTCTTGGGTGAAGTGTCAGTAACAAGGGAGGAGGTTCAGGCGGGACTTGAGGAAAAAGTTTACCCTTTCTCTCGCACACCCCACCAACCCATTAATGAATTGTACATATCTGCTACCCTCTAAGTGAAAGTTGGGGTGGGAAATCTCACAACTTTTTAAAAGATGCTTGGATGATACCTTGAAGGGTAGTAACATAAAAGGCTCTGGGCCTTTAAGTGCTGGTAAGTGGGACAGAGTAGGTTTAGTCTGTTTTTGGCAGTACAGACTCAATGGGCCAAAGGGCCTCTTTTGTGTGTTTCTGAGACATGCTGAGGATCATTTGTCTTCTCTCTGGTATTTCACTAACATGTTTATAACACTGCCCACTGATGTCTTCAGCACGGTTTAAGCAGGCTCCATCATGGCTGACACTTGCCTTTGCCTTGCATGTCCCGCAGACAACTCCTGCCTGTTTGAGTTGCCAGCTTGCTTCTGTCCAGTTAGGGCATCCTACATCTTGAATAAGTGTCCAGATCCACTGTTCAGGTGTAAGGTCAGATACACACAACACACACACACGCACACACAACACATGCACACACAACACACGCACACACAACACATGCACACACAAAACACACACACACACAACACACACACACACACAACACACACATACACACACAACACACACATACACACACACACACCACTCACCCACGACCTGTTGCCTCAAGCTTCTTCCCACATTGATCTGGCCCCTTGTTACATTCTACCTGGCTGTTCAGCAATCTGCAGATGAAATTGTTCAAACAGAACAGAGACAAATGGGAGATAAACTTTCAAATTTGCAGGAAATTCTGAGGGGTGAATGTCTAAAAATGTTTAAAAAGTTTGAATTAGCACCACTCTAATCTAGACTATTGTACCCCAACCCCACCTCCCCTTCCAAAGTTTTCCTCTGCTGGGGAGTGACACAAATCTGAACGTTTATAAATAAATTAATTAAAATTTTGAAGGTTGAGATGGTCTAACCTTTTTAGTTTTGAATTGTTTTACAAACTCTGAGATAACTGTCCCTTTCCATTAAAGTTGGAGCAAATTGTAGCCCTGTGTTTATTGTCTTTGGCTCCTTTCGACTTGGCACAAACATTCCCACAGTCATTAAATCCTTAACGGCTGAAGGCAAGTTGGGTGTCCTCACATCCATTCACGCCTCTCTTCTCCTATTGAAAGAGAAGCTCTTTGTGATGAGGATCACTGATAAACAATTACAGTCAGCTGGTATAGCAATTTAGGGCTTTTCATCAGTGTGTTTATCTAACAGTTAAATGTTAAAGGGTCATGCCATCTTTCCCCTCTGGAATCTGCACTACCCACAGGTTTGACAATGACTGTGAAATGTTTCTCAATGTTTTTCTCATTAGTGCAGTCATTGGGAAATGGAGCAGAGGAAAATCTCTTCCTTGTTTTCATTTTGCAATCCTGTCCAGCAGTAACTGGAAGAAACAGTGGAGTTGTGGTGCCCATTGTTTTAATGCGTGAAATGTGATAGCTCACAGTCAAGAGTGCAGCGGCATTCAAAGGATTTCTGTCTCTTGCCCCATGTTTAGATCCATCAGTGGCCTTTCTTCTCCTTTAACTGCAACCAGTCCTGCCGTCCTCTGTCAGTTCCCCTCATTCTAGGCTATTGTACCCCAAGGTAAAAACAATGACTGCAGATGCTGGAAAACAGAGTCTAGATTAGAGAGGTGCTGGAAAAGCACAGCAGTTCAGACAGCATCCGAGGAGCAGTAAAATCGACGTTTCGGGCAAAAGCCCTTCATCAGAATGAAGGGCTTTTGCCCGAAACGTCGATGTTACTGCTCCTCGGATGCTGTCTGAACTGCTGTGCCTTTCCAGCACCTCTCTAATCTAGACTATTATACCCCAACCCCACCTCCCCTTCCAAAGTTTTCCTCTGCTGGGGAGTGACACAAATCTGAATGTTTATAAATAAATTAATTAAAATTTTGAAGGTTGAGATGGTCTAACCTTTTTAGTTTGCGTAAGGATACAGTGTTTGGCCAAGCCGAATTAATGACAGAGTGGGCTTAAGCGACCACCTCCCCTCTAACAAGGGAAAACCTAATCATTTCCCCTTGAAGGCATTAATATCGCTGAAATTCCCCACTTTCAACATCGTGAGAGTTGCCATAAACCAGAAACTGAACTGGACTGGCCATGTCAAAATGCTGCCCATGAAAGCAAATCAGAGTCGAGGAATTTTCCAGCCAATAGTATCCCTATACTCATCCATGAATCCCTGTCCCGCTTGAACTAGTAACTGGAGTGCAAATGGGGAGAGGTTTGCAGTGATAAAATACTGCTGCACATGCCTGTTTCCCTGTTCTTTTAACTGAAGCAATATTTTGATTTACTTTTTTTTCTGATACTTGCTTTCTCGTCCCTCCATGACCTTGTCCCTCCTCATCTCTGTAATCTCCCTCAAGTTCACAATCTCCTGGGATATCTGAACTGCTCAATCCCTTACTGACCAAGCACGCTTGGATTTTAATTGCTCCACAGAATTGTAAGAGCAGAGAGAGGCTATGTTGGAACTGAATAATGCTCTAGCTGTGGCCTCATCAGCATATTGTGTGCAGTTCTAGAATCCACATCATAGGAGGGGCGTGAAAACACTGGAGGAGGTACAGAGGAGGTTTACAAGGATGCTGCCTGAGCTGGAGAGTTTTAGTAATGCAGAGAGTTTAGATCACCTGGGGTTTTCCTTGGAGCACAGGAGACTGCGTGGGATGTAATTGAGATGAATAAATTTGAGGGGGCGTAGACAGTGTAAATGGCAAGAGACTTTTCCCTTTGACGAAGGATCAATGACCAGGGAGCATGGGTGTAAAGAGCAGGGGATGTGAGAAAATAGTTTTCACTCTGAGGAGGGTAGGAATATGGAATTCACTATCTGTGAGGGTGATAGAAACAGAAACCCTCATAGCATTTAATAAGTTTGTAGATGTGCACTTTCTATACCAGTGCATGCAAGGCTATAGACCAAGTGCTGGAAAATGGTTCAGAATAATTAGGTGAGGGTGGTTGGTGTTAAGCGTAGATTCAATGAGCTGAAGAGCCTTTTTTCTGTGCTGTAGATTTCTATGACTCTGTGACAAGCTTGGGAGCTGCACCTTCAGTTCCCTCCGCCCCAAACTCTGGAATTTCCTTCCTACACCTCTTGGTATTTAATGGTGTTAAATGCACCACATTAATAGCAGGTGTTGCATACAGAAAAACCTCAGTTATCCGAAGGACACGGCCAGCGAGTATTTCATTCGGTTAATCGAATGCCGGATAACATAGTTTAGCCAGGCATCGGGGGATTGCGAAGTTGCCGGATAATCCGATATGCGATCAATCAAATGCCGAATCATTGAGGTTCGTCTGTATACAATGGATGCCCTGACAGAAAGACCTCTGTCCTGCCAGGAGGATGTGGTCACAGCTCGGATTGATCATGCAAGGTCTGATATACAGAAGAACGGCTCCGCTAATTGTTTAAGGTCAATGGTGGCGAGAGTCAGTAAAGGAGTACAATGAAACAAGGAGGAACACTGATTCCTACCTGAGGTTTCAGCATGGCATAGAGAGCATTGTAGCTCCCTGATATCAAGCCACAATAATGAAGCCAGGATGGAAAGGCAGGTTATTATTTTAAAGACACATAATCTAAAAGATCTGTTCTTTCTCCATAAATGCACTCTGCTTGTCTGACAAAAGATCTTTTCTACCGAATTTCATGCAAGACTGTCAGTGAAGCATGATGAGGTTGGTCTCCCAGCTTTAATGGTTGAAAGTATCTTGACTACGTCATGGATTGATGTGGTGTCGAATGTTTTTACTGATATATTTAACATGTTTAGATTAGATTCTCTACAGTGTGGAAACAGGCCCACACAGACCCTCTGAAGAGCAACCTACTCAGACCCATTCCCCTCTGACTAATGCACCTAACACTATGGGCAATTTAGCATGGGCAATTCACCTGCCCTGCACATCTTTGGACTGTGGGAGGAAACCGGAGCACCCGAAGGAAACCCATGCAGACACGGGAGAATGTGCAAACTCCACACAGACAGTCACCCGAGGCTGGAATCAAACCTGGGACTCTGGTGTTGTGCGGCAGCAGTGCTAACCACTGAGCCACCGTGCCGCCCCAGCATTGGCTTTAATGTGACCAAGCGGTTTGCTGTTTCTCTGTGAGGAGTCACTGGGGATTATGGATCCTATTTGCTATCCTACTCGCTGCCTCTGTTAACAGAACTCTTGAATATTGACCACAGTTTGAATTTGAACAGCAAATGGTTGAAATGTTTGGAGAGCAGCTCGCACCCATGGGACAGTATTGCCAGTGGTGGCCTCCACGCTATGAAGTAGGTTGGCATGAAACAAGTCGCGGGGAGATGAACGCGACCAGAAATAGGAAACACTAATTTAAAACTAAGGGGTTTCTCATTAAAGCCTGGGATAAGGATCGTTTCTTTTCTCTCTGAGAGTTGAACATTCATTGAATTATTGTCTGCAAGAGTGGTGCAGGTATTCAGAATTTTTAAGGCAGAAGTAAACAGCTCCTTGATGAACAAAGATGTCAAAAAGCGTGGGGAGGGAAAGGGGGTTGGAACGCCGAAGGGTAGTCAGGCAAAAGACAAGGTTGAGACTATGATTGGATAACCATCTTCACGGTGGCTCAGCGATTAGCACTACTGCTGCATATCCTCCCTGAGTCTGCGTGGGTTTCCTGCGGGTGCTCCGGTTTCCTCCCCCAGTCCAAACTTGTGCAGAATCCCATCGGCCTATTGAGTCCACACCAATCCTTCAAAGGAAATCCTACACTGACCCACACTCCCTCCCTAACCCTGCAACCCTGCATTTCCCGTGACTAATCCTGGCCTACACATCCCTGGATACAATGGACAATTTAACACAGCTATTCCAATCAACCTGTAAATCTTTGGACTATGGGAGGAAACCAGAGCACCTGGAGGAAACCCACAGTCGCCTAAGGCTGGAATCGAATCCGGGTCCCTGGCACTATGAGTCTGCAGTGCTAACCATTGAGCCACTGTGCTGCCCCTGCGTCAACTGGATTACAGTTCTGTAATAGCACAGAATATACTACACTGTAGCACCAGGCCATTGCAAATACAACTTTTATTTCTCCCCATCATGTGCACTGAATGGTATTGTGGGTGCTGAGGATAGAAACAGCAAAGACTGGAGATATTCAGCAGATCAGGTATTATATGTTGAAAGAAAAAAAAGTTAATATTTCAGGCCTGTGTTCTTTTATCATAATCTCAATGGATCGGGTCTGGTTTGCTTAAGCCCAAGGGACAGGAGCACAGTCCTTTCCAAGCTTGCTTCCCACTCTTCCCCTGTCTGGAACTGGATGTGTATCACTGGACATGCATTGATTCTGGATTTTATGTTATCGGGTGCACACAAACCTGTGGTTTAAAGCAAAGGCCCACAAACGCCACCATCTTGGTCTCTGGGCACTGAATCAAATGTGGCATTCCCACCATGTTTATCCTGGATATCCACCTTTCATGCTGCCGATTCTGGTGGAACAGGCAGACCATCAAAGCTCAGTCTATGTGGAATTCTGGCTCACAGCAAAATACTGCAGATGTTAGAAATCTCAAGGAACCTAACAGGTCGGGCAGCATCTGTGGAGAGAGAAAAAGATATGACTCATCCCAACGCAAAATGTTAACTCTGCTCCTCTCTCCATAGATGCTGCTTACTCCAGCATTCGCCGTGTAGGCCTTGGGGAACTCCTGATGATAATAGGTTGAGTTGAAACACCATCTCTCTTGTGACATGTGACCCAAATGACTGCAACCCCTGTCACTCCTATAAAGATCCATTAGAGACCCCAGGAGGCAGCGAGCAAACTGGAGCAGCACCACGGCAACCTTCAGCCACTGAGGATGAGGCTAATAAGGCATGATGGGCAAAATGCCTGAGGGAACCTCCTGAGACTCCCAAGATTGTGAAGCAAGTGCAAGATTGCTCCCCTCTCCCAACCTTGCCAAAACAAACAGAAAATCCCCTGCTGGAGTTTTGTCCACTTTTATTTTGCTTGGCAGCAACTCTGTACCCAGAGGTGGAGCTGCCGGTGTATTTGTACAGATGGATCAAAACTTGAGTTTGTCGGCCGAGAGATAAAAGTGCCTTTGCAAGTTTTCTGTTCCTTTGTTTGACTAATCTGAGTAATTGATGCAACTTAAATCATTTATAAATGTCCAGACTCCACAATAATGTTTATTGTCGTAAAGCACAACAGATTACCGGATAAGCATTTGTAAGCTGCTGCTATGACTAAGACTTTTGTTTGGCAGAAGTGATGCTTCTGTGTTACTTTTCTTACAATATGGAATTATCCCTTCAGAATTTTAGTGATTTATTTTCTAAAAATAATGTGATTTGACTGTTCATTCTGATCCTTTTGGGGGAAACTCCAGTCTCTACTGTGACCAAGAGTTTTGGTAAGCAGTTTGTTTCCTGGCCTGCAAATTGGAACACTAACCTTTGATCATCCATTGAGGTCAATTGAGCCGAGGATTTTTGCAACGGCTAACTCGTGTCAGTATGTGCGCGTGCGCGCACCCCCTCTCTGTTCCCCACGGCAGTCAAGGTGAAGAAGTCCAGATGAACATCAATCAGTGATGAGTGACATCATATCACTTCCATGAAGCCAACAGTTGTACCATGTTTTGTCACACGTATTTACGTGATTTGGTTAGACCAACCAGGCAGCTACTTCCAACAGAGCCAGCCTGTATCACATTAACAAGGAATTTCATGGTATCACTTATCAAACAACTGGTCCCTGTTGTTTTCAGTGGCAGCAATTACAACCGTAGCATGTTTCTCAGCTTATCACTGAGGCGAAGTCAAGGCTGAGTCGTAGCAGATGGCTGCTTTCCAAACTGCACGATGTTCTATTGTCTTTTCTGCAAGGGATTACTTTGATTTTTTGGGGGGGTGAGAATTTGGGTTGGGGGCAGTTATGTGAAGCATCTGCGTATGTTGAAAGAGAGCCTTTCAGTAATTTGTGAGTACAGGTTCTGAACTTCCAACCTCTCTGCAACCCTATTGCCAAAAGCAGGATTTCACAAACTTTTGCTCTTTTTCAGAAACAGCGTAACCATGACATTCTTTAAATCACTATTTATAGTCCGATTTTTTTTCTTGTAGTGGGAAAGCATGTTGCTGGGCTAAGTTAGTAGGAAATCGCAGCAGTTGGGCTTCCTCATTGTCTGTCTGTCTGTCTCTCGGTCATTGCACAGAAAATTGATACCATGTTCCCTTTGTATGGCTTCAAGTATGGAATGGGTCCTCAGTTCTCCTTCAGTCTCATTTTTTTTTCAAATCCCTCCATTGTCTTGCACTTATGTCGATGTAATCTCTTCCAATTCCTTAACCCTCTGAGATCTCTGCACCCCTGTCATTCTGGCCTTCTGTGCATTCCTAATCAAGATTTTGGTCATCTGATTTAATTTCCTTACATGGCTCTGTATCAGATTTTGTTCGATAATTCTCTTATGAGCCACTTTGAGACATTTTACGATGTTAAAAGCACTATATCAATGTATGCTGTTGTTGCCAATATCTGTTAGCCGAATTTCCTGAAGTGCGTGCCTGACCCAGCCAGTGTTACAGCAGGCAGCTGTCAGCTCTGGTTGACAGTGCAATCATAAAGCTACAGACCTCTGCCTGTGCAGACTGCTCTGTCACTGGTAAAGGATAAGCTCATGTCAACTGAGACGTAGTTCCCAGCTGTGTTGTCTCTCCTGATGGAATAAAATTAAGCAAAGTATTAGGTTGATAGAAACGAAACAGTGAAGCTCAGACTTCAGAGCATTTTGACTTTGCATAGTCAAAACAGGGCTGAAAGTGTGTTGCTGGAAAAGCGCAGCAGGTCAGGCAGCATCCAAGGAGCAGGAGAATTGACGTTTCAGGCATGAGCCCTTCTTAATGCCCGAAACATCGATTCTCCTGTTCCTTGGATGCTGCCTGACCTGCTGCGCTTTTCCAGCAACACATTTTCAGCTCTGATCTCCAGCATCTGCAGTCCTCACTTTCTTATAGTCAAAACAGGGCTTGTCAAAGGTCTGAGATTGGTTATGTCCGGCCTGTTATGAGCTCATTAATACACCAAAAGGATTTGCAGCAGTTAGTTATTCCGCCAAGGCCCAGCCTTGGTGTAAACTGTTTGCAGGTTGTTGTCTTTGTTGATTTTCTCTCTCTCTCTCTCTCTCTCTCTCTCTCTCTCTCATATAGCAGTGCTCTGTCACTAGTACTGTGAAGTCTGCTCTTGTGAGTGAACAGCAAACTGGACTTCCCATGAACATTAAGGGATGGTAAGATGATGCATTGTTCTTGGAGCGACAAAAACCCAGGCTCCAGTTCTGCATGATCTGCTGTTACAATGACAGCTCCTTTCACAGGAGCTGTGCATTTATATTGGGAATAAAGATTCCCTTTACACCACTGACCCATCAGCGAGCCCTACAGCAGACCTCCTCAGAGGATTTTCTTATATCCACGAGGAGGCATGGATCAGGAAAGCAAACATTCCTGGCTAATATTTTGTCTTCTGAACTTAGCAGTGCTGAGGCCAGTATAAATCACTGAAAGTTGAGTTGACTAAGTCCACAACAGATCAGGATTGCACTTTTGATCCATTTGGTCTGTACCACCACAGCCATTTGACCTGTCCACGAAGGCATGGACTGAAAACTACATTCACTTCTTTGTTTTTCTTTCTAGCTGTTATCTATCCTTCTGTCTTTCCTATTCTTCCTTGGGTCCAAATGCCATCATCTGTGTGTCGGTGTCATGTTTTTGTTTGGCACTGCAGTATATTAAAAGTGCCTTTTAAAAACATGGTCTTTTTAAAATTTGTTTATTCTGTAATAGCCAGAATACTAGAAAGGACCCAGAGAGATTTGAACATTTGTCCTTTGTTCCCACCTCCACTGTTCTCCATACTCTTGAGGCACTGACAGTCTTGTCTACAAATAATGGGAAGCTTTCAGGAAACTATGCCATTGTTCATGTTACCACAGTTGCCTTTACTTTTCAAGCTCTTCCTTCCTGTGTGATGATCTGTACAGCGAAGGGTGAATTTGAAGTGAGCCTTCATGACTGGCCGGAAGCTTGCAAGCAACCATGACACTTCAGAAAATCAGAGGTATACGGGCCACACTTTGCAGATGTTCACTGGCTGTGTACAAGGCTGGGGTTCAGTATTATGGAATTGTGCTCACAGTGAATTTGTCATATCTGACCTGGTTGTCTTACCTTGACACATTTGCCTATGTGTGCACACAAGCAGACGTGTGCACCACTTGCAGACAGAAAGAATGATGTTGATACTTAAATTCCACCCCCCGCCCCCTCCAAACTCTGTTACCTCAGTGCAGACGGCAAATAAAATTTACAACCTCTCTCTTGTTCGATACCCTCCGATCTTTGGGCCTGAAGGTCCATCTTCTGACATATCCCTCTGATTTTAATCTGTCCATTGCCTGTTCCCAATCTTGAGCTCCTGAGCCCCAAACTCTGGAAACCCTCCTTAAAGCTCTCCATTTCTCTAGTTCATTCACTCTCCCTCAACATGCTCCTTAAAGCGCAGCACAGACTAACTCCATTCGGCCCTGCTGTGTTTGTGCTGTGCACATAAAGGGCTGTCCAGTTATCGTATTCTCTTGCCCTTTCCTCACAAAGTTTGCAAAACGTTTGTTCAAATCTTTACACAAGATTTGAAAAACGAGCATTGAATCTGCTTTGACCAGCTTTCGCACAGTGCCTTCCAGATCACAGTAACTCACTAACTGTCAATTACTAGAGTCTCTGTTCTCTGGTTAGTCACCCTACTAACATCAAAAACAGCTGTTCCATATTTAGTCACCAAAACCATTCACAATTTAAACATTAGTAATCCAGAAGCCCAGGTTAATGCTCTGGGGATATGGGTTCAAATCCTACCATGGCAGCTGGGGGAATTGAAATTCATTTGATGAATATCTGCACTCAAAAGCTGGATTCAGTAATGGTTTCCCTGAAATTATCATCGAATGTCATGAAAGCCTATCTAGTTCACAAGTGCTTCCAGGGACAAATCTGCCATGCTCACGTGATCAGGTCTATGTGTGACCAACGTTTCTTCTTATAATACAAGCAATGATATTGGCACTGAGAGAGATTGTAGGGCAGATGTACAGGACCAGGGACAGTTCCTGTGGGCTGACTCAATCTGACAATAAGAAGCCTAGTGAAATCCAGCATAGATTTCACCATCTGGGCAAATTTGTATGCCTCCACTTTCAACCGGAGGGGAGTTTGACATTTGCTGGGGTGGTGAATATGCAGAAGAATAACTCTTATTGCCAACAAAACCAATTACTTGGTTCAGAGCTGAAAACTTCCCCACTGCTTTCTGCTCAAATGGTTGATGCAAACCTGTGGGTTTTTCTCGGGCCTCTATGTGTGTGGGAGAAGAACATGGTGGCTATGGACATGGCCGTTTGGGTTTGACTTCATCAATCTGGTCAGTGGAGCTTGATGGAAGATCAAAGCTGCCTCAGGGCTGAGAGAATGGTGGTGTCTGGGTGCTCTGATCAGTCTGTACAGGTTGTTTGAGCAGGCTCTTCCAAGCATTGAGTGTAATATCATGCTTGGAAGTGTCTCACTTTGTAGACAAGGGGTAAGCCTTACAGATAGAGAAGGAAAGTCTGTCACATCACGCTGGGTGCTGTGATCTGGTGTGTGGAAAACAGTAGCAGCTGCAACTCAATTTTTCCTCCTTAACCCACTCATGCACAGGGAAGCATGGCTCTAAAGGGATCAATCAAACAGTATACATTGTGGGACTCATAGAGATGTACAGCACGGAAACAGACCCTTCGGTCCAACCCGTCCATACCGACCAGATATCCCAACCCAATCTAGTCCCACCTGCCAGCAGTCGGCCCATATCCCTCCAAACCCTTCCTATTCATATACCCATCCAAATGCCTCTTAAATATTGCAATTGTACCAGCCTCCACCACATCCTCTGGCAACTCATTCCATACACATACCACCCTCTGCGTGAAAAAGTTGCCCCGTAGGTCTCTTTTATATCTTTCCCCTCTCACCCTAAACCTATGCCGTCTAGTTCTGGACTCCTCGATCCCAGGGAAAATACTTTGTCTATTTATCCTATCCATGCCCCTTATAATTTTGTAAACCTCTATAAGGTCACCCCTCAGCCTCCGATGCTCCAGGGAAAACAGCCCCAGCCTGTTCAGCCTC
>NC_057713.1:85988201-86083832 GCF_004010195.1 Chiloscyllium plagiosum | reverse complement strand
TTACTAATTGTACCTCTTATGCTAGCATCCAAATCATTTATGTAAATGACAAAAAGTAGAGGGCCCAGCACTGATCCTTGTGGCACTCCACTGGTCACAGGCCTCTAGTCTGAAAAACAGCCCTCCACCACCACCCTCTGTCTTCTACCTTTGAGCCAGTTCTGTATCCAAATGGCTAGTTCTCCCTGTACTCCATGAGATCTAACCTTGCTAATCAGTCTCCCATGGGGAACCTTGTCAAACACCTTACTGAAGTCCCTTAATATCAAATCTACTGCTCTGCCCTCATCAATCTTCTTTGTTACTTCTTCAAAAAATTCAATCAAGTTTGTGAGACATGATTCCCCATGAGCAAAGGCATGTTGAGTATGCCAAATCAGTCCTTGCCTTTCCAAATACATGTACATCCGGTCCCTCAGGATTCCCTCCAACCACTTGCCCACCACTGAGGTCAGGCTCACTGGTCTATAGTTCCCTGGCTTGTCTTTACTGCCCTTCCTAAACAATGGCACCACGTTTGCCAACCTCCAGTCTTCCGGCACCTCACCTGTGATTATCGATGATACAAACATCTCAGCAAGAGGCCCAGCAATCACTTCTTCAGCTTCCCACAGAGTTCTCGGGTACTCCTGATCAGGTCCTGGGGATTTATCCACTTTTAACCGTTTCAAGACATCCAGCACTTCCTCCTCTGTAATCTGGACATTTTGCAAGATGTCACTATCTATTTCCCTACAGTCTAAATCTTCGATATCCTTTTCCACAGTAAATACTAATGCAAAATATTCATTTAGTATCTCCCCTATTTTCTGTGGCTCCACACAAAGGGACTTGTAGATCATAATCATACATCATAATCATAATCTCATCTATACCCTTCTCGCCATCTCCTAACTCTCAACAATTCTGCATCCACCCAACACTCCTTTGCTCACTGACCTCCATGGATTCCTGTCCAATTACAGGTTGCATCGTTGTTTTCGATTCCTTCCATGTCCTTACCCTTCCCCATGACCCTACAAGATATTGGCATTCCTCTCTTCCTAACCTCAAGAGCATTCCTGATTTTGATTGGTTACTATTGATGAGAACTTCCAGTTTCCTAGGCCCTAGGCTCTGGGATACTGTGTGAAACGGCTCTGTCACTCCCCTCCTTTATGTCGCTTGTTACAACCATCTCCTATAACCGTAGGATGCAAGCTGACTAGGCATTTCTCCTCAGTGGAGTCAACCAGTGCGATGCTTTACCACAGAGGGATTTGGAGATGGGTCGTTACGTATATTCAAGATTGAGAGAGACTGATTTATAATCAGTAAGGGAATGAGAGGGTTATGAGGAAAGGGCAGGAAAGTGAGGGTAATCAGATCAGCCACATTTCCTTCAATGGCAGAGGAGACTTAGTAAGCCAAAATGGCCTGCTCCTCCTTGACTGTCTTACATTCTAAACTTATGTGACCTGACTGAATTTATGCATAGCTTAGTATGCGAGCTTATGTGACCTGACTGAATTTCTGCATAGCTCAGTATGCGAGCTATTGTGAAGTCAGCATCTGGGAGTGCTTTGCTATGTTGAGGATACAATGTAAAGGCAAGTTGCTCAGGGCCCAGGTTCCACTTGAGAAGTGCATGGATGGTGTGCCAGTAGAATTGAAAACAACCAAAGTGTCTTTGTGTGACATAGTTTGGAACTAATATTCCTCCTTCCACTATTACTATGGTATCCATCTCCAAACCAAGACCACCATCTGAGCCAGGGTGGGAAGGTGTGGCTGGCTGGGGGCTTTGATTTTTATTTCCCTCACTCCCTCCCACAGTGTGCAGCCTGAAATGTTGATAAACTCCAATCCGGACCTCTGTCAGGAGCAGTCATTTGAGCTGAGGTGGAATGGCAGCCAGTCCTGTGGAACTGTATCTTAGCTCAGGCTAGCACCTACCAGGGAGGGCTAAGGAATGGGATGCAGTTTTGAAAAAGGGTCTGCATTGTGCCAGTAAATTTTGGAAATCAGCCCAAAAAAATCAACTTGAATTTTTGTGCCATTATGTATATAAGCAGCTAAACAGAGTTGGATTATGTGTTCGCTTGGCTCCTGTTTGCTTCCCTGAGTGATGTATAAATCCGACGTGTTGAATAGACAAGGGCGTTAGCAGTGGAGCTGTGCCACTTCTGTTTATACTCTTAATGCTGGCGTCAACATAGTAATCCACTGCTTAGAAATACGTGCAGATGGATACAAGTGCTTGAAAGGTTGCTACCGGAGAGCCATTAGCAAGAGCTTCCTACCAACACTTAGCAACAGACGTCACAGTGAAGTAATTGGTATCGTAAAATGCCATCTGCCATGCCTGGTGAATGGATCTAAGACGCAGTACTGGAGTGCTTTCTAATGTGCACGTCCCTTCCTCTGTGTTGCATTGTGGCAGAATTATCCTTGAAAATGTGAAAAGGCCTAGGTCCATGCTTCTGATTTCACTTAAGCCCTCATGCATGTCGCAATATGCTTGTTTCCAATCCATTAGAGCCTCCGTTTCAAAATTTTCATTCTTTTAAAACTCATAAACATGGTTTTATATCCGTAATCTGCTCCAGCACCATGGCTCTTGTGTAAGGTTTCTGTTCCACCAGTTCTGGACTTTGGTGCATCTGCGTTTTCACCACGACACCACTGGTGACTTGTGCCTACGCCCAGAGCACCGGAATTGCTTCCTTGAATTTCTCCACTCCTACTGCTTCCTTTTTAATTGCTAGTTTAAATCTGCCTGTCATCTGACCTGATGTCATGTTATGTGACACAGTGCTTGATAACTGTAAAAAGTGGCAACATCCTATTCTAAAGCTTCCAATGATTACTCAGAGGAGACTGTAAACTCCCTATGATCGCTTCTGCTGTAACTTGCGTTTCTTCAATGCGAATTGGCTATAACACGATTGAAGAATTTAGACCATCATTTATAGAAAACACACTCTCCTTACCTGTATTGGCAATCACGCGGTTCTCGTCCCATTGGTTTCAATGGTGCTGCGACCACTTTATTTTCTTATAACGCGGGATCGCCTGGGAATGGAACAATTGCATTACATCCGAACAGACTGTACTTGCCTTTGATTTTGTTCAGTCAGCCTTCCAGATACTAAGGGGAGTGAACATGACTGTGATAACCAGTTTCGGAGCCCTCATGTATTTAACATTCCTTAGGATTTGAGCTATAGGGAGAGGCTGAATATACTGGGGATATTTTCTCTGGAGCCTCTGAGGCTGAGAGATGACTGTAGAGGTTTATAAAATCATGAGGGTCAACAGAGTCCAAAACTAGAGGGCATAGGTTTAAGGTGAGAGGAAGAAAATTTAAAAAGGATCTGAGGGGTACCTTTTTCACGCAGAGGGTGGTGTGTGTATGGAATGAGCTGCCAGAGGAAGTGGTGGAGGCTGGTACAATTACAACTTTATAAAAGGCATCCGGATGGGTATATGAATGGGAGGGGTTTAGAGGGATGTGGGCCAAGTGCTGACAAATAAGATGAGGTCAGATTGGGATGTTTGGTTGGTGCGGGCAATTTGGACTGAAGGGCCGATTTCTATGTCATATAACTTGATGACTATGATCCCTGGTTTTCATCTGTCAGCTTTGACAACACCCAATGAATTCCAGAAATTTGATTTGCATCCGCGTCATAGGAAAATTGCATTTGCTTTTGACTTGGGGCAAATTTACAAATTTCGGAATTTTGAAGTAAAAACAGAAAAAGTCGGAAACGTGCATTAAGTTTCATCGTTTCGTATCACAGTGCAGGCCTGCCGAAAATATTAACATGTGGGCAGTTTTACAGCTCTCTCTGCTGGTGATTGCTTTCTCAACACCCTCTTGCCTGCCTCAACCAGTCTGCAGTTTTACCTTGGAAAGGGCGAGTTCTGATTCTGAAAGAGTTAATGCATTCAGCTTCTTCCAGCCTCTTGATGATGGTCAGGCAAAGAGGAATCTCGCTTGTGATACTGGTGGAGACGTGTGTCATTAGCATCTTCTGATAATTGTAATTATTATGTCTAACTAGCCAGTGTAACTTAGATACCAGTTTCTATCTTGTGATAAAACTGCATCTTGTTAAGACAAGAGTCTCTTGTTAATACTCACTGGTGGTTCATCCTTTACGAATGGAAACTAAACAGTTGTTAAATCCAATATAAAATGGATACTTCGGAGGATGCATTATCACAGTGGAAATGATATTTTGGTTTAATTTTAATATTTTTTGGGTAAAAAGAAATAAATTTATTCAAGGGTGTGAAGGCGCAGAGTGGGGTGTGTGGAAAGAGAAATTAATTGTGATCGTTCTGTTGAGGCTTTGAATTGAAAGAATAAACTGATTTTTTTATGTGGTAACCTCACGTTCTATCTTCCATTGAGCAAGATAAAGACACTGGAACTGAGGACAGAAATGGAAATGACCAGAATTAAATTGAAGAAAATCCTCTTCCACGTTCCAGATTGTTAAATGTTGAAAATAACTTAAGTTTTTCAAAAACAGAAGGACTTTTTTTGTGACTGAAAAAACAAAAATGATAGAGCCAGTAGTGGGCAGTGCTGGAAATACCCAGTAGGTGAGGCAGAATCTGTGGAAAGAGAAGCCTCAGATCATTGACTTTTCAAAACTACCTGAGCTGAGGGGTATTCTCAGCGTTACAGACACTCACATCCCAGTTCAGCAAGTAGAATATTGGCTTTCATTTCAAATAGAATGGAGTATAGAAGTAGGGTGTGTTGCTAAAATTGTACAAGGCACTTGTCAGATCACAGATGGAATACTGTGGGTAGTTTGCTCCCCTAATGTAAGGAAAGATATACTGGCATTGGAGGCAGTCCAGAGAAGGTTCATTCGATTGATACCAGTATGGATTCATGGAGGGATTACCTCAAGAGGAGAGGTTGAGTAGATTGGTCTTGTATTCACTGGAACGTGGAAGAATGAGAGATGGCTTTATTGAAAAATACAAAGTTCTTGGGGAAACTTGAGAAGTTAGGTGTGGAAAAGTTGCTTCCCCTTGTGGGAGAATCTGGGACCCAGGGGCGTAATCTCATATTAAGGGTTTTCCCAGTTTGGACAAAGTTGAGGAGGAATTTCTTCTGAGGGTAGTGGATGTGTGGAATGCTTTGCTGCAAAGAGCTGATGAGGCTGGCTTGTTCTGTATATTCAAGGCTGAGACACTGATTTGCGATCAGTAAGGGAATCAAGGGCCATGGGGGAAAAAGCAGGAAAGTGGAGTTGAGGATTATTGGATTAGCCATGATCTCACTGCTTGGAGCAGATTTGATGGGCTGAATGGCCAGCTTCTGCTCTGATGTCTTATGGTCACAGTCTGCAGGGTGTTACCTCGGCTGTGGCCTGAGAGTCATTATGGTGCCAGCCCACATGAGTTGCGGACTATTTGTGTGAACATGTCTTTACCACTTCTTTTCCTTGTTTGAATGTTGTGGCTTTGGAAAGGCATGTTAATGCTACTTCCTTTTTGGCTAAACCAGAATACAGAGGTATTTTAGTATGATCAGCTTGGTGTACTATTAATGGATGGTGAAGGAGAATTAAACATTTCTACACCTGCATCCTAAGAATCCATTACACACACCTAAATGGCTTAAAGTGAGAAAACAGGTGTGTCCTATGCAAGAGGGTCTTTAGATTAGATTAGATTCTCTCCAGTGTGGAAACAGGCCCTTCAGCCCAACAAGTCCACACTGACCCTCCGAAGATTCCCCCGTCCCCTGCCCAGACCCATCTCCCTTTGACTAATGCACCTAACACTATGGGCAGTTTAGCGTGGCCAATTTCACCTAACCTGCACATCTTTGGACTATGGGAGGAAACCCACACAGGCACGGGGAGAATGTGCAAACTCCTCACAGACAATCGCTCGAGGCTGGAATCGAATCTGGTCAGCAGTGCTGACCACCGAGCCACCAAGCTGCCAAAACTAGGGACAGTGGGTCCATTTGTCCTCCTCCTCTCTGTGTTTACTTGCATTCTCCTGATACTGCGATACTGGACTGTAGTTTATTGCACAACCAGCCACCCACCAGGAGATCCAGCAGTTTTCACACCTCAGTAGGTTGTATGTGTCCCCTCCTCCTCCTCCTGGTCTGTCTTGTTCATCTGTAAAAGCAAAGTTATTGTTCAAGGTAGACAATTTGCGCAGATTATGCAATAGAGTAATGGACAGATGTGTTTCTCTGTTGTTTTGAGGGTTACCATTTAAATTCAGTTAAGTGAGTAGATGTGATCTTGATTTAATATTTTCTCACTCAATACTGCAATAGAAATGTTAGCCCTCACGTTGTCTTTCCTGAAGAAGGGCTTATGCCCGAAACGTCGATTCTCCTGTTCCCTGGATGCTGCCTGACCTGCTGCGCTTTTCCAGCAACACATTTCCAGCTCTGATCTCCAGCATCTGCAGACCTCACTTTCTCCTCACGTTGTGTGTAACCACTTGCATTTGGATATGTGCCCCACAGCCTTCCTGCAAAAAGGCTGCAGCATGGACTGAAGGATTTTAAGCTTTCAGGCATTTAGTTCACCTGCCGTACATGGTCCCTGACCATTCCGACTTTGCACTTCTTTGAAAAGATATAAATTACCAAAGCAGAGAGAGAGCCTGTCCCTTCATGCTGGTCCTCATTTTCAGTCAATTACCATATAGCAAGTGAAGGACTGCTTCCCCAGTAGTGCAACATTCATTTAATTTTTTTAGTGACCACTTCCAACGTTGAAATGAGAGAAGCGTGTTAAAGCTTCCCCAGTGTCTTTTGTGGATTTTGTAAATCTGTGTGATCAGCCACTTTTGGCCTAATGAGGAAATCTGTAGACTTCTCAAGATATTTTTAATTGTTGTGTGATTTGGGGTTGCACTCTGCATCCTCTTTTGTTCTAACAGGAATCTGATGTGGATGGTGGATTCGAGTGCAGGCGCTGTCCTCCCCAGCCCCAAGAGACCACGTTGGGACAGTTCCACCATGACTCAATTCGAGAGGAAACACGAGGAGTTCCCCTTTGTCAAACCAGACAGTGAAGATCACAAGGTAAAATGTGGTTCTCTTAAAATAATTTTTTTCTGTTTTTTCTAAAAGATCTGTAATGTGTTTCCTGTAGCCTTATTTCATTGTGGGCACTCTGGCTGTTACTACCGGTGAGCTACTGAGCTGAAATTACACTTCGATGTGACAGCAACAGGAAATCCTATCTAGTTAGTATCTAAGGAAGGGCAGTTGACTCATGACAGCGTTCACCGTTGGGATTACTGTTACAGGTTTCGGAACATTTGCTCTACGTTTTCCAGCTCTTAAGAGAATGGAGTTCTTGGGCTGTGTCCCATTTGTATTTCCCATCTTTTCTCCCTTGTGACATTTGTGTTCTTTTAGACTTCACAGATCAAGCTCCTGTGTTTCCAAAATATCTGATGCGCCCTCGAAAGCTTATTTGAAAGCAGCATGTTGTCTGTATGTTCACATCCACTTGATTCTTTAAAGAGCACCTCACTGTTCCTCGTGTTTGCTCTTGATGCATTTTCCCGACCAGTTCTGCGTTGTCCTTTTTCAGTAGTTTATAAAAGGAAGCGAATATGACCATTTTCCCCTTTGCAAATTGACATGCACTGAGTATTCAGTCAGGCTGATAGACTGGTTGGTTGTGAATGGAGAGTATTTTCGTCCATCAAATAGTTTAGCCAAAGGGAAGGAATAATGAAGTTGCAGGTAGTTAATTACTATTCAAAGTATTTAATTCCAATGTATGTACTTCTTTAAAGTATTAGCCACAGGATGTACTATGCTAAATATCTGGGCTTCCTCTTTCATTCACAGGGTGAAACATATGAATGGCTCTGTTAGTTGAAGGGTGGTGACTGTCTGATTTGTAAATAGATAGTAAAGTGGGCTACAGGACTGCTGTACATACCGTTTGCTGCTGCTAATCTCTAGTTTGTGTGAATGGCTGGAGCCGGTGTCTGTCTCCTTTACAATTAGCATGTTAACAGGCTGGATATTGATATTAGTGGAGCATTGTTCTGCTAGCCAGAGGATAAATCCCGTTAGCAACAACAAGTGCATGCTGTTTAGAGCTGTGGGAGAAATAGCTATGGAATTCTTGCCATCGTGTGTAGCCTAACCTACTGGAACCACAGCTCAGGCATATTTGTAGATATCGTTCAAGCAGCCTCACTGTTGATCGAGAAGATGGTGTGAATATAGAGAGAAGGAAGATCAGTGAGCAAGAGTATTAACTTTCTTTTTAAAAAGCTTCAGTTCAGTTGTTGGAAAAAATGAATTGTCCACTGTTAAACCAAGGCACTGTTTAATAGCACTTACCAGGAGTTTATTGTGGTAGCCTCTGTGTGGGATCTTCATAGTCAGTAGTGCTGTCAGTTAGCTGCTTTATGGCTATCTTTTAGCCAGTGGCAATAAAGAGTTATATACTATGATCTTTGAACCAGCAATTTGTGTTCTGTGTTTGGAATTGAACTGAGTGGGCTCAGTCTCTCTGTGTGAAGTATATTTTGACATTTGGGCTATGGTACAAACATGCACCCAAACAGGGGGCACGGTTGGACAGGTTTGGAGGGTGGGGGCTGGGAGGGGAGTGGTTTTGGGGGCTCGCGCACAGTGTGCTGCTGCCTAGTCTCCTGAACTGGGAGTGGACTGAGCAAGTACTTCCTGTGTCAATCCCATTGAACTGAACAGGGGGGCGGGGGGAGCTTGAGCACTGCTGCAGGTCCCTTACACACAAGTGTGTCTCGGCTCAGAAACAAACCCTGAGACAGAGAGGGGGAGCAAGACAGACAGAGCAAGGACAAAGGAAACTTTAGAAAACCCTGAGCCCCAGAGGAGAGGCATTAGATCAATTGGTCGAATAATCAATTATCCGCACGAAATAGTGTCCACCCATCTTGTTCGGATAATCGAGGTTCCGCTGTATTGATGTGTAGATATATATCAATGGAGACAAAGAGAAATTAAAAGAAATGTGAGAGAACTTTTTCACCAGGTTCCTCTGACAACTAATTTGCTGTCTTTTTAGTTTTTTAAAATTGGGGTATGATCTACATTCTGTATTCGATTGTGCATCAATTTCTTTGTAGTTGCTGAAAACTAGTGGCTGGCTGTAAGTTGAGTGCAATGAAAAGGTGGATTGAAGACGGTGATACCTCACCCTACCCCACACGCTGCAATGTTTCACCAACTGCAATGACATTGGAAGATGACACACCGGAATTGTGGGTAAATAACTCCCGACTATAAATCCTGTGCATCACTCAATGGATTCTGGAAGAGTGAGAGAAAGTGTGTGTGTGTGTGTGTGCGCGCGCGTGCCCACGCGTGCGCACGGGCAGCCAATCCCACCCCAAAAAAAACCTCAACTGAAAATTTGAGTGAATGTTGACTGAGAGCAGAGTGAGTGTTGATAGTGATGCTTTTTGCAGTTGAGTAGCCTACATCCGTTCACAGGTTGAGGCTCGTGCACGAATGACTGTCACACGGATCAGAGGATCATGTTTCAGCAGCGGAATGCGCGTCTCTTTCCGGAAGGGACAAAATATTGGCCCGGATAAGTGACCGATGCTTGAAGCTGATGACCCATCTTCTCAGCTGGGAGATTCTGTCTGCCAGAAAAAGACCTTGAGAGATGGCAAACATTTGAAAGTTATGTCTGGGCTCTGAGCCAATTCACTAGCATGGATAATTATAGAGTACTGCTATTCTGTTCCCCCATAGGCTCTATAGTATTGTTTCATATTCACTTTAAACACTTGCTGTTTACTCAAACTACACTGGGAACTGGCCATAAACCAACAAGAAAAGAGCGGTGTTACACTGCATGCACCAAAGGTCTACCGTGAAGGCTGAAACCCTTGCTAATGATGAGCCTGACTTTTTATTTGAAAGGTTTTAGAGCAGCCAAAACTGTAGTTTTGTTCACAAGGACTATTTTGGAATCTTTCATGAGAACAGAGTAAGCTGCCAAGTACAAATTGTAACTTCTCTCATCGCGCCTTGTCCAAGCTTGCTAGGTGCTGAGTTTGACAAAGGAACACACAGACAACAATTACTGCTGCAGTGACTGGATTCAGTGGAGTGATATAAAAATACAATCATATTCTATTTGTATGGCATCTTCTCAAATAAAACCTACTCATAACCTGACATTTGTAGAACTAACAAGCAAATTACAGTGTTTGCTGCAGAGGTAAGTTTTGTTTATGCGTATATATCTTTATTCGTTTATGGGATGTGGGTATCCTAGCTAGGCGAGCCTTTCTTGTCAGAGGGCAATTAAGAATCAGATGTATTACTGTAAGTATGGAGTCACATGTAGGCCAGACCAGGTAAGGATGGCAGATTTCCATCGCTAAAGGCCCTTCCTTAGTGAACAAGATGAGTTTTGAGAACAATTGGTGTAGGGTACACAATCGCTTTTAGGCTATTTTATTTACAATAGCGTCTCCTGAAGTCTGAAAACTGCAGGTTTTGTTTTGGCAATATAAAGCCGACTTTTAAAAACAAATTTTAAAAACCTATTTTATTAAACACTTTTCACAGATATACACATTTATTAGTTTTTTTCGAGTTTTGTGTGTTAGGTTTTAAATATAGAGAGATAAAAACTGATCTGAAATATTTCATTGCTGCTGTATATGCGTCTGGATGTCAGCAAGTGCAGCCTTTTTAAAAATTCTGATTTTAATTGAATTCAGATTTCACCATCTGCCATGGTGGGATTTGAACCCATGTCAGCAGAACATTAGCCTTGGGTTCTGGATTACTTATTCACATACAGATTCTGTATAAAGGTAAAATCACCAGAAGGCTGCTATCTCTCATTAGAAAGAGATGATTTAACCTGAGGGTCACATCACCTCAGGTGAGGGGAGAGGATGAGATAGAGAGTCCCTGGGCTAGTACAGGAATTGAACCCACACTGTTGGAATCACAAACTGGCTGTCCAGCCAACTGAGCAATCTGACACCCCCGATTGTATTCTTATTATTACTATTCTTATGTTATTATTACAGTGTAGATGAAGGCCATTAGACCCATTGAGTCTGTTGCACCCTAATCATAGGAATCCACTCAATCCCGTTCCCATTCCATGGTTGGTCTTCGAATCAGACCAAGTCAGCAACAACTACTTTGTCACTCAGATATCCTAGACTGCTAGAAGGAAAAGAGTTGACTAACTGACCTATTCCAGACTAGGTGTTCCCTGTACCTGTTTCCTGATTTTTGAAAGCAAGTAATAGCCGCATGAATAATTTCAAGAGCACTTTACCTTTGTTGAATTGCCAGACACTGCGACCAGGTTTCCATACCTGTTCAAGGAGCTCCTCATTGTAACTTCTTAGACCTCTGTCAAACTGATAGCGTGCAGCAACAATATTCTGTTCCTTTGTTGCCTGCCTCTTACAGGTGGTTCACTAAGAAACCTGAGCTGACTCATTGCCTCACATTGTGATTTGCAGAGAGATGGCGAGCTCTTACTCTTTTCAACTTGAATCAGTTGGTCAGTTTGGAGACAATCTTACGGCCGCTGAAGCATAACATGTCCACAACAGAATCGGGAGCACACCATGTGGTTATGCATTTCTGTTCGGCCGTTTGTGTATGCCGCTTAGAGGTTTTTTCAGCAGCCACCAAGTTAACCCCCACCAGGCTCAATGGGGGAAGGAAGTCCGCCCGAGTGCAAAAACGTGGTGGGAGCATTGGACGGTTTCTATTGAACGTGCCGTCCCAGGATGCAACACGCTCCTTCCAGTCATGACACCCACTATATCGCAATCACTCGGACATGGTTTATTTTGATCATAGTAAAAAAATTCATTTTAAACAGCAATAGAATTAGCAGCAGCTGTTCAATTAATAAAAATCACCAAAAGGATTTGTTTCGATTTTGGTATTTCCCCACAATTGCTGTGCAACTGGAAAAATGTAACTTTGTTTATCATGGTTCTGTACGGAACCTAAATCTTTTTCATATGTATTATTTTTCACAGGAGAGGGGGACTTCCATCAGATTGGTGCAGTATTACTAATCTGAACCTGAAATAGCTTTCTGGATTCTAAGTTAAGATAGCTCATTGATGAACAGATACCTCAAACTGTCTGACTATGAGAGATTTTCTATCTCAGTTGCATGTCATTCATGCAGTAGCTGTGTTGTGAACGTTGATCTGTTTTTCATGTCTCTGCAGCTTTGTTTTCTAGCTTTCCGAACGGTTTTTAAAAAAAACTTTTGTTATTTGCTCATCTTTCTCACCACAATAGATGTCTGCCCAATCACTTTTTTAAAACCAAAAAAAACCTGCAGTAAATCGATGGGACCTTGAAAGTTGTTCATGTATCCTACAACATACTGCAATCTATAATTACCAATTTTTTTAAGAGACTGTACATTAATAGTAAATCGAAGTGTTAACAAATATCCATGTAGAGTGTCCAATTTTCAAATTGTACAGCTTTTCTCTTTTCTTTCACACAAGATTAAAATCAATCTAGATCAGTGCTAGATCCTCCCCGCAAAAACCAAAGACCCACCCCCAGCCCCTTCAAGGATCGAAGGCAAATTGATCAGATCTGAGTAGCGCATGTACAAGACAGTGACAGCGCACACTTAACCAAGACTGTTCCTCCCTGCCCTCATTGCCCTGCCTGCGGTCAGATTGTCACAGATCAGTGGAAGAAATAGCAGCTCACTGAAAGGAAAGCACGCATCTCTCGGAGGTAAATAGAAACAATAATCCAGAGAGCAGCAGTAATTAAATATCAGTGAGTGGTGTGTATGTGTGGTTGCCGGAGTTGGGGCAGGGAATGAAGAGAAAAGGTGAGTGCAGATGCGAGAATATGCACAAAAGGGTAAATCTGGAGCCTGGGAGATGGTGGGAGTGGTGTTGGAGCGAGGAAGCCAAAGGGGAAGCAGTGGGGTCAAAAGTGAGCACGACA
Organism: Chiloscyllium plagiosum; assembly: GCF_004010195.1. Classification (NCBI taxonomy): domain Eukaryota; kingdom Metazoa; phylum Chordata; class Chondrichthyes; order Orectolobiformes; family Hemiscylliidae; genus Chiloscyllium; species Chiloscyllium plagiosum. The sequence continues at coordinate 86,070,856 of NC_057713.1, read as the reverse complement.
GGCCGACGTCAGTGAAGATGGCAGAGGTCGGGAGCAGAAAAGCCACAGGCCAATTCTTTGGGCAGCCAGTCTAAATGTTTCTGTCTGGTCCTGGATTTTGAATACCTACATCCAGGAGAGATACATAAGCTGGAAGCGACAGGGAATTCTCCCTCAGCTCCCAGTGGATCAGAGCCAGGGAAAATGACTTGCTGAGCAGGTTTGTTCGACAAGTGAAATACCAGTATAACTTGATGCTGAAGTAACCGATCAGAAAGTGTTATGACCTTTCAATACTGAAGCTGTTATTTTGGAACGAGAACTTAATCTGCAGATAATTTGGCACTTAGGGGATGGGGCCAGTGCTTTGTTTGTGTATCTGGAATCCTTCTTTGGCAAGGCAATGAATTGTGCTGCAGGCAAGGAGTGAGATGCCGTTTTGGACTGAGATAGTTTCACTCAAAACTGATTAAAGTGGAGAGTTCCTTTGCCTTTGTCCAAGCTGCACTTTTAACCCAGGTCAGTTGAATCAGTGTTCGGACAAGTTTGGAAATATGTGTAACCACCTGCATTAACTACTGACACCACACCCTCATAAGTTGCACAGTCACTCAGCATGAGCAGATATACCATTACAGGGGACAGGCATCACCTATCTGTAATTAGAGTCTTAGAGGTGTGCAGCACGGAACCAGGTTCTTCGGCCCGACTCATCCATGCCGACCAAGTTTCCTGAGCTGAACTAGATCTATTTGCCTGCGTTTGGCCCATATTCTTCTAAACCTTTCCTATCCACATACCTGTCCAAATGTTTTTTTTTAAATGTTGTGATTGTACTCACCTCCACCACTACTTCTGGCAGCTTGTTCCATAAACGTACCACCCTCTGTCGTCCCTTTAAGAGGTGCTTGTGACCAACATAGCGGTAATATTAAAGGAATCGTGCACGTCAACAAACTGACTGCAAACAGCAAAGAGACAATGGGGAGATCACTGGTTATTGGCCCTCTGCCTTTGTCCTGTTTCTGTTGCTGAGATTTTACGGTCAGGGAATGGGACACCTTCCACACTCTTTGCAGCTGAGAAACTTTACAAATTTTCACTCCTCCTTAATTTCATCTGGAAATTCCAGATATTCTCTGCAGAGATTCAGTTTTGGAAAAAACACGGGACAGAGATTTGCAGGGTGTGCTTGTCTGTATTTCTGATCAACCCTGCCGGCAGGCATTACTCTATGTAAGGGCAAGTGTTTGTACAATTATTCCTCAGGCATCAACAACAAATAGAAACACCACCCCACCACCTGAGTTCAGTTATGCACCAGTTGGGTGGATAATAATGTTCCTTCTTCCATTTCTAACAGTGTGCCATCATCCTCGCAGTCCCATCCTCGCGTCTCTGACTGAGTTGGAGAGTTTTTGAGAAGGGTGGACTGGTGTGTTTGCTTTGCTTATTTTCACTAGGATTTGAGTCAAAACGTCCCATCTTATCCTATTGAGGTGATATGAAACAATGAACTGCGGATGATGGAAACCTGACAGAAACAAATTGCTGGAGAAAGCCAGCAGGTCTGGCAACACCTGTGGAGAGAAAGCAGAGTTAACATTTCCTGCCTGGTGACCCTTCCACAGAACCATGTGGAATCTCCAGCGTAAGAGGAGATCAGGGATCCATGAGTTACATATGTAGACAGTGGGATAAACACACTGGAGGCAAAATGAATCCCTGTTGGTCCCTCATCCATCGGATTGCCATGCTTATTATGACCCTTTAGACTCTGAATGAGAAACTTTCAATTTGAGTAATAAATTCAATGCCAAACCATTGAGAGAGAGAACTGAAGAATCATCCTATTTTGAGGGACAGAAATAGAATCATGGAAATTTTAAAAATTTAATTATTAAAATCTGAAGGAATATATTTTAAGTTCATTTTGAGTGCCAGAGGTTGTTTGATTATAATTAGCATCTGTTAGACCATTCAAGGGGACAGTGATGCTGAAATGACTCAGCCCTCACTTTCTGTGTTGAGTTTAGCCCATACCTAGAATACAGATATAGGGACTTCATGCTGACTATTGTATTTGTGTGGAGAACTGGTTGTGGCCATGATTATTTTCATACAGTTTATGGAGAAGTCTGTGTGTCTGACATGCACTAATCGCAGACTATCACTCATCCAAAGATGCTTGCCAAGTAGTGCCTAAATCCTGTGAGTGTCAGTAACCTCAGCAATTTTGACAAACATTATGGCTTATTCCACTGGCCTTTATTTGAAGGGAGGAAGCCATTTTGCACTGCATTTGCTTTTTCTTTTGCCAGTTTATTTTTCCTCATCCTTTCTTGAAATGTTAACTCAGAGAACAGTCTAATTTTGCAACTCGCCTTGTCCACTTGACCTTGGCAGTAGTGTTGCTGCTGCATTTAATTGTGCAGAGGCAAGTCAAGTAAAAGCTGGTCATGGCCTTGCCTGGCACTTGCGTGCATGTGCTTTTATGGTGGGGGCTGGTAGAGAAGAATAGAGGGGACCTGCAGTCTGGTCAAGCCAATGTCAGTACAGATCATCGCTCAAATCTGGGGACTTCGTGGTTTAATATACCTCTGCTGTGCACTGCCTTAAGCAGCCAAGCGAGGTGGGAGAACCCCAATAAATGTTCTATAAAAGGACATGGGTGCAATGTTTTTGAAGTTACGACATGAGAATTAGTTTTCAATCTGACAGGTGCTAATGTGCCTCTTTTATTTCCTTCAGTCTTCCATTCTTGCTGTGCCCAGCTCTGTGACACTTAGACTTCCATTTTACTGTTATTGCTGTGCAGCAGCATCACCGATTACCAGGTGCGTGAGATCGATTTAGTCGTAGCCAGAACTGCCCCTTTGAGCTGGTTATCCCCTTTATCTGCAGGAATGTAGTGTCATTCCTGTCTCCAGAAATATGATGGAATGTGATTAACCAGTAGAGATGCCGATGGGTGGGTGTCATTTGCTCAAAAGGATGGGAAGAGGGGTTCGACTGAGGGTGGGTCGTGCAGGAATTAATCCTTGAATCGGCTCCACTCTTCTTTAGCTAAATGATAAGTCGTAATGAAGTGATGGATCTCAGCTGACATTATTTAAAAAAAACCATCTTAGCTCATCACCCTGCATGCTGCTAGAAGACTGACAGTAATAATTAGAAGGGCTTAGAGGCAGTCTATGGTGAGGCAATTGACAGATAAAACTACATGGATGTCTCTGAGTCATTGGAAGAAGAGTGGGCGGGAATGTGGAGTTGAGCCAAACGTCAGACATGATCTTATCGAACGGCCAAGAAGGCTGAGTTTGCTGAGCTGTCGGGCCAAATGGAATGGGGCCCTTGCTATTCACAGCATCTCTGCTCCTCAAACAATGCCTGAGCCTTGAGCAACAGCAGCACGAAAGCAGAATACTGCAGATGCTGGAAATCAGAAATAAAAGCAGACAATACCTATCAGGTTGGACAGTGTCTGCAGAGAGAGAGAAGCAGAGCTAACTTTTCTGGTCGACGACCTTTCATTGCAGCTGAGGAATCCTGTCGGTCTTGTGACTCCCTCTCCCCAAACACAGTCATGACATATGAAATCGACAAACAGCAGGCTGGAATGACACAGCAAGCCAGGCAGAATCAGGAGGTGGGGAAGCCATCCCTTCAGTCCTGAGGAAGGGTTAATACCGAGACTGTATTCTTCCATCCTCCTGTTTGTCCACTTTTGGATTCCAGCATCTGCAGTTTTTTTGACTTACGATATATGAACATTGAAAGAAGAAAGAGGAATAGATCATTCAGGCCCTTACTCAGATCTCATTTGATCTGATTGGGACTTCAAATCCACCTTCCCCACCACCCGATAATCCCGCAACCCCTTTGCTTAATAAGAATCTCTCCATCTCTGCCTTGAAGGTATTCTAGGATGCTGCTTCCAGCACCTCTCAGGAAGACAGTTCCAAAGACTTAGGGCCCTCTGAGAAAAATAATTAATTTGCCTAATCACTATTTTAAATGGGTGACCTCGTATTTTTAAGCAATGATCTCTAGTTATGACTTGTCCCACAAGAGAAACCATCAACTCCACTTTGACCCTTTCAAGACTCCTTAGGATCTTGTATGTTTCAATCAAGTCTTCTCTTACTCTGATGAACTCCACACTAGCCTGTCCAAACTTACCTCATAAGACAGCCTACCCATTCCAGGGTATTAATCTGCTAAACCTTCCCTGAACTGCTTCCAAATGCATTTCCACCCTTCCTTAAATAATGTGATCAAACTGGCACAATGTATTTCACATGTGGTCTCGGTTGTTTCTTGTATAAACGAAGCATAATTTCCTACTTTTGTATTCAGTTCTCCTGGTGATAAACAATATGCTTCGATGAGCGCTACCATTCACTTTCTGTACTCGCATATTAACTTTGAATCACTTAGAGATACCCAGATCTTTCTGTATCTCGGAGCTCCACAACCTCACTATTTGCAAATATTGTTTAATCTTTGCTGTGAAAAATGGACAAATTCACATTCTGTTCCATTGGTCAGATCTTTGCTCACTCGGCCTATCTATGTCCCCCTGCATCATCCTTTTGCCCTCTTCACTACTTACTATACTAATTTTTGTGTCATCAGCATGATTTTTGTCCCTCTTTCAAGCTATATATATAACCATTGAGATCCCAGCACTTGGCAAAATGTAATGAGCAGTGTGCAAGCCTGAAAAAGACCCATTTACTCAAGTTAGCCTGCCAGTCATCTATCCATGTCAAAATGTTATCCCTGATGTTAACTTTTACTTTCCACAGTAACCATTAATATTTCTGGAAATCTCAACACTGGTTTCCTTTATCCACAGCATGTTACTTCCTCAAAGAAAACCAATAAATTAGTGAAACATGATTTCCCTTTCCCAAAGTCATGTTGGCTCTTGACTAATTATCCAAGTGCCCTGCTTTAATTTATTCAGTTACAGTTTCTAGCATTCTTCCTATGCCAGAGGAGGAACTGGCCTGTAGATTTCTGCTGTCTGTCTCTTTCCTTTGCTGAATAATGGAGTAGCTAATGGAATTTCCCTGAAAGCAAGGAACTTTTGGAAAATCAAATCAATACATAAACTGTGTCACCAGCCATTTCATTAAGACCCAGCATGAAGTCCATCAGGACTTGTCAGCTCCAGTAATTTTCTCGGCGCCACTTCTCTGGTGATTGTAATTTACCTGAGTTCCTTCCTCCCTTCCACTTCCTGATTTATAGTTGATTCTATGATGTTACTTATGTCATCTCTAGTGAAGGCTGATGCAACATTCCTATTCAATTCATCTGCCATTTTCTTACAGTTGTTAATTCTCCAGATTCGCTGTCTACAAAATTGGATTCACTTTGTGAAATATTTATTGAAACTTGTACTATCTGATTTTGTACATTTGGCTAGCCTTCTTTCATAGTCTAACTTTTCCCTCTTTATTCATTTTGATTGACCTGTCACCTTTAAAGTACTTTAAGTTAGATATTATGTTGAACATTTTTAGTTAATTATGGATAGCGGGTGGCCCTCAGATTTTCTTTCCTGTTTAGAATGCATCTATTCTTTATTCTGAAATATCCCCATAAACGTCTGCCACAGCATCTCTGTTGATGTATCCCTTAACCTAATTTTACAACTTGCTTTCACCAATTCTTTTCATGCTCTAATAGTCGCCCTTATTTAAATTTTATGTGCTAGCCTGGGAACCCAGTCCCCCCCTCTCTAAAACTGAATGCAAAATTTAGTTATTTTATGGTCACTGATGTCTAGGGCTTCATTCTGAGACCATTAATTCTATCGGATTGCACAATACCAGGACGAGTATAAACTACTCTCTGGCCAACTTTTAAGGAACTATGTCACAAGTTTTCTATGAACTCTTCATCTAGACTCTCTGTCCATTTGGGATTTTGAGCTTTCCTGTCAAAATGTAGATTCAAATATTTGCTAATTTATTTCTGTGCCTTTCTGAGAAGCTTTCCTTCGTTCTTCCTTTATTTTCCACTTTACCATGTGGTTACAGTTAAGGAGTCTGTATGACACTCCCACAAGTGACTTGTCTTTATCACTTCTCATCTTTCCCGAAACTGTATCCACATCATCACAGTAGCTTGCCACGTTTAACTTAGTCCTGTGAGGACTCGGAGCTAAACAATTCATCTCCACTGTGTTGAATGCTCCAGGGTCCATTCCCTGTGGGGAATCTGTTGGTATATTGCTTCAGATGAGGGAGCAATACCCATCTGCGGCAAACTTTGTTTTAACTGGCTTCTTATGAAGCAGCAATCTTGGTAAACTGGCAAATATTACACACCTCAAATACTGGAAGTTTGCTATATTAATGCAATGTCTGCAATATCTGAGTAGTCAGTTGAGGGTGCGAGTCAGAAGGCTCTCAGCCGGTATGTTCTACTTATGTTATTATTTAAGTGATTTAATGCTGTAAATAAAGTATAACGGTAGTGCGTATGGCCCCGCATTATGCTTTTATCACTCATTGTGTTATTATGTAAACCTCTTGATCAATCATTACACTCCTCATCCCATAAGTGCCAAGTAATAAAGACTTTGCTGTATCTTCAACAACTTGACAGGAAAGCGAGACATGAGAAAATTTAGTATAGCACTTTTGTTAAGAATCCTGGAACATATTTGACTGCATGCAATGGCCACTGTTTTATTATAACCTGGAGGAGAGGCTTTTACACGTTTAAATAGAGCTAGGTGCGGAGGGGCAAACTGGAAGTTTTGGCAAATTATAAGACTGGATTAATACATTGTATCCCCACCCCCAGTCTGACAGCTTAGAATTTTCTGCACGTGCATCCCTGACTCTTTCACCAGGCAAGAAGTTTACAGCCACATTTTTCGTATATCGTGGCTTGTATTGTTTACATTTTACTTTATGTGCCAGGGCGTTTTGGTGACAGTATGGAAATGCTTATTTTTTTTTCCCTTAGAAGGAGAGAGTCTGGAAATATGAAATAGGAATGCATCTGACCTAAATCTCCTAAAACTAACAAGAATGCATAGTTTTATGCAGGAGAATTGACTAAAATATGAATCTGCTGTATACAAGGGTGACTCTGTCACTGCATCTGAGAAAAAAGTCTTTTCCCTTGGGCTTGTTTTGTGCACTTTTTTTCTTTTGCGTTGTAGATGGACTGAGGGCATTCGAGATATGTAATTGAGCGTATCCTTCACTCGTTTGGGTTGTTGTAAAAGTTGGAAGGTATGGATTCAATCTGAAGTAAGAGATTGAGCAACAAGAGATTAAGTGGAGTGAGGAATCCAACAGAGTGGAGGTTGGCCTCAGCAGCAGATTAACCTTGAGTGACGTGACCCTAAAAATGTACTCAAAGTGCAAAGTAGCTGTTGTCAGACTTTATATATCTAGGCGGACAGTGCAATGGTGAGGGGAACACAGCACTGTCAGTGGTGTTGGCCCGCTCTTTTAGATGCGACAATGATTCATAATTAATGTAATGCCTGCTGGGTAAAAGCTATATTGAAGTGGCTGCTAATGGATATTTGAGATGAGTGAGGAAGTGATGGCCCGGGCAGTGGTGAATAAAGCTGAAATGCTGGAAAGGGCATTTGAGAGATTTACAGAATGCTTTTGGAACAGCACATCGGTGCCAGTAGCTTCAAGCTAACCCTTAGTGTCACTTATTAGTGTAAACAGAATAGGAAGAGGCAAGAAAATGTGTGGCTGGGGAGTTGGTGCAGGAGAGGGAGAGGTTAAATTTCTGGGGCGTTGCAAGCAGTTCTGGGGCAGGAGTACTCTGTACAAGGGGACATCATCAGTGACTTTGCTATGAGAGTAGTTAGTGATTTCATGGCATTATTTCTTTCATAGCAGGATGCTGAATAACAGCAGGAAGCAAGGAGTGGAAGGCAGATGAGAGCAAAACAGGAAAGTAGTTAAGAACAGATTAGCAAGAGAAGATATTAAAAAGAGTAATTTTGCCAAACAGGCATGGACAGATTTGAGTTAACGTACATGCAAGGGCATTCAGTATACAATGGATTTAAGCAGATTAGCTATTTTAACATGTAGTCTCTTGGTAGTACAATATTGGTGAAAAAAAGATTCATCCTGTCAAAGGTTTTTCATCCTTCACTAAGCACCCTTTTCATGTCTGGTGTAAATTGTTGTGCCCTTTAGATTTGGCATTCTTGTGACTTTGATCCTGATGTGTGCAAACTGAATAGCTTCAATAGTATGCACTTTTGTCTAACAGTGTTCAACTTGACAGTTGTTATGAGGAGTTGGACAGTATAGTGTACTTACTTCTCAAGGACAGAAATTTAATATAAGCATTTTGGAGCATAAAATAACCAGCACTATGTAGGATGGTCTCTTGTTAGTCAGTGATTCCATTGCAACCAAAGAATGATGAGTAAAACAAAGAACAACTTTGTTTCTGTGTTGACTTTCTCAGGGCATTTCTTACAATCGCAGAGTTAATTTTGTGGTTGTTGCTGCTATGTTGACCAACATGGCAGCCAGTTTATCCCTCAGTAACAGGATAAAGCCTGGTTAATCTGGTGATTGTGGTGCAGGTTGAAGAATAAATATAGCTAAGGGCATGCGCAACACTCCTATTGCTGACATTCGACATGGTACAAAAACAGAGCCCATTTGGGTGACGTTGATGGAAGAGAAGGGAAGTTTATGGATTGCCAAAATAAATGAAATGAGACAGCGAAAGAAGTGTAGATATGGCAAAATGGAATGCGGGAAGTAATAATATTTTAAGAATGAATGACTTGCTGTTGTTCCAGAAATCAAGTGGGGGTGTACAGACTGCTGCTGTCCCAGATATTTAGCCTCTCTCTCTCTTTTTTTCTCTCTCTCCTGCAACAACTGTCTAGCCACACATTTCCTTGCCTTTTGTTATTCTTCGTATACTAATAAGTGACCCCAAAGATTATCTTGAAGCTACCGGCACTGATGTCCTTTTCCTACAGCCCTCTCAATTTAACATGAGACTTACGAAAGAGGCATATGACATATTGTCAGGTGTCTCCTATGCAATAGGGACAACATGAAACAAAGAGAATCAGAAAAGCTAAAAGGTCTTGTGTGAAGAAGTAACTGGTGAGGAAGATTGGTGCTAGGTCCACTTTTGTTCCGTCATTTATATAAATGATTTAGATGAGAATACAGGAGGGATAGTTGGTAAGTTTGCGATGACCCCAAAATTGGTGATAGAGTAGGCAGTGAAGGTGGTTTCTAAGATTACAAAGTGATCTGATCAGTTGGGTCAATGGGCTGAGGAGTGGCCGGTGGAGTTTAATTTGGATAAATGCGAAGTGTTGCATTTTGGTTTTAAAATAAATTAGCAGGACTTCTACAATTAAAGGTAGAGCCTTGGATAGTGTTGTAGAACAGAGAGACCTAGGGGTTCAGGTACATAATTCTTTGAAGTTTGCATCATGTGTAGACAGAGTGACTAAAAGGGTGTTTAGCACGCTTACCTCCACTGTTTGGAGCTTGGATTGTAGGAGTTGGGACTTCATGTTGAAATTTACAAGACATTGATGAGCCCTGTTCTAGAGTATTATGTCCAGTTCTGGCCATCCTGTTATAGGAAGGATATTATGAAGCTGGAGAAGGTTCAGAAAAGATTTACCACGATGTTCCTGGGAATGGCGAGGCTGGATAAAGATGTTTTTCCTCCAGAGCATAGGAAATTGATGGACGGACTTGGCAGTTTATAATATCATGAGGGGTATAGATAAGGTGAACAGCAGGTGGCTTTTCCCTGGGGTGAGTTATTTCAAGATTAGGGCGCATTTTGTTTAAGGTGAGAAGAGAAAGATTTAAAACATCGGGCCAGTTTTCTTTTACAGAGACTGGTTCATGTGTGGCACGAGTTTCCAGAGGAAGTGGTGATGTGGGCACATTTATAACATTTAAAAGGCATAAAGTTCATGAATAGGAAAGGTTTGGAGGGCTATCGACCAAGTACAGGCAGGTGGGACAAGTTTAGTTTGGGTTTTGGATCGGCATGGACGAGTTGGAATGAAGGGTCTGTTTCTGAACTGTATGACATTTTTTTAAAAAAACCCGAATTCTACAAAAAGAAACACAAAAGAATATTGTCAACAAAGTAAAAGAATACTTGAGAGGTACAGCTGGTGAGCGACAAAAGGAGAAATCTCCTCGTTGAGGATGAAGGAATGAGTATCAAATGCATTTTTTCTTTTTGGGGTAAGTTAGTAAAGGAATGGAACAAAGGATTTACAGTCAGCCAGTGATCTAATAGAATGGTGGAACAGGCTGTCGGGACAAAATGGCCTCCCGTTGTTCCATAATGGTCAGGGCTTGGGACAAGCCTTCAAGAGGAAAGTCCTTACTAATGATTTGCTGAGTACTTCTGATAAGTGAAGAAAATGTAGAAAGTAAATTGTTGTATCTATATATAATAGATGATCGCAGCTTCCAGGAATTCAGTGTTCTCTTGGATTGCTGGAAGTTTGTACATCCCTGAATTATATATGCATGAGTAATGCCCGATTGAATCACAGGAAGTTTTTAAAGGCAAGCAACCACTGAGGCCAAAAGCCAATATAAACATGAACTGGAATCACAACTGATAGTGTGGGTTATATTTTTTTGGAGACAATGGGGGCCCAGATTGGAGGTGGGCAGAGAAAGCAGTTTCCAGTGAGTCTCCCAGCCCTGTTCCTAACTCTAGCCATTGTACCTGAGGTAGGTTCACAGCTCAGCAGGACTGCCCACCACCAGGGGACATCGAAACAAGTGGGCATCCTCAGGGCCATGGCGAGGGTGTCTAAAGGAGACCAACTGTGATTTTCCAATCGGCTTCCCAACAGGCTCTCTCTCACTGTCTCTCTTTCGTTTCCCTCCTTCACCCAAAGTCTCCATGTAGCGTGACTTTGTGAATCCTCTAGCTCTGAGGACCCATCAGTCTGGGAGATAGATCCTGTCTTCATGCCATTTAAAGAGTCATCTCTGTGAAAACGTAAAAGACTGGTGACTTCGCCTTTCTCCCCACTGCTCAAGAAAATATCTGTGGGTTCAGGATCCAGACACAGTTGATAATTGTTATTCGTTTGCGCTTAAATTTTCTCATCCATTGTGTTAGATAATAATTGGAAATATTTGTTTCTGTTTTGTTTATTGAAGATTGTTGCTCAATGCTGACCTCTAAATGACAGTGGCTTTTTGTTTCCTTGCAGTATTCCATTGATCCAGTGAGATTGTGTCTTACACACTTAGATTAGATTACTTACAGTGTGGAAACAGGCCCTTCGGCCCAACAAGTCCACACCGAACCGCCAAAGCGCAACCCCCCAGACCCATTCCCCTATATTTACCCCTTCACCTAACACTACGGGCAATTTAGCATGGCCAATTCACCTAACCGGCACATTTTTGGATTGTGGGAGGAAACGAGAGCACCCGGAGGAAACCCACGCAGATACGGGGAGAATGTGCAAACTCCATACAGAGAGTCACCTGAGGCGGGAATTGAACCCAGGTCTCTAGCGCTATGAGGCAGCAGTGCTAACCACTGTGCCGCCCCTGTGTTTTGCAGTCCAGCTTTAGTAAATTTGGGTACTTTTTGGAAGAATGACATTCATTTTCCTTGTATCATGAAGTATAGTGATAATCAAATAATCGGGCATATGCTGCTGTTGTCAAGGTGCTAGAACAAGTTGGGTTCAACATTTTGTTGACTGTTTTTAATATTTGAGGACCCAGCGTGTTTCAACGGAGGTTGCTGCTTTGAACGCTGACTGGACATGCACGTCTCTGGAAATCTCTACTGTGGCTAGATTAGATTAGGTTCCCTACAGTGTGGAAACAGGCCCTTCGGCCCAACCAGTCCACACCGACCCTCCAAAGAGTAACCCACCCAGACCCATTTCCCTCTGACTAATGCACCTAACACTATGGGCAATTTAGCATGGCCAATTCACCTGACCTGCACACCTTTGGACTGTGGGAGGAAACCGGAGCACCCGAAGGAAACCCACGCAGACACAGGGAGAATGTGCAAACTCCACACAGTCACCCGAGGCTGGAATTTAACCTGGGACCCTGTGAGGCAGCAGTGCTAACCACTGAGCCACTGTGCCGCCCCATCATATTGTGTATGTGTACATCTCAGTTATTACAGTTTGAAGTAGATCCATCTTCCCTTGCCTTTTCCTTGGTTGACAGTGCTCTGAGCGCCACTGCATCTGAAGAAGGAGCTATGCTCCAAAATAAACCTGTTGGATGATAACCTGCTGTCATGTGACTTCTGACCTTGTCCACCCCAGTCCAACACCTCCATACAATGGTTTTGAGAATGAGGCTGGAAGTATAGACTTGAACCTCGAGCTAGAATATAAAATGGACAATACTGGATTCACAGTCTCTCAGTTTCTATTTCCAAAGCAGGAAAAGGAAGGCTCAAACAGATCGCTGGTGTATTGTCATGCAAGATTGACCCCAATGTTTTAGGAGGCTGAGTGGGTGAAATCTGGTTTAACATGTCTACATCTCCAGAAAGAAAATACTGTAAACCTCATTTTGTAAAAAATCTTTCTTTGAAAAGCTAACCAAAATTTGAAATGATGCAATTCAGAGGAGTGTTGAACACTGGGAGACAATCCGTCTGGTGACATGAAACCGAAGGTGTGGGTTTGGTCATCATCTTAGAATTGGCATTTTGAATCCATGGGTCAAAGACGTTTGAGAATTATCTTTCTTCTGCCACACTCTTTCCCCTTCAGCAATGGAAAGAATACTCTGTGTACACACACACATACACAAACCCCCTACAATCGATGGATTGCGGAACTGACGGAGTAGAGCATCTTGAAAATACTGTTAAGTTGGATTTCAATCCTAAAATGAGCTGTAAATTGTTGGTCAAGCTAATCCCTTGGTATTGTAGCTTTTGCTACCGTTCCATCTTTCAACATGGATGTTTTCTCAGTTGTGGTTTCTCGGTTTCAGCCTTCTGTTTATTAGAATACTGCAGTCATTTTGGATGGGGCTTTCTGTCACTGGTTTATTAAACTGCCTGGTGTTTTATTCTGGGAAGAATTGTATCATCTGCCGTCAAACTGGAGCTGTTAAAGTGAAACATAACGCCACTGGCTAGTTGCGTTTCTTTATCCTGCACTTGTACGAGTGAAGCAGCTGCAACATCAAGGGAAGGGTTCACAAGGGAGGCTTGTTACTTGGATATTTTTCACCCTGCATCACAGGACTCCTGCTCCATCCTGTGCTGTTTTTAACAGCACTCTGTACTCGTGCCTCTTTCGCTGTGCTGAGTTCTGGAGGGAGAAGTTCTTTCTCCCCAGATGGAGCCACAGCAGTCATAGCCTGGCATTGCAAATTGTTTACAGTGCATTGGTGACCTGACTCAGCCATCGTTCCTTTTAAAAGAAGCAAAACCGTCCAGTGGCACTGCAAGGGAGGGCTACCAGTCTCCTAGAAGCTTTCAAACCAGGCTAGACGTTACCAAATGGTGACCACAACACTGCACCGAGATGCATTGCCACATTGCTGCGTGGGTTTCGTCTGGGTGCTCCAGTTTCCTCCTACAGTCCAAAGAGGTTAGGTGGATTGGCACTGCCAACATGTCCACAGTGTCCAGGGATGTACAGGCTAGGTGGATTAGCCATGGGAAATGCAGTTTTACAGGGATAGGGTAGGGGTTGAATCTGGGTGCGACACTCTTCGGAGAGTCAGTGTAGATTTGATGGACCAAATGGACTGCTTCCACACTGTAGGAAAATTCTATGGCAGTTAGCAAAGGAGATTACCTGACGCCATCTTGTCCCACGCTGTCTTTCATTGCAGAGTCTTACAGATGTTCGCGACTGGAAAAGAATTTATAAAATGAGAAATAAAAATCAAATGGCCAAATACTGTGGATGTTAGAAATCTGAAACAAACACAGAATGCTGGAGAAACTCAGCAGGTCTGACAGCTTCTGTGAAGAGAGAAACCATTAATGTTTCAAGTCTGTTATACCTCCTCTTCAGAACTGAAAGGGGATTTGTAAATGTGTTCGAAGCAGCTGTTGACAAGCTTACTATAAATAGCAGCCGGGAATATGCTCCCCCTACAATTCATGCATGACTGAGCTGAAATAAGTCAATAAAAAAAATCCCCGGAGTCACAACAGATAAATAGGCAACATGGTGAATTCTGTGCAGCTCATATGATTGTGGCTGTTGCAATGGGACTATTGTAATTGATCTGAGTATTTCCAGCATTCCAGAAAGGGATGCATCAGGCAGGGCTCATGAACTGTCTGAGGACCTGCTGTTGGAAGCTGTAGGGATGGTATCTGCTTCACTGTCACTTGATGATATCTTAGCAGCAGATTTGAAATCAGTGGGTTTATCCAAGTCCAAATATTGGGTGGAAAATGTGGAGCACAGTTCTGCATTCAGTGTCAAATACTGAAGACCTGTGGCCATCATAGTTAGTGGGTGGCACAGTGGTTAGCACTGCTGCTTCACAGCGCCAGAGACCTGGGTTCAATTCCTGCCTCAGGCAACTGACTGTGTGGAGTTTGCACGTTCTCACCGTGTCTGCGTGGGTTTCCTCCGGGTGCTCCGGTTTCCTCCCACAGTCCAAAGATGTGCAGGTCAGGTGAATTGGCCATGCTAAATTGCCGTAGTATTAGGTAAGGGGTAAATGTAGGGGTATGGGTGGGTTGCGCTTCGGCGGGTCAGTGTGGACTTGTTGGGCCGAAGGGCCTGTTTCCACACTGTAATGTAATCTGTAATCTGTAAAACCATGAGTTGCACCCTACCAGAGGAAATGCATGTCACTTGCATTTACTCCAGGTTTCCATCTCTCTGCTTGTTCATAGAGAACTCTGCCTGTAATTCTCTTCAGCAATTGGTCTTGCTCAACCATCATTCTTTTCACATGCACACTGGTTCCCGACTCCTGCATCCTGTCAGGTTGTGACAATAGGCACAATATGTGGCATGCCCCACATGGAGCGTTTGTGGTGAGTCGCATCCATGGGAATTGGATAAGACTCATGTTCGAAAGTGGGGATCATGGATGTTATGTGCTTATAAATACTGGAACGGACCGAGTGATCCAATTGACCTGTTTTTGTGAAGCAAACTTGATGTAATATCATTAAAAATTCTGATAGTTTAAATCCTTTGGCCTAGCCCTTCTTTATTACTGTAACCTCTTTTTGTCCTGCAAAGTCTCTCTCCAGCACCTGCATTCCGCTTTCTTCTCCCATCTTCCCTTGCCTTTACCACAGCAGTAACATCAATAGCTTCACCTCTTGTTTGGGACCTCCAGCCTTGTACCATTCCACCCAATTCTCTTCCTCCAGAAGCCTTTTTAACTGTATCTATCACAAATCTATTTGGTCACCACCTAATCGTCCTTTTTGACATTCCACACATTTCTTCCTTTAGAATGTGGGAATGTTATGACCTTGACACTAATCTTGAGCAGCTACATCATTAAACGACAACTAAAACATTAGGTTCCTGCTCGGGGTTACGTATTCCACAACAAAAGGTTCAGAGGGTTCTTCTGGACATTGTCACTTCCAGTGAAGAATGATAACTTGCAATCCAGCAGTAAATACAAGCACAACCCATCAACATCCCATTTCAATCATGGTTTGAGCACTATCCAGTCAAAGCAGTCATCACCTCTGCCCTAAGTTTAACATCACACCCTGTGACCACAGTGACCATAGGACATATAGGCCATTCAGCCCATCGTGTCTGCTCTACCATTCAATATGATGATGATGGCTGATCTGATAATCCACAACTTGTATACCTTTTCCCCATAACCCTCGATCGTCTTACTGATATAAAAATCCATCTCAAAAATAGTTATTTACTGCAGTGCACTTCCCAGTACTGAGAGCTCTGCTAACTAGTGAACTAGCATATCAGACCTTATGAAAACATCATTAGTCTCCATTGTGTCTTGGCCATCTCCTCATTGTGATGGAATTCAGTTCCTGGATTGCCTAGCAAACAGCTTCTTTGAGAATGCAGCACACCACTGTTTCCTCACAGGGCTGAGGATGAACCTTAAATTCAACTGTTGACTGCATCCAAGAAATGACATTCTACATCACACATTGAAATGAAAGAAGGGTTGAGATGTTTTTACATTTATGAAGGCCACATTCCTCACCTCTCATTTTCAGAAAGTGATCTTTTTACCTTATCAAACTGTTAAAAACTGTTTCTAGAAATTGTGCCACTTAAAGGGAACCAAGAATCTACCCTGAGTATGAGATTTGAATGCCATGTAGGCCGCACAAGGTAAAGATGGCAGCTTTTCCTCTTCTGGAGAACTGTAGAGATCTCAACAATCTAACAGCATTCATTGACAAAGTGTCAAACACAATGGTTTCAGATTCCCTTTTCACACCTTGGAAGGGGATACAGATTGAAAATTTTAAGACAGTTAGCTCCAGTAACTGACTACAATAGATGGCTCCAGTTGAACAGCTGACATGGGCACAACAGGCTGAATGGCTTTCTGTGCTGAATATTCTGTCGTCTCCAATCCAGTTTCAAAACCTTCATCCACATCCGAGTGAGGACTACAGATGCTGGAGTTCAGAGTTGAGAGTGTGCTGCTGAAAAAGCACAACAGGTCAGGCAGCATCCGAGGAGCAAGCGAATCAAAATTTCGGGCATAAGCCTTTCATTGTCTTGGTGAAGGGCTTATGCCTGAAAAGTTAATGTTCTCCTGCTCCTCGGATGCTGCCTGACCTGCTGTGCTTTCCCAGCGCCATACTTTCGACCCACATCTGAATGACCTGACTGCCGTGGCACTTTTGTTGTTTTTGTGAGAACGGTGACTTTGCGGGATGCAGGCTCTCCTCCAAACTCGTGACAGGGAGGTAGAGAAAACTTGTGGTCAGAATCTGGGTGAAAGTGCTGAGTCACCTTGTCTCAAAACCCACAGTTGAATCACACACTGACTCCTGCTTTTGCAACATCAAGCAAAGAGTAGATGGTTTAGTTTGGAGCATAAATGAAAACACATTGGCTTCAAATTGTCTCAGCATTGCGATCACCTTTAACATAGAAAGGAGGCATTGGGCAAAAGTACAAATCCCATTTTGAATAAACTTAAGCTTCTATTGCTTCTTAGCTGGGTGGATCGCCTTCCGGGCGGGGAGCTGTTTGACCTGCCTCTTGTGCTTTCCTGTTGTTTAAAGATGTCTCAGTGAGTTTGCACCTTCTAATCTGCTCCAGTTCGACAACTTTCTGAGGCCTCCATGCTCCTCCAATTCTGATCTCAAGTATTTTTGTTCACTCTACCAGTGGTGGTTATGTCTTCAACTAGCAAGTTCCTAAGATCTGCAATTGTTTCCCTAAATCTCTGTGTCACTACCTCCCCCGTTCATTATAGTCCCTAAAACGACCTCGTTAACCAATAGTTAGATCAACTGTTCTCTATCATCTCCATGTGGGAATTACTATCACATTGTCCAATAGCTGACCGTTTAGATGTGTTAATAGATTAAAGGGGGTTTATACATACATACAGCAACTCCTCAGGCACCTAACAAGATACTTACTGTTGATGATGGAAATGTTTATTTTACAAGCCATAACCTGTGACTTTTTTTAAACTCATAACTTGGTGAAAAATGTTTGCAGTTGACAGTCGTTATTTTACAAAATCCCTTCCCGTTTCTGATTGTGGATTTTAATTTTTCCGATTGCGTTCCATACATAGGGGGCTAAGAAATTAGTAACCTTCTTTCCCAGAATGTCCTCTCTGCAAAAATCATTTTGTGCCCGCCCACCCCCCATCCCCTGGAGAAATAAAGTCTATATAATGTGTGATGAAAGAGTTGGAAAAGTGATGATCCAGTTAATGATGCTTCCAAGAAGGAAATGAGTTGCAGGGAGCTTAGTTAAACCACAGATTCATCTTGGCCCCCTGCCTGTGCATGGGGTGTGACAGGGAACTGTGAATGCATTTACAAAATTGACAGCTTTTACAGGGAGCGCTGCTTCAATGCAGTCTTAGTAAGGACCAGTCTTCTGACCCTCTCTACCCCATTTTCAGTTTATGGTTTAAGAGCCTTTAAATGACACACAGCAGCACAGAAAGCATACGTGGGAACTGAGCCAGTGATGGTTCCTAGTTCAACTCTTGCGAAATGAGCACAGTAGAGATGTATGAAACGCCCTGTACTCCCACTGCCACCCTCCGCCCATTCTGCGGCTCATTAATTGCGTGCCTTCGGTCTGAAACCTTCCACAATTGCATCCTTCAAACCACACGGTTCCCCATTTCTGTTGTGCGCGTTCACCTTGATTTGGTCACACTGCTGAAATGTGAAACCCTGCCGTCAACACAGTGGCTGCTGCCAGAACCTCGACTGTCTCAAGTGGACGATTGTTCCCTTACGTCAACTGAGCAATCAGCCTGCCTTCATTGTTCAATGTCAAGACTAGTTTTAATCACAGGCACAAGGATAAGATACGAAAGAACAATCAACACTCATGAACCTCTGTCTACTATATGAGGGGAACGATGAGGGAAAATGATTGGGTGAAGCCATCCAAAATCAATATAATCCAGAAATGTATTTTTCTGAAAGAAGTTAGGAACCCGACTGATTGTTCTTGGACACTTCTCCATAGTAAATGAAAGTTGCTAATAATAGCACCTTCATACTAGTTTTGCAAGAAGCAAGCTAACTGAACACACTCGTCTGATTTCATCCCTGACTTGTGCTATGACTTAGCTGCGTTAACAAGACACCAGGCACAGGGTGTGTGTGCTGGCTTTGTCGGGAGTAGCGACATCAAAATAGCCTCCGCTCCGTATCTACAGGGGAATCACACAAGGGTGTGAGAAATTGTCACTTCTGTTGGAGGCACAATTCTAAAATAATATGGTTTTGATCAAGTGAATGCAGAGGGGAAATGCTCTCCTTTGTGGGGAAGCGAATAGTTAGAGGCAGTCTGCATAAGGTAGTCACCAAGAGGGAATTCAGAAGAAACTTCTTTATACAAAGGGTGCTGAGAAAATGGAACTCACTATCACAGAGAGGGCTGAAGCGAATAGTATCGATACATTTAAGCGGAAGCTGAGCAAGTGTTTGGGAAAGAAAGGAGTAGAGGTTACGGTGGTAGATTCCCTTGAGGCAAGATCGGAGGAGGCTCAAGTGAAACATGGCTGAGGCTAGTTGGGCCGAATAGCCCGTTTGTGTGTCTTTTATTCTTTATATAATTGAAGGCAACTTCTCAACAGTGCAACACAGAAGGTCAAAAGATGCAGTTGTCTTCTTTTTCTGAAAAGAAATGCAATCCTCATGGAATGGCTGCATGTGTTGGGGTTATCCATCATTTCCAGGATATGGTTGGATATTTCCAGTCTATTGTATGCATAAGATTGTAGTCAGAGTGCAGCCTGGCTTGCCCCAGCCAATTCTGCTGTTTCAGCTGCTGCTGTGTTGAATTTTGCCAAGTCCGAGCATTTTGCTGAAGCACTTCAACTTGGCACTCGCGTTGCTTGAGCCCTGTTCAATTATTTTGACGTAGTGCATTGTGGTCCCATCATTCCCAGGATCCGGATTGCCCCTGTGACAGTAAGGGAGCTGGATCAACACTTCCAGGAATTATAACAAATCATACAGAATCAAAATGACATTTATCACCCACAGGATTAAGAACATTTTGTTTATGACGAGGAAGGAAATGTGAAATAAAATGAAATGAGACAACTTCAAAATATTTTTCTCAGTCTTGCTCATTTGTGTTTAGTGGGTTTATTGGATCATTCTGTTGTTTCGCATCAGGTTTTTGTTTAGATTGAATTCAGCAGTGTCACAGCCGGCGGATGTCGCAGCCGGTGGGCAATTCTCTGTTTGAATAGAGGCCATGTCTTTACCAATTGGCAATATTTTGATCTTGGAGCTTATCTGGCATAGATTGACAAGTCTTGATTCTGTGTCTTAATATCATTCTAAAACTCAGATTGAGCAAAGGAAGGTGATTTTGATCCAACTTAGAGTCATAGAGCTGTACACCATGGAAACAGACCCTTCAGTCCAATTTATCCAGTCCAACCAGATATTCTAAATTAATCTAGTCCCATTTGCTAGCACTTGTCCCATAACCCTCGAAAACCTTCCCAGTCATGTATCCATACAGCTACCTTTTAAATGATGTAATTGTACCGGCCTCCACCACTTCCTCTGGCTGCTCATTTCATAGATGCACCACCCTCTGCGTGAAAAAGTTGCCCCTTTGGTCCCTTTTATATCATTTCCCTCTCACCTTAAACCTATGCCCTTGAGTTCTGGACTCCCCTACCCTGGGGAGATCATCTTGGCTATTCACCCTATCCAGGTCCCTCATGATTTTATAAACTTCATTTAGGTCATCTCTCAATCTCTGACGCTACAGGGAAAATAACCCCAGCCCCTATTCAGCCTCTCCCAAAAGCTCAAACTCTGGCAACATCCTTGTAAATCTTTTCTGCACCCTTTCAAGTTGCATAACATCCTTCCTACAACAGGGAGACCGGAACTGAATGCAGTATTCCAAAATTGGCCTAACCCAAGCCTTACACAGCCACAACATGGCCTCCCAACTATTCCAGTCAAGAGTGTGTTGCTGAAAAAGCACAGCCGGTGAGGCAGCATCTGAGGAGCAGGAGAATCAACCTCTCAAGTCTGATCTCCAGCATCTGCAGTCCCCACTTTCTCCCAACTATCCTATCCTATCTACGTGGGACTCCACTTTCAAGGAACCATGAACCTGCACTCCAAGGTCTCTTTGTTCAGCAACACTCCACAGGACCTTACCATTAAGTGTATCAGTCTTGCCCTGATTTGCCTTTCCAAAATGCAGCACCTCACATTCATCTAAATTAAACTGCCATCTGCCACTCATCGGTCCATCTGATCAAGATCCCTTTGTTTCCTGAGGTAGCCACCTTCACTGTCCAGTACGCCTCCAATTTTGGTGTCGTCTGCAAACTCACTACCAGACCTGAATATAACTGTTGCACTGCATGTAAGTTATCCACTTTAGAACCATTGTTTTAGAAGGCTTTGGCCTTCATTTCATCTAAATCATTCCATTCTATAAAATCCAGCAATCAAATGCCATTGTTCACTGTCCTTAATTGAGAAATTCAGATTGCATATCTATTTTAATTTTGGTCTCAGCCATAGTTACGTTTCAAGTTTTCTACCTTCTCTGCTGAATCACTGACCTGTTTTTTGATGATGATGTCAAATGCGGTCAATTCTCATGCAACTTCAAGCCATCTTTCTTCATTGGTGAGTCTTGTATTGTGTCTCACGGTTATTATGTCAGTATACCTTTAAGGGAAATGCTCGTGATATCAGCATTACTACAGCATGTCACCTGACTATATAAAAATTGCAGAGTCCAACCTGCCTCTGATCTCTTGAAGCATGACTCACTCATGAGTGCATACTACAGTCTGCTGTATTCTATTAACTTAATATTAGCCAGTCACAAGAGGTCTGAGAAATGTTCAACAGATTGTGTAAGCAGTGCCACATCAGATACAATACCCTTTTACAGGCCAAAAGCACATCAGATTTAGACCATACACTCTGCCCTTTGTGCTCCTCCTACCCTGAGAGGTCAGTGTCATTCTGGCCCACTTGAGAGAACTTACAGTTGCAGCTTCCCCCAGACCTCCCCTTCCCCAGAAGATCCCATAACCCCGAGGTTCCTGAAAACGTTTGTCTGTGGCTCACTTCCAGTTCCTAACCATCCTGCATTTGATTGTGAGAGCGAACACTTATGAGAATTTATGGGAAGAATGATGCAACATTGAATAAGACTTGAATGGTGTCTGGATCCAAACTGGAGAGGGGTTTGGTCCCATGTTAGGAGCTACGTTGAACTGGTCCCACCTCTTTGTTTTCACCCGCTTGAGTGTTGAAAATTCAAACACCCTGTTGTGTGTTGTAGCAACATTGCATCAATCTTACTTTTAAAACTTGCACTTCTATGTGTACGACACCTCGTAGCTCACATGTGTTGTGTAGCATCACCCCAGTGGTGATGGTGAGCATTCTGGCCTGTTCTCTTATATATTGGAGAGCTGCATGTTTTGAACCAACCTCCGAACCACGCAGAAGCTCTCTCTGTCTGTAGATGCGCTTTCAGCATCACTGCTGCAGACCATCCTTACTTCGCTTTGTTGGTGTGCTTATTATTTAGGCCCTTAAACTGGATGCAGTTTTAAGTGAATTCCTTATCTTCATGTGTAGATGAGTGTTAAAGATTCTATCAGGCTAGCCCCTTGGCTTGCAACACCAGCAAATGAACCTCTTTGCCGTTTATAGGATCTTAAGTCAAAAATGGCTGCTGTGTGTTTGACTGCACTGTCAACATTTATTTCATTTTGGCATGATTTGTTTAACAGAACCCTTTTCTGTGAGGGTGGAGGGGGGATCTTTGTGGACAACAGCACAAGTATAATCCCTCCTCTAGGTACTGGCCGTGAGAGGTCCCTACGAACCAAGGTAACGTTACGTATGGAAGTCTGCCCGCATAGCTGAGAAGAGATGACATACGATAGCACTGGTTCCCATTTGGAGAACAGCACAAGTATAATCCGTCCTCTAGGTACTGGCTGTGAGAGGTCCCTACGAACCAAGGTAACATTACGTATGGAAGTCTGCCCGCATAGTTGAGAAGAGATGACAGCTCTGTAGTCTCTGGAGAAACAGGACGGCGGCACGGTGGCTCAGTGGCTAGCACTTTTGCTTCACAGTGCCAGGGACCTGCATTCAATTCCTGCCTCTGGTAGCTGTCTGTGTGGAGTTTGTACGTTCTCCCCGTGTCTGCATGGGTTTTCTCCCACAGTCCAAAGATGTTCAGCTTAGGTGAATTGGCCATGCTAAATGGCCCGTAGTGTTAGGTGCATTAGTCAGGGGTAAATGTAAAGGAATGGGTCTGGGTGGGTTACTCTTCGGAGGGTTTGTGTGGACTTGTTGGGCCAAAGGGGCTGTTTCCACACTGTAGGGGACCTAATCTAGGTACACATTGGCTGAAGCTGTTTTCAGTTCCCTAAAAGTTCACTTCTGCTGCCTTCTGGAGCTAAGTGTTAGAATGTATATGCTGTGAACAACTTGGATCACTGCATTTGAGCCCTATAATAAGAATAGGTAGTACAGGAGCAGGGACAGACCATATTGGTCTCTCTAGCCTTCTCTGTGCAATCACCACGATTGCTGCCGATTTATTGTTTTAACTCAATTTTCCTGCCCTTCCCTTGTATTCTCTAGTGTCCAGAGATTAATCAGACTTATTTGTGAATACAGTCAGAAGCTGAGAATTCCAAAGATATGCCCTTGAAGTAAGAAGATGGCCGACTGCTTGTCCTGTGTCCATGATCCCTGGTTCTGGATTCTCCAGCCAAGAGAAACAGCTACTCAGGACCTAGCCTGTCACGCCCTCGAAGAATGGTACAGGTTTCAATGAGACCACCTTCCTGCCATCGAAACTCCAGAGTGGAGAACTATCCCACTCCATTGTTCTTTGTAGGTCAACGGCATCTGCACAGGAATTGATCTGGTTGAACCAATCCTACTGCCATCTCGAAAACCAGTATATGTTACCCCTTTGGTAAACTGTACTTAAAGGGTCATACCAAATCCCTATGTAATTGCTGCAAGATTTCCTTACTCTGCACTCTGGTAACTCCCACAGTGAGAGAGATTTGGCAAAATGATGGACTATCAGACAAAAAGAAAATAAAGACTTGCATATGTGTTGCACTTTTTATGCTTTTGGGATGTGTCAAAGCTGTTTACAGCCAATGAAGTGGTTTTAAAATGAAGTGTTGTGATAGAGAAGGCCAATTTCTGCCAAATAAGTTCCCATTCAGATCAATGAAATAAATCTGACAGCTTATCAAGGAACAGAAAGTGGGTGGCCAAGAATAACCATCAAAGATCTTCCAGGGTGACCGTACAGAGAGAGGAAGGAGTAGTTTGTCTAACATATTCCATCTGCATTCCTATATATACCAAACAGCCTCAAGGAGCTGAAGCAAGGCGATGAAAGCAAAGTGATCTCGTAGATAACAGTCATTATGGCAGTGAAGGAGGTCACTCTGCCCATTGAACCCATGACAGTTCTCTATAGACCAGTCCAGTCAGTGCTCTTTCCCCACATTTAGAATACAGACATGAGGCCAATTGCATTCATGTCATGGTAGCTTTTGCAATTCCTGGTGTATCAGATGATGTTCAAAGGTTTGTCAGCCCAGAGATTCCAGTCTGCAGTAGTTAATGGGTGAACAAATTCAGTAATTAAATTACTAGCAAGTGCAGAGTCATTAAATGATAGCTTCTTTCCAGTATTAACTACCCGTTTACCCTTGTATGTGTGGAATGTGTGCCGTGATTTTTCTTTTGACCTGAAGTTGTTTATAAATTACTGCCCAAAGCAATGTAATGCATATGTGTTGAAATGCCTTTGATAGTTTGATGCAAACTCAATGACCTGCAGTCTTGATGGCTATAGTAGGCACACAAAGGGAACACAAATATTTCTACCCACTTGAAGTCTAATAATTCAACCCGTGTGAAGTGCTCTGGAAGCATTTGCATTCAACACAGATCATAAAGAGTGCTTTAATGACGCAGTTTATTGCCACAAAATCTTTTCAGACCTTTTTGTCTCCAGCCACTCTCATCGCCAGAATAGTGATTGAGGGAAAGGATTTAGCAGGGAAAGGATTTAGAGGGAAATGGAACTGTTCCAACAAACACATTGGTGAACGTAAAAGTGAACTGTCCAAGGTATGACAGGAGCTTTGTGAAGAGCTGGGCAAGCTGGAGTTGGAAATGTATTGAGAAATCCGAAGTGAGTTTACGACTGTTCACAGAATTCCATACCGTGCAGAAGAAGCCACTCAGCCCATAGAATTTGCACCGATTGTCCAAAAAGCATCTCACCATAGAGTCATGCAGCATGGCAACAGACCTTTCAGTCCAACCTGTTCATGCAGAACATAATCCCAAACTAAACAAATCCCACCAACCTGCACTTGGCCCAAATCCCTCCAAACCTTTCCTATTCATGTATTTATCCAAGTGTCTTTAAATGTTGTAATTGCACCTACATTCACCACTTGCTCAGAAGTTCATTTCACGTGTGAGCCACACTGCGTTTAAAAAAAAAGCCTCTTATCCACCTAACCCAGCATCAACTATGGCCATGCCACCTAACCTGCACACGACAGGGCTATTCAGGATGGCAGGGCACCTAGCCTGCACACGACAGGGCTATTCAGGATGGCCAGGCCACCTAGCCTGCACACGACAGGCTGTTCAGGATGGCCAGGCCACCTAGCCTGCACACGACAGGGCTATTCAGGATGGCCAGGCCACCTAGCCTGCACACGACAGGGCTGTTCAGGATGGCCAGGCCGCCTAGCCTGCACCGGACAGGGATGTTCAGGATGGCCAGGCCACCTAGTCTGCACATCTTTGGAATTTTTTTCCTGAGCTAGGCCATGAGTTTCAGGAATGAAATTGGTTGTTTGTCACTTAGAATATCACTTAGAAGATCTGGTGGAGCCTCAGTTTAACACCTCATCTGAAGGATAGGATTTCTGACACAGCACAATAGGTGAAAGTGTTTAAGATGCAAATGACGAGGGTTTGTCAGTGAATTGCATTAGCCTTAAGAAATGCCAGGTCTGGGGTGTGGCTGTAACAAGTGGTCAGAATAGGAGAGCCGGAAACAAGTGGCCCCGAGAGTTGTTACAACCACTAAGAATGTGGGTTTGCTCAGTGCAGTGAATAAGGGAAGTGTTGATGCCATGATAGATTGGGACACAAGGCAACCCACTTGATTGGTATCACTTCCACAAACAATCATCCCCTCCATCAAAGATGCCCAGAAGCAGTGTGTAACGTCTACAAGACTTACTGCAGCAACTCACTAAGGTTTCTTCAGTAGCATCTTCTAAACCCACAACCACTACAATCTCGAAGAACAAGGATAACAGATATAGAAACACCACAAACTGTGAATTCCCCTCTAACTGCACACCATTCTGACACCAGTCCTTCATTGCCTTTGGATCAAAATCCTGGAACTGTTCATATTGTGCGTCTACCTAGAGCACAAGTGGTGGTTCCAGAATGCAACTCACCAGTTTCTCAGGGGAAACTAGGTACGGGCAATAAATGCTGGCTCAACAAGAGATGCTGACATCTCATGAATAAATAATTGAATAATTTTAAGTTTTGGGTTGCAAGGATAGAGCAGCGGGAATGAGAGAGGAATAGTGAGCAAAGTTGAGGTGGGACTTGGTGACTAGAACAACAGCATAGCTACAAGGGTCTTAAGAGCAAATGTGTGGACATACGAGAGGGATGTGGTTTTCTTCATGGCATAGCTTCCAGGCAGGCATTTGTTTTATTCCCTTCAGGATGGAGAAAAGAGGGAAGGATTCCTAGGTTGGATGCCACCCCCATTGGAACCATATTACACCCCTTTGTCCATGCCCAGCAAATCTGGTCACAGGTCTTAAACACCACAGTACTGGCCCAGAGGTGCAGGCACTATGACTGGGCCCCAAGGCCTGCTTAGGGCTATGGTAAGAAGGGAGGATTCCACATCTGGAGATCACATTTCTATCACCAGCAGGGTTTTGGTGTATTCGCAACAGGATGGTGGACTGTCCGAAGTCACACGACACCAGGTTTTGGTCCAATAGATTTATTTGAAATCACAAGCTTTCGGAGTGCTGCTCCTTTGTCAGGTGAAATCCAGTACCTCCACATCATGGTGGACTGTGATGGGGTCATCATGGAAGAAAAGCTGAAATTGGCACACTGCCATACGACCATGCAGCTGAAATGCGTGGAAATCTAGGTTTAGTGTTGGAGCCTGATGGCACAGCGCATCAGTCTCTGCTGTACTAAAGGGACAACATGTGAACCGTGCCAGTGGATTTTCACAGAGTGATATAATTTCTCAGCCAGCCAATTGATAGGCAGAAGCTCCAAAACTAGGCAGACCAACTTCTTTCTAGAGGGGAGGCAAGATGACTGGAAAACATCAATGTGGAAATGGGCCATGCTTGGAAACTGTCTCTTGGAAACACAGCAGTGATGTTTTTGGAGTCAAAGAAAAAGCTCCCCAATACTTAGTCAGAGACGAGGTGATAGCATGTGCTTTTAAAGGAACTGAAGCAAAAGTTCTGTTGGAAATCTCCGTCAAACGTTAGTTCCACAAAGTGCTGTATCTGCCGTGTGTACAATGCTCTCTCTTTAGAACTTTGGTTAAAGTGATTATAGGGTGAACAGAATGACTCGGTGCCATTGCCGACAGGTAATGAGATCTCACAGTTGGCATGCGATGTTTGTTGGGGATTCTTCATCATGCACGTGGGTTGCATGTCAGCCCGCCTGTTGGTGGCAGAGCAGGCTTCAGGAAATGTGAATAGGCTGCTATTCCATTGCTGGTATATCCACCACCTCCCCCCTGATCCCCACTCCATTGTGATTGCGGGGGGAGTTTGGTAAGCCTGCCACCTGGAGCTGAATTTAAGGCCCTCGAGCAGGCACTTATAGCCCATGTAAGGGCCCCATTCCATTGCTGCTTGGGGTTAGCAGGCAACTAGAAAGACATGTGCCCACTGTGTAATCGGACACGTTCAACTCTGAAGGGCAACAGTTGGTCAGAGCAAAGAGGAGATTCCTCCTTTTACGAAGCAGTGGCCCAAATTAGAGTGGAGCTGGGCCCTGGAGGAGGGGGTTTGCCCTCACATTTAATCTTTTTCCTTAAACAACGAGGTAAGAAGCAACAACAGTGGTAGATATGTCCATTTCTCGGCAGCATTGCGTGTTTCCATAGGTCCTGCCATTCTCGTTGGTTCTATAAATTCTTAAGTGACTAAATAACCTCTTTGTTTGGATGATCAAATCTGGTGTTGCTGGGTCAGGCTGCACGTCTCCTCAAAGTCTACAGTGCTGTATATGCATGTAATGCTGCCGTCTAAATTCCAGTTTCTCATGATATTGGTCAAGCATCTGACAAATGGGGAATGGACCATTATTTTTTGGCCTCTTGCCTTTTCTTCCAAGCCTGTGAACATAGTAACCTGTCAAAGGCACCAGGCAGAGAGTTTTAACTGTTATCTGCCACCAACGATGTATAAGCCAGGAATCTCCTTAGACCTGTGCTCGGTCTGCCCCAGCAACATGAGTCGAATTGTGGAGCAGAGTTTCCGCCACGATCCAGCAGAGCGCTAAGGGAAATTCCCAGCTGTTAACCCATGGTGAAACTCAATGTTAATGACCCTGGCTCTCCTGACCTCCCACCTTGGTGGAGGGGGAAGACTTTACAATAACTGACTATAATAGAAGATGTGCATTTGTACCAGCTGCCTTTTTCCATTGTTGTCCTGTGCACCGTTTCAATAGAAAAGAGGGTGGGTACTTTCCCCAAATGAACCTACCAGTTACCAACACCTGTCCTAGCGCAGCTGGCACTCCTCCCCAAGCTGGAGGTGTTTCCTTTTGAATTGTGATCAAGAGTAAATAAGCTCAGCCTTTCAGCGTCAGTAAATCAGCCCAGGTTTCAGGGTACATGCCAGTTTCCAGTGGTAACACAGCTGGGCTTCAGTTGTCACACTGCCTTTGTTACATGACTGAAGGGAGTTAAGTTCTTGTGCCAGTCCCAATGATTGTGACTCTTAACTGTCTGGATGAATTGGAACATCTCCCTAACCGAACTGTGTAATCTCAATAACATTTTGTTCACTTTTTTTTAGTATGTTTCTGAAAAGAGTATTGCACACACTGCATCATAATCACCAGCTTTGCGAATCTTCAGACCTGATAATAAGTGGAACCTCTGTGGGTTATTTGAGCGTATCTGATTAAACAGCATACAAGCTGATTGAAGGTTTAGTTGCTTTGGTAAAGCCAAGATCTCCTGAGGAAGGGTTTTATTGAAATCTGCAAAGAAAGATCAGTAATATATTACTTATTTGATTTAATAAAGTAGGTCATGCAAAACAGCAATCCTACTGCACTTGGGATCATACTGCTAACAAATAGCTGCCTGTTACATACATTTTCCATTGGATATAGTGAACCTTTACCACAAGACTGCAGAATGAGTAAAGTGTTTTGGGTAAATTCAAAACGACAACTGCCTTTGCTATGACTTAGAAGTGAACTTTGCATGCAAGATATAATGCTTGGCTTCAACTGTGTGTAATTCAGCGATTTATGGAAAATCTGTTGACAGGGGCTTAGGAACAAAACAATGCAACAAAACAAGTTTATAGTAAGTACTGATTAGACTGAAACTATTTATAAGAGCAAAATCCCTTAGTGGTTCAACCCACCTGTTAGAGAAAATTACAACCATCCTTTATAGTGAAGATCATTAACCCACTGTTTAGCCCATAAGCAGCATTGAAGCATTCATCAATGGAAAACTGTGCCTCTAGGTGTGAAACACATACATGAACTAATTTATGACCATCTGAAGAAAATGTTAATTCGTAGTTCAGCGACTGGAACCAGACTGCTGGACCTTGGGGGTTAGCATCCTGCTGAAGATAAATGAACTCAGGTCAAGCACAGAGTGGAGATTGTAGAAAATGCTTTGAATCCAAATCTTTAAACACCTGTGAATATTACTCCCGATGTAGACAGCTTAGAATGACCCGAATTAACATTGTGCTTCTCTCTTTCATTGAGATCTGCACCCATAGCTTTGTCCTGCTTTACTTAAATGGATTTGAAGTCTTCAGTGGTTTGTAGGTAAATGCAGTCCGAAGATGAGGAATTGAGCTGTGTAGACCAGAAAGTCCCATGCTTGACTATTGGGTTTAGGATGTTGAAGTTGGCATTAGTATCCTGGCTTTAGGAGCACACATTCGCTAGTCTTCCCAGAGACAACTGTGCTTTGATGGGACAGAGAGCCATTATTTGGACCTTTGCAATGGAATCATTGGACTGACTAAGAGAGGAACACTAGTGGCTTATTGTCATAGTCACTGCAGAGTGATTGAGGAGGACAAGCAGCGAGAGTGCATCATCGCTACAGATATTAGTAACCTGGCCAAAGTGGCCTTGCTACTGGAAGATGTGGAAAATCCAGCAATGAGTGTAGGTATGAAAGTTTAAGAGGGGTGGCTTTCCAATTGGGGAGGGGTTATGGTGTGAAGCTGAGGAGAGGTCCAAGAGTTACCATAACTGGTGAGTACCGGCACGCTACTTCAGGTTCTTTAAGTTAAAGATGGTAACAAGCAGTTTTAATCGAAAAAGCTTGGGTGCTGAAAGGGATTGCTGAGCATTCAGAGATAGAGAAAGAAGCAGGAAGTTTGTTTCTGGAGCAGACACACTTTAAAAATGTGGGGAAGGACAGATGCGAATAAGATTTCATGGTGACTTGGGAACTTGGTTTGAAATCATTGGGGAATAGGAGGGATTATTGAAGTTGGAGTAATTGACAGGAAATATGAAAGTCGACAAAGCGTTTGGTTTCAGCGGTGACAGTGAGGGTGAGACATTTGGAGGAGGAAGGACATGTGGATTGAGATGGTAATGAGGGAGTAGTGAGACATGTTTGTGTTAGTAATTGAAATCTTGGGACTAATAGCATCATGTGAGATGGGCAATTCTGAGGACACATCAGTGAGTTAGGAGCAGGTGAGTTCTGACATTAACAGATTGAATGAAGATGGAAACACAGGGAGCAGTATATGTTAGGAGGCTCAACATCTAGGTGCAGAAATTAGCTTAGGGCTTGGGTAATAACAGGTTTCAAAGTTTTAGGAAGGCTGGAGAAGATGAGTTGTTCATGGGTGTAAAGAAAGGCCTCAGTGTAACTCAGCAATGCTGGGTTAGCTGCCTTGCGAGTTCTCAGGTGAAGGACCAATTCACTTGTTTCTACAGTGTGTTAGGAATTGGCGAAGGCAGGAAAGAAGACAGCAATAACCATGTCCTATGTTTTGAGCAGGATCCTCGCTCAAATATTGTGACCAGTTTTGAAGGTTTAAATAATGGTTAGAAAACCAGCCTGCCCATGTAGGACACCCCATGTGTATACAGATTAAAATTCACCAGTCCTTACATCTGTAACTGTCCCCAGCCCTGCAATCCTTTGGCGATCTCCCATTCCTTCAATGCTGGCGTTCTAAGTAATGGTTAGAAAATCTCCGGAAGTGCAGACAGTTGTTCTTATTGGTTTATTAAAATTTCTCAGTAAGTGGTATCTGTGGGCAGTTTGGTGTGTTTCTCATTCATTTGTGTGGACTGTCTGCACAATTACCCAGATGTCAAGCCTAACAATAGCTGGACATTTCCCCCATTAATATCACACAACTATTTCAACAATCAATGAGGGTATCAACATTTTGTTGGCCAAAATTAAACTTGCATTTATATAGCTTTTCAAATGTCACATAATATCCTGAAGACACTTCACAAGAATGTTGTCAGACAAATGTGTGACACTGAGCCACATAAGGAGATATTAAGACAAGTGGCCAAATGAGTGGTCAAACAAATTGGAATTGAGGATTATTTTTGAGATGTAGATGTTTAGAGGGAGATTTCCAGAAGGTTAGGCTTGGGCAGCTGAAGGTTAAAGTGAGGACTGCAGATGCTGGAGATCAGAGCTGAAAATGTGTTGCTGGAAAAGCGCAGCAGGTTAGGCAGCATCCAAGGAGCAGGAAAATTGACGTTTCGGGCATGAGCCCAAAGAAGGGCTCATGCCCGAAACGTCGATTCTCCTGCTCCTTGGATGCTGCCTGACCTGCTGCGCTTTTCTAGCAACACATTTTCAGCAGCTGAAGGTTACTGGAACTGGAACTATGACTGTTGAGGGTATGCTGGATGCCAGCATTGAAGGAATGGGAGATCGCCAAAGGATTGCAGGGCTGGGGACAGTTACAGATGTAAGGACTGGTGAATTTTAATCTGTACACACATGGGGTGTCCTACATGGGCAGGCTGGTTTTCTAACCATTATTTAAACCTTCAAAACTGGTCACAATATTTGAGCGAGGATCCTGCTCAAAACATAGGACATGGTTATTGCTGTCTTCTTTCCTGCCTTCGCCAATTCCTAACACACTGTAGAAACAAGTGAATTGGTCAGCAAAAAGGTTTCTTTTAAGGTTTTATCTTTCTATTTTCAGCTGTTTTACTTTCAAGAGAAAGAAATCTTGTAACAGCAAAGCAACTGTATTTCATTTTCATTCCAGGTTTTCACTTGCTTCCAATTTTTCTCTCAAATTTCTTGCTATGTATAAGATGAGAAATTTTTGTTTGTAGGTGGTGATGGTAGAAGGCCCACAGCTCCCAGGAACAGGATGGGCTGAAGGGACTTGCACCCTTAGGCAGGGATGTGACTGACTTCTATCTCCTCTCAGCTTGCTGTCAAGTAAAATGCAAGGCTGGCTTCAATTGCATCTTGACAGCAATATCAATGTTGGGGATGGGTTCTGAACTTACTTTTAACAGTAGCACAAGATCCATTCAGCTAGCAGAAAGCACCACTGCCTTATAGATAGGTCCGAGCCTTGCTGCCAACAGTGTAACTTTCTCACACACCTCTTTCTAAGTGATGCAACTTCATTGCAAGTTTGTCGTTATTCATTTTGAACTAATTTAACAACTTCGAGTGGTAGCATGTGTCTCTTACTTTCACACATTTACTCCCAGTGATGATTCTGTTGAACATGCAGCAGTCTGCAGCAGATTTCTTTGTTTCACACTTGGCTTGCAGACTGTAGATAATAAAGATCTAGTTGAAGGGTAGAGAGATAAATAGATGTTCCTTACAGCAGTGAGAGTGCTTATGCATCCAATTCTGGCACTTGCATTAAAGCTTAGCTTCTATACTCCCCACTGTCGAGATGGAATACTCAGCCCACCTATAGTCCACAAGACCAACAGGCTACAGAGCTGCTGGTGATTTATACCAGTCATAAATTTGCACAGCTGTCCAGGAGAAACATGCAAGCTTCACCTTTATGTAGGTCTCCCGCAGAGACAGTGGTTTCTCTCAATTGAATCACTGCACAGAGGTTCTATAATAGATTTGGTGCTGGTGTCGGACTAGGGCGTGGAACAGCACAGCAGGTCAGGCAGCATCCAGGGAACAGGAGATTCGACGTTTCGGGCACAGGCCCTTCTTCAGGAATCTCCGGAATTTAAGGGCCTGTGCCCGAAACGTCGAATCTCCTGTTCCCTGGATGCTGCCTGACCTGCTGTGCTGTTCCAACAATAAAGTTTCAACTTTGATCTCCAGCATCTGCAGACCTCACTTTCTCCGTCGGACTAGGGCGGACAAGTTGGAAGTCACACGACACCAGATTATAATTCAACAGATTTATTTGAAATTACAAGCTTCCGGAGCGCTGCTCCTTCCTCCGATGAAGTCACCTGATGAAGGAGCAGTGCTCCGAAAGCGTGTGATTTCAAATAAACCAATTGACTACAACCTGCTGTCATGTGACTTCTGACTAGAATAGATTGTACTTGAACACAAAGGGGCCGCACTCTCTGGTGAAGTGTGTTGCTGAGGGAAAGTGGCTCGGCAAAGTGCCCAATCACTGTCCAGTGACCTCTGTAGGGTTTTTGGGTGAGAACAGGATTTGGCCACTTGGAAAGAGTATTGGAAGCAGATACCATAATAGCCTACAAAAGAGCATTGTGTTGAATTGAATAGTCACTTGACCCAGCTGGCCTGTGCTGGTGTCTCTATTCGACATTAATCTCCTTTAACCCAATTTAATCTCTCCCCATCAACGTAACTTTCTGCCTCATCCAGTGATCCAGGCTTCCCCCTTAAATGCGTCTGCAGTATTGGTCGCAGCTATCCCAACTTCCTAATGTTGATCCCAATCTGAATGAAGAGTCGGGTATATATTTGCCAGTTCCACTCCATGGTATCAGCACAAAAGTTCAGATAAGCATAGTCCAATTCAGTACTGATGGAGCACCATGATGCTGGCAGATTGCCTTCTGGATGAGGGGTAAAACCAAGGCCCCATCTACCTGCTTGGGGGGGGAATCTTAAAGATCCCATGGCACTATTTCAGAGAAGAGCAAATGAGCTATCCCTGGGGTCCTAAGCAGTATGTATTGCTCAATTACCAAAAAAAGATAGTCTGCTTATTAAAGCGTTGCAGTTTGTGGAAGCTTACTGTGCGCAAATTGGCAGCTACATTTCTCATGTTACCAGAGTGACTGCATTTGAAAAAGTGCTTCATTGACTGTAAAACACTTTAAGACTCTTCATGGCTGTAGAAAGAGCCATATAAATGCAACATCATTTGACAAACCTCACAACTCACATACACAAGGAACCTGAAAGTTGCCAACACTCAGTCATTCTCCTAAATCCACTGTATTTTGGATGGTCCAGTATTCCACCCAACAACACCTTTTTCTTCACTAAATGGATCATATGCCCATTACCACATTGCTGTTTGTAGGAGCTTGCTGTGGGCAAACTGGCTGTTGGATTCTTACGTCACTATAGTATCCAGCATTTCCTAAATAAAGCACTTCAGGGATAGCTAGTGGTCATGAGAAGTGTTGGATTGTTATAACTAGTCCCCCAATGAGCTTGCTCGATTCATCATGATTCCATATGGGATACCCCAAATTATTTTCACCTGAGTGAACTGGTTCCCCTCCTTCTTAGCTGGTCGTAACAAAGTTCATTTCAAAAATAATCCTTTCTCCAAGGCAAATTTGTGCTTTAAAAGGCGCTAATTTCACTAGGTTTCTTGAGTGAATAAAAGAATCGGGTTAATCAGACAGAGCTTAGTGTCAATAACAGTACACTTCGAAATCACAGCTAGCCTTAAACCTTGAATGTGTAAAGTCACAGTGTCAATGGTACCAACACAAATAGGTCAGGTAAGCTTAAAAAAGCATTCAGAAATATTAGACAGGAGCAGGTGGAGCACTCAGACACAAAACACTAAGTTGTTGGTCATCGATAGTTAGAACTAACCCAATACAATTCAACTAATCACAAAGAATTTAATCCATTAATGTAATGGCAGTTATACCCAACCTCACCATAGAAACGCTATCAATTTATTTGTGTTAATACCAGCCAGTCAGAAATATCAAAGCATCTGAGTAGCCCTGGTTTTGTTGCAAATTGTAGATGAGCATGACTCAATCTTAGCAAGTTTAAATGTTTTTATTGAAAGTGGGTTATGCATGTACCTTGTGGGACAATGTGCTAAACTATCAGCTCTGATTTGCATCAATTTTCTCATATTTTCTTGGTGACTTCTCAAAGTAGACACCCAAAATCTGCCACCGCTCTACAAATATTGCTTGTAATCATTTTTCATGGAACATATTCAAACGTCTGGCCCCATGAGTCACTGGAATTTTAAGTGTTTGCTGTGGGGATATGGCTTTGCACTTCAGCTCTGTTTGAGAGACATTACAGATGCTGATAAAGGGGGACCATGTGCTCAAAGTGCACCCAGTAACCAGTACTACCTACTTGGCTGTCCCATTTTATCTCGACCCAGCTTTCCCAAAGAGTGTAACTTACTCATGGTGTCAGCATATAAGCCTTGAAACATCATTCCAAAGGTAGAAGTCAATGTATATGGCAAGTGTAGACATGAACCTCTGGTTGCCATTTTGAAATGTATTTGGAATCCAATCCAATGTTTGGCTGTGTTTTAAACTCCCGTGCACCTTCTAACGCTGTTCATATCGCCTGGCGGTTCATGCTGTAAGATATCATTAAATAGACCATACAGTTTTGCAGCAGAAACTGGAAGCTGACTACTAATGCAAGAGTAGCACATCATGGCAGTAAAGCGGGAATGACTTGCTGAGTATGTAGAGATCAAGACCATCCTATGACAGGCAGAATGGGTCAACTTATACGCCGGTTTAGGAGAATGACAACTTTCAGGTTCCTTGTGTACGTGAGCTGTGAGGTTAGTCAATGCTGGCCATAACACTGCTCGACTAAGTGGCAGAACAACACCTTAATCCTGTGGCGAAATCTCACAGCACAGAAGGTTGCCAGTCAGCCCCAGAAACCACTGAATTAGCCCCACTCACCTGCTCTTCTCCAAAAGAATATTTCCTTTTGAACAGCATGCAACAGGCCTCAAGTTATAAATGAAAGAAATATTTACTTCCACCAGTAGCTGACTAGAGCTTGGCTCTTTGGACTCAGCAGAGTTGCCGTTTTTTGCCAATAGAGCTATCGAGAGTGCCTGGCTGCCAACTGTAGCTGTGTTGTAAACTGAAAGGGCCCTAACTGCAACCTCCATTGTCATTTGATCATACTGGCTGTCTTTGGAGAAGTTACCAATTCTCAGTGTGACCATTGTTTGGACATAAAGGTGCTTTATTTTTGAGGACTGCCAAAAAGATACCAACTGGTGCGGTGCTGAACAAAACAGTTGTTGGTGCCCCATGGCAAATTAACAGATGTGGCAGCCGCCAAGCTTGTGGCAAGGAGTAGAGGCTAAAGCAGATCTAAAAGGGCACAGAGAGAGAGAGAGCGCACCGAATAACCTTAGCAGGGCTCACTGATTGGAGATACACGTTAGAGTTGAGATGTGACGTAACCCCAGCTTAGCTGTTGTATTGTTATCTCCGAGTCAAAGGCTCAAGGCTCACTGCAGAGTTTCGGAGCTGACACCTCAGAAGTGCTGAGTGGGTGGAATGCTACACTGTCAGAAGTGCCATCTTTCCGACAAAGCACCCAGCCATGTTCCTGTTTGCCTGCTCAGACTGAGCCCAAATGAGATGTGAGGCTGAGTGAATTGGGTCTGTACTGCCTGGAGTTTAGTGGGGTCAGAGGTGATCCTGTTGAAGCTTGTAAGATTCAGAAGGGGGCTTGGCAGGGTCAATGCCAAAATGCTCTACCCCAAAATGCTTCAAAAATCTTGTAGACATTTCATAAGTTCCCCTCCTTGATCTGCTACCAACCTGATTTTCCTTGTCCACGTACATATGGATGTTCCCTATGATTATTGTAATAGTGCCTTTTTTATGCCTTTTCTATCTTTTGATTATCTTCTGTTCCACAGCTTGAGCACCGCAAGGAGACTTGTCCACAATGCCCACCAGGGTCTTTTTTTTTCATAGAATTCCCTCCCACACAACCTGGTGATCCTCACATTATAAGAAATGATGAGAGAATTTCCCTAGTATCACTCAAAATCAAAATTATTGAACAGTATTATGAATCCAATGTTTGAGCAGTTCTGGAAATGAAGTAGTTTTTGACCTTTTTGTATGAGGTAGCAATTGTTTCTTTCAATCTTTAATGCTCCTTTTGCTTCATTTCCAAAGAAGAGTATGTTGAATTTGGAACATGTAACTCTTTCTTCACCGATGCTACCAGACCAGCTGAATTTCACCAGCACTTTCTGTTTTTTATTTCTGAGGACCGGAATCCACAATATTTTGCCCTTTGTTTGTTGCATGATCCTTCATTTGTCTGAGATTTCAGTGGGTTTGAACCTTAGGAACTCGATCTGAAAGGATAGTGGACTAAGATTTTAGTTCTGAACCAGTGTGGAAACATTTGAGTGAACATCAGAAATTCAGCTATATATTTCAAATTCTTAATGTTCTCATTCTATAAAGCTCAGCAAAAAGAGCTTTCTATCTCTAATTCAAGGATCTTAATTAAGCCCAATTTAATATAAATTACATAGAAACTCAAACTCTAGTTAATACAGGTCCCCAATATATTATCTTCAGACTTGGCCTCTGAAAGTGAGTCTGGGGAGGTGATTACAGTTGTGTTTGGGCAAGTTGGGAATTGAGATCTGTTTTTGATACAGAATGGGAGATTTGCATCCTACAGCTAGGGAGTATATGATGTTAATACAAATCTTAACTGTCCAAGGGTTTCAAATCCTTTTCAGTGGCATGACCATTGGAACCCCATTCTTTAACCCTGGAAACCACTGGTAATCAGAAATTTATCAGTCTCTACCCTTAAACGTACAGATTGAGATTTCACAGTCCTCTGAGCTAGAGAATTCTGAAGGCTCACAGCCCTCCTGAGTATTCGAAATCAGTAGCCATTTGCACACGCGTGAGATAAATGATTTGTTTATATGGTGTTGGTTGAGGGAGAAATGTTGGATAGGGCACCAGATGGTGATCCTACAAATCAGACTCTGTTCTGATTGGGCTCTTGACTGGAGAAACAGGACTACAGTGGTTTTGTAGAATCTGAACTACTTCAGTCCTTCAACTGAGATTTAGGTCAGGTAAAGTCCTAAGCTGAAAACATTGAACCTCTACCTCAATTTTAATAATGTTTCCCAATTATATTCCAGTGGTATCGCTGAAGAGGACTGATCAAGCTCCAGCTGAAAGGAATAATTTCACTGACCAACTAAACACACAGTGTCACTGTCATCGGAGGTAAAGACCCACTACTGAGAGGACTTAGGTATGGGGTCCACTAGTTTCCAGGTAAGTTGAGGCAACACCAAGTTGCTTTCATAGCCAGAAAGACGATATGTAAGCTGAGTTCTTCCAAATAGTGCAGGCAGGGTGAAGAAATTTGTATCATGATTAATAGGATATTATTGCTGGGTAAGTAGATTATCCGATTTAAACAATTACACAGAATCAATCCAAGTGACTGTGGTCTTGTGCTCCAAATAATTAAGCTGTCAGTTTGACTTCGAATACAATAGTGCATTCACCGAGAGAAGTCAGGTCTCATTTAAATTTGGAAAATGTGGAATGTAATCCAAACCTTCAGAGCTATTTGTCTTCGGAAATGTAGTGCATGCCTTTGAGGAAAAAGAAGTCTTACTATTTGCGGAAAAAATAGCAAATAAAGTGCTTCCAAAATATGTCGATATTTTCCAGCATTCAACAAGTTTTGTAAATAGTGAGTGCTGGATTATGAGCTGTTTTGGACGACATGTAGTTTCTGCTTCTGACTGTTTCTGTCTTCTGTTCCAGCTGTGTACTTGTGACCCATGCTGCCCTAGCTAAGGGAAACGTGAAAGTGTAGACCGCTCCTCAGCTTTCATTGGTGAGCATTAGTCCCTGTTAGTGATTAACTAAAGTTTATTAAAGGGAGTAAACCAGAGAGAGGCTTAACACCTTGTTGTAATTTGCTGTTTTTTATATGAAAAATATTTTTTCCTTGATGAGCCTTCGAGCGTTAATGCTCCAATTCCTTGATGTTTATTCTGGTTAATGCCTTCTTCAATTACTTCATTTCTGTCTGATTTTCTGCCACCCTATATATCAGCTATTCAAAGGAAAATCACCTTTGTCGATGTAGTATCAGACTGTGTGAGCTACCTTGAAGAATAATCAATAGTGTTTTGCTGCCACATACAGCCATGAGATATATAACTAGGAAATCTGGCTTTGCTGTCACATTTGACAAAGGTTTATCAGATGGCATGCCAGTTTTTCTTTGAACAGTATCAGAAGGTGTTCAGTCTTCACTGTAACAGGAGTCTTAATCAATGCTGAGGGTCAGTGCTGAGGCAGTGTTGCATTGTCAGAGAGTCAGTGCTGAGAGAGTGTGGGAATTGTTAGAGGATCAGTGCTGAGAGAGTGTTGCATTTTCAGAGGGTCAGTGCTGAGGGAGTGTTGCATTGTCAGAGAGTCAGTGCTGAGAGAGTGTGGGAATTGTTAGAGGATCAGTGCTGAGAGAGTGTGGCACTGTCAGAAGATCAGTGCTGAGAGAGTGTGGCATTGTCAGAAGGTCAGTGCTGAGGGAGTGTGGCACTGTCAGAGGGTCAGTGCTGAGAGAGTGTTGCATTGTCAGAAGGTCAGTGCTGAGGGAGTGTTGCATTGTCAGAGAGTCAGTGCTGAGGCAGTGTTGCACTGTCAGAAGGTCAGTGCTGAGGGAGTGTGGCATTGTCAGAGGGTCAGTGCTGAGGGAGTGTTGCATTGTCGGAGGGTCAGTGCTGAGGGAGTGTTGCTTGTCAGAGGGTCAGTGCTGAGGGAGTGTTACATTGTCAGAAGGTAAGTGCTGAGGGAGTGTTGCATTGTCAGAAGGTCAGTGCTGAGAGAGTGTGGCACTGTCAGAAGATCAGTGCTGAGAGAATGTGGCATTGTCAGAAGGTCAGTGCTGAGGGAGTGTGGCATTGTCAGAGAGTCAGTGCTGAGAGAGTGTGGCATTGTCAGAAGGCCAGTGCTGAGGGAGTGTGGCACTGTAAGAGGGTCAGTGCTGAGGGAGTGTTGCACTGTCAGAGGGTCAGTGCTGAGGGAGTGTGGCATTGTCAGAGGGTCAGTGCTGAGGGAGTGTGGCATTGTCAGAGGGTCAATGCCGAGGGAGTGTTACATTGTCGGAGGGTCAGTGCTGAGAGAGTGTGGCATTGTCAGAGGGTCAGTACTGAGGGAGTGTTGCATTGTCAGAGGATCAGTGCTGAGGGAGTGTGGCACTGTCAGAGGGTCAGTGCTGAGGAAGTGTTGCATTGTCAGAAGGTCAGTGCTGAGGGAGTGTGGCATTGTCTGAGGGTCAGTGCTGGGGGAGGGTTCCATTGTCAAGAGGGTCAGTGCTGAGGGTGTGTTGCATTGTCAGAAGGTCAGTGCTGAGGGAGTGATGCATTGTCAGAGGGTCAGTGCTGAGGGGGTGTTGCATTGTCAAGAAGGTCAGTGCTGAGGTGGTGTTGCATTGTCAAGAGGGTCAGTGCTGAGGGGGTGTTGCATTGTCAAGAGGGTCAGTGCTGATGGGGTGTGGCATTGTCGGAAGATCAGCGCTGATGGAGCGAGCACTGATGGCAATGCAGCATTACCTCAGTGCTTCACTGGATTATGAAGTATTACTGGAAGGTTAGCTTGAATTGTACCCTTTTACCTTGAGCTGAGCCTGACATGCACTATCTTCTAATTCAAAGATGAGAATTCAACCAACTAATCCACACTATAGTTTGCTCTTGAGTGAAACAATGAGTAATAGGCTATTCGACTTTGAGTGCATCGCCAATGAAGCCAATTCATTTGCCACCGGATGCCATGTGCATGCTTCTAACAGGGTTGCTCAATTTGATCTCCCCAGTAATCCATACTACTACAGCCTGCCAGGTGAGATTGGCTAACGTGGGACAAAAACAGACTGAACGTGGTGTAGCTATTCACTGGCTGAACTTGCTAAACAGTCAGGGGAGCCTTGGTATCTTTCTCACAATGTTTGTTCCAAGGAAACCAGCAATGACATGATAGTTCAACTGCCGATGTACTTGCCATTATCAGTGGTGTGCATGTGTCATCAAACACACCCTCCACCCGTCATTGTCATTGAATAATGGTTATGGTTCAGGTGGTTCTCTCCTAGCTGCCTGTTGGACTGGCTTGTATACCTCACTGAGTACAGCTTTCCCCTCGGTTTGACACACAGGGGAAGAATGCAAATGATTCTGCAACACTGCAAGCCCTAATATACAGCAAAAAAAACTTCTCCAAATCATGAGCCATCCTCCCATATTTCCATTCTTTCTCAACACTTTTCTGGTTCCCTCTCCTCTCTTTCCCCATCTCTTTTCTCTTCTTTCTTTCCTATTACTCTTTATTTCCTCCTTGTCGTTATCTTGGTTTCTTGTTCTTTCTTTCTCTCTGTATCCTTCTCCCCTTCTTTCTCCTCAGCTGCAATGCTCTTTGTTAGTCTTCCCCATTTTCTGCACTGCTGTTTCTCACTCCATTTTACGTGATATTTCCTTTCAGGGTTAGGAGAGCTGGGATGGGGGTGATAAGTAAAAGAGGGAGCAAGAGGCAGTGGTTGAACTCTTGTATACTTAGTTCTGGATGTCCCATTGCAGCTGCTGTCCGTTCAATCAGAATCCAGAGCATTCAAGTCCACTTTGGACTTGGGCATAAAGAAAGTGAGCTACAGGGAGAGGTTGAATAGGCTGGGGCTGTTTTCCCTGGAGTGGCCGAGGCTGAGGGGTGACCTCATAGAGGTTTATAAAATCATGAGGGCATGGATGGGGTAAATAAACAAAGTCTTTTCCCTGTGGTGGGGGAGAACTAGAGGGCATATGTTCAGGGTGAGAGGGGAAAGATTTGAAAGGGATCTAAGGGACAACCTTTTCACACAGAGGGTGGCGCGTGTATGGAATGAAATGCCAGAGGAAGTGGTGGAGGCTGGTACAATTACAACATTTAAAAGGCATCTGGATAGGCATATGAATAGGAAGGGTTTAGAGGGATATGGACCAAGTTCTGGTAAAAATGACTACATTAGGTTGGGATATCTGGTTGGCATGGACAAGGTGGACCGAAGGGTCTGTTTCCATGCTGTACATCTCTATGACTCTGTGACTGTATAAAGTGGGAACCAGTGGGGCTTCTGTCAGTTACTGAATCTTGGAAATCAGAGTTACTATAGCAACCAGGTGCAGTGCTAACATTAAGATGTAGATTTTACAAAGGATCCAATTAGAATAGGATATCAACTTCACAAGCATCTACGTTGAGTTTGGAGCTTCAGACGAGACTCCCTACAATTTTACCCACATCCCCATCCCAACCTCGGGTGCTGATGCCCGCCTGGCTCTGATTCTATCCCTGTGTTGAGAGCATTCCGGCACAGTGTCTCAGTGGTTAGCACTGCTGCCTCACAGCGCCAAAGACCCGGGTTCAATTTTCGGGTAACTGTCTGTATGGAGTTTCCACATTCTTCCCGTATCTGCGTGGGTTTCCTCTGGGTGCTCCAGTTTCCTCCCACAGTCCAAAGATGTGCAGGTTAGGTGAATTGGCCATGTTAAATTGCCGATACTGTTAAGTGCATTAGTCAAGTGGTGAATGTAGGGAAATGGGTCTGGGTGGGTTGCTCTTCGGAGGGTCGGTGTGGACTTGTTGGGCCGAAGGGCCTGTTTCCACACTGTAGGGAATCTAATCTAATCCATCCAAGTCACCCACGCTTGACGTTGAAGATTGTCAGGCAGTTTGGTCAAAGACGGCATCACAGCCGTCGATGTGCTGCTTGAGTTAGGTTTGATTAGAGTCTGTTTTCACTTTAGCCCAGGCTCAGTAAGGCTGACCAAAGTGCCAAGACCACTACTCCCACACTTGAGGACAC
The DNA here is from genome assembly GCF_004010195.1 of Chiloscyllium plagiosum. Taxonomy (NCBI): domain Eukaryota; kingdom Metazoa; phylum Chordata; class Chondrichthyes; order Orectolobiformes; family Hemiscylliidae; genus Chiloscyllium; species Chiloscyllium plagiosum. The sequence continues at coordinate 86,027,775 of NC_057713.1, read as the reverse complement.
CTTCCTGATGTGTGGAACTTTAATAGCACACCAGATGATGCTGTTAAGCATTTGCAGCTAAAAGTAGTTTCCTCTTAGCACATTCTGTTCAAACAGGGTGTATAAACAAGCCTGCTTTATACCTGTGGAAGCCAGACTAATCTCATTGTCAGGCATTAGTTTATAATAGATCGAGTAAACTGCAAAATAACACCGGCAAGGCTGCATTCTTGTCTTGTTTATGTTAACAAGTTAGTGCGAGAGGGTGTGATGACAGTGCTGCCTGATGAGAACATCGAGCCATTAAACCCAGGAGTGAGGATTATTTTAACTTCACACAGCCATGAAATCTTCCCTGAGGAGTGTGAAAGCTTCCCTGCAGCTTGTCATATTACAGGTAACTTTTAATTGATTGAATAGGGGTCATTTTATCTTGAGGTGATAATGCAAAACTTGTGATAGCAGTTCAGCTCCTAATAAACTCTTCTCCCCAGTTTCTCTTAACTCACTGAAGAAAGGTGTTTAATGGGAAGCTGCCTGATGTCATCTATTTTTCATGATCATTCAAGATCAAGATTACTCTTGATCAGAGTTTGTTTCACACTTAAAAAGTCACCCTCTACAGGCTTGTTTCTTGTTGGGTGATGGTCAGTGAAGAAACATTGATGGTCCTGTTGCATTGTTCTTAGAAAATCTTTCAGCTAGTGAAGATCTGACAGTGCTCTAGAAATAATGTTAGAATGAATAGCTGTTATTCCTTTTCTTATTGACAACATCATCACCAACAGTGACAACTCACGTTTATATAGCAACTTTAATGTTATAAAACATCCCAAAGGACTTTAGGGGAAAGTTGTCAAACCGTGGTGAAAGATATGATTTATACAAATATACTTTTTTTTAATAAAACATTTGGATTTAAAACTAGTGGCGCACGGATGTTGTAGTATTTTGAGAAGGTATTTAAAAATTAACCATGTCTGTGAGACTATAAGAAATAGGTAGAAGCTATTCAGCCCCCCAAGCCTGCTCACTATTCAGTACAACACAGATGATCCGACACACCTCATATCCACTTGCCTGTCCTTTCCCTATAACCTTAGATTCTTCATGAGTAGGGGAATCAAACCTTAAATATGCACATGGACTCTGTCCCCCACAGCTCTCTTGGCATGGAGTTCCAAAGACTGTCATTCCTGTGGTAGAGGAAATGCCTCCTCACCTCATTTTAAATTGGCACCCCTTAATTCTGCAACTGAGCCTTCTCGCCCTGGACTCTCGCATGAGGGGAAACATTCCCTCATTATTTACCCTGTGAAGCCCTTGAAGAATCCAAGAAGCTTCAGTGAGATCACCCCTCATTGTTCTACATTTCAGTGAGTAGAGTTCCATCTGTTCAGCCTTTGCTCAGGAAACAATCCCTCCCTTCATCCTTGTGAACCTTCTGTGCTCAGCTCCCAATGAAATCATATCTTTTCTTAAATAAGGGGACCAAAGCAGCTCACAGTCCTTTAAATGTGATCTCACCAGCACTTTGTGCAGTTGTTGTAAGATTTCCCTACTCTTATACTTCAACCCCCTTGAAATAAGGGCCAACATTGCATTCCTGACTACCTGCTGTACCTGTGTGCTTTGTGCACACGTATCCCCAAGTTCGTGTTGCAGCTTTCTACAGTTTCTGTCCAGCGTCTTAAAACCAGTGTGTTACTTGCTGGAGTATTAATGAGAGTTTGTGTATACTGTGAGAGATCATGACCAGAGAGAAATTGTTCAGCCATTAGCTTAGCAGAAGCTTGGATAAGCAAGTGATTTTTTTTAAATTAGCTCAAATTCTTTTGGCTAGTTTGAAAGATGCCTGACAGGAGTCAGATGCAAATATAGTTTTCCGAGAAAAAAACGAGATTGTTCAAGTAGTTAGGGAAACACATTAGCTCAATCAAAGATTTTAGTTTGTGAACCAGGAATGTCTGGGTAGAACTCTGCAGATTATTGAAAGATCTGAGAAAGTCTAAGCTCGCGGGTCTGAGAGAGATGAAGGAAAGAGGCCTTACAGGACCGGAACTGAGAAACGCTTTTAAATCAACCAGACAGATTGGACAGGGAAGGATTATTTGGATTTTGATTAACTATAAAGTGATGGTGTTAGGGAATAGATGGGATTTTGATTTTTTGTGTATTTTGAAATCTTTGGAACTGTTATATTTAAATAGCTTATTTTACTTTTATTTCATGAGTGAGCAAAAGATGTGTTTTATTATTAAAACCAAATCTACAACCTTGCATGCTGATGTTCCATTGAAAAACAGAATATGATCTTTCAGGGGAAATTTCATTGATGGAAGGGGGAGCAAGAGAGTTAGAGAACCTAAAGTTTAGGGTCACATTTGCAAAGTCTAGGCATCTGAAAGTACAGCTCCCAATGTTGCACTGATTTAACAGCAGGGAATCCCAAGATACCAGAATTATACCAATGTGGATAACTTGAAGGACTGTCTAGTGAGAGGAGCTTAGACATGGGTGCAGGAATGAAGAAGCCTGAAAACAAAGCTGAAGGGTTGAAATTTTCTAGCAATGACAGAGTCCACCCCCTAGGAGTGAAAAGTAGTCTCACCCCAGTGCAGTGAACTATGGGATCCAACGGTCCAGTTGTTCCAGGGACTTCCAGTTAAGAGACCAATCCTGGTTCTTCCCCCCTCTGCCCACGTGAGCTCTGACTGGGTTGACAGCAATCAGTGAGGCTGCTGCATAAACAGAAAACAATTGCCCAATAGTTGTCCCACCACAAAGCACACTCTCCCAGCTGCCAGCCTGTCGCCATTGAGCTGGGAAAATTCAGCCTGAGAATTGTACTGACGTGGCATTCTCAGATGGGACCTATTCACGTGTGCACAAGGGCGTGACAGCTGAATGGATGCACAACAATTTGTTTCTCGCAAGGAAAGCATTCTAATGCGACTAATGAGGTCACGTGTGGGTTTAGAAGTGTAGGGAATTCGCTCACCCATTCCTCTGTGCAAGTTAACCAAGTAAAACAGAAATAATTTAGTTGCTTTCTAAGCTCGCTCATAAGGCGTGGCTGGTTCATTTTGGAGCCATGACTTGGGTAGGTCGAGCTGAGATAGCATCGAGCTTCGAGGCAATCTGACCTCTTCCACCTCCTGTAGCAAGGCCCTAACTTCAGCAAGATATATGGGCCCTGTCTACGAGATCTTATCAAGTGGGAACTAAATTGTGTCACTGGATTCAGAGCCAGGTGTGGCGAGGTCAGGGTGATCCTTCAGCACTGGCGTCCACCGTTTTTGTTTTATTTGTGAGGTCCAGTCCCTAGTGTGCTGATGGGAACTGCATGTAAAGCCTGCTGTGGCCTGAGTGTTTGCTCCTGTTGAGCAAGCTCACGTCAGGCTGTGACTGAGTTGTGCGTATTCCCCATTTTAACTTTGCCTGCCTCCGGAAGGATCAATAGATTGTGATCCGAAGCTGTGCCTGATTTCTTGCCCAGCCCCCTTTGCACCATCGAGCTGCAATTCAGAGCCAAATACAGAGGAACCTCGAATATCTGAATTTTAGATTATCCAGCAAGATCGTAAGGTTTCGATGCTTGGCTGAACTATGTTGTCCAGCATTCAGTTATCTGGAATTCGATTAACCGACCAAAATACTCCCCTGCCGTCTCCTTCAGATAATTGAGGTTCCTCTGTAATTGAAAGAAAAGATAATGCAGTTATTTTGCACTTCCTATGACCAGCAGATGTTCCACTGGACTAAGTTTAAAGCACAGTCACTATTGAAATGTAGAAAACACAACATCCACTTTCTACCCTGCCAGTTCTTGCAAACAGTAATGTGATGGTGACCAGTTTACTTTGGATGATTGAGGGATAAATATTGGCATGGACACTGGGGATAGTTCATAGAATCCCTACAGTGACAAAGCAAGCATTTCAGCCCATCCAATCCACATGAAACTGCTAAACCCCCCCCCCCACCGACCCTGTCCCTGTAACCCGGCATCTCTTATGGCTAATTCACAACGGGCAATTTAGCATGGCCAGTCCACATAACCTGCATATCTTTGGACTGGGGGAGGAAATCCACGCAGACACTGGAAGAACATGCAAACTGCACACAGACAGCCACCCAAAGCTGGAATCGAACCCGGGTTCTGGGCACGGTGAAGTAGCAGTGCTAACCACTGAGACATCATAATCCTGCTCTTCTTCAAAATAGTGCCATGAGATTTTTTTCTTAAAGATATGAGACCTCAGTTTAATGTCTCTGCCACTCAGCACTGTGCAGGAATGTCAGTCTTGATTTAAGTTTTTTTTAATCAACCTGATCAGGGATATTATTACACAGCCATGCAGCAGGTGGGAATTGAACCCAGGCTTCCTGGCTCTAAGGTTAGGGACACTACCCCGAGCTTCAGGAGCTCTCCACGCCTTAATTTTATGCTTAAGTCCTAGACTTTGGGTTTGAACCCAGAACTGTGTGACTCACAGTATCTGGATTTGGTCTCCAGCAGGGTATCTTACCCTGATGCAACAATGTCTATATCAGCCCTCATAACATAAGAAATCAAGTGCAATAATAGGGTGGTCCTGAATGACCCAACAAACGTGTGTTAAAGCTCACTGATAAATGCAGATACTATGTTCAGAGGCACATTGCGACCAAGCTAATGTGAAGTTATTCGATTTCAGCGGAAGGGTGTGATTTCATTAATGTGCCATGCTTGAAGTGATGGAGTGTGAAACTTTCATAGCCTCTGATCACATGCCTGATAATGATGATATCGTGAGCACGTCTGAGAGAGATTTTTAAAAAAGACATATGGGGCAACTTTTTTATACAGAGTGGTTTGTGTGTGGAATGAACTTCGAGAGGAAGTGGTGGATGTGGGCACAGTTGCAACGTCTAAAAGGTACTGAGTTAAATACAGGAATAGGAAAGGTTTGGAGGGATATGTGCCAGGAGCAGGTAGGTGGGACTATTTTAGTTTGCGATTATGTTCGGTATGGACTAGTTGGTCTGAAAGGGTCCATTTCCATGCTGTATGCCTGTGAGACGTAAGCTAACATCCAATTGAGCCATAGCTGAGAGAGTTGAATGCTCCCATACTTAGCTTAACTGAGATGTACAGCTGGTTTAATTCCTCTGCACCATATTCCTCATTCTAATTTTATTCCATAAATATTATCGTCTCATTTGTTTCTCAGTTGATCATGGTTAAAGTGAGCGTTTTATTCTCCCGATGCTGCACTCTTCCACTCATTTCCCAAGACCAGTGATTTGTCATGATTTTTCTTCCTGGTTCAGCTTTCCCCTGGTCTCGCCAGATGATTTCGGACTTGTGTGGTTAAAAGGAGGTATGGTGACGCTGAGATAGTTTGGGTCAAGAATCCAACCTAAGGGGATTTTTAGTTGTGTGGTTGTTCTGTCAGTTTCAAACTGTTTCCCAGTGGCTGTCTCTTCATTTGGTAACGGTGGGAGGGCTGTTGGCTTTTTCTGTCATCTTCGTGGTCAAGTGGGTTGGATTTTCACCTCTGAGTCAGGAGGCTGAGAATTCAAAACCCATTCCAAAGACATGAGCACATAACCTCGGTTGACATTCCAGTTCAGTGCAGAGCTCATGCTGCACAGGCAGTAGGAAGAGCTGTCCCCGGCCAGCTCCTGGCTAATATCTGTCCTTTTTCCAGCATCGCAAAAACAGGTGATCTGGTCATTACTGACATTGCTGTGTGGGACCTTGCTGTGGGCTCATTGGCTGCTATCCTTCCTGTATGACGACAGTGACTATAGTGCTCAAAAATGCTTATTTCACTGTAATGCACTTGGGGATGTCCTGAGGTTATGAAAGGTGCTTTTAAAATGTAGGTCAATTTGTTAATAAGAGTCATAGAGATGTACATCTTGGAAACAAAGCCTTCATTCCAACTCATCCATGCCAACCAGATATCCGAAGTTAATCCAGACCCATTTGCCAGCATTTGGCTCATATCCCTCTTAACCTTTCCTGTTCATCCAGAGACCTTTTAAATGTTGTAAATGTACCAGCCTCCACAACTTTCTCTGGCAGCCAATGCGTGAAGAAGTTGTCCCCCCAGGTCTCCTTTTAAATCTTTCTCCTCTCACCTTAAACATTTGCCTTCTAGTTTTGGATCCCTATTTTCGAAAAAAGAGGGGCATGCATACCCTATGCATGCCCCTCATGATTTTATAAACCTCTGTAAGGTTACCCCTCAGCCTCTGAATCCCCAGAGAAAATAACCTCAGTGTGTTCAGCATCTCCCTATAGTTCAAACCCTCCAACTCTGGCGACATCATTGTGAATCGTTTCTGCACCTTCTCAAGTGTAACAACACGTTTCCTATAGCAGGGAGACGAGAATTGAACACACAAATGGATGATGAATATTCATTATAATGTGAATGAAGTCTCTGCATCATAAATCAACACAAGGGTTTGTAGCTGCACGCCTGGGGCTCTGTCTCCACAGAGACTAAAAGGTCCTTTATTGACTCCACTCCCTGATTCTGTTAGTATTACAGGGTCACTGCCCAGGATATTGTTGCAAATCCCAGATAGGACCATAACTACTGCATGAATATACACCTTCCCCCTTCCTGAAAGCTTTCATCCCTCTCTGACCATATCACCCTCATGGGCAAGTCCTAGATTTCTAATGGGGCACACATTAGTGCTGTCTCTAATGGTTTCCCATTGGAGTTCAAGCAACAGCAGTGGTTGAGTCAAAGGTGGACTCCTCCAAAGTACCGCTGTTGTTTTGTTCAGTAAATTGGGTGTGCTGAACAATTGTCAGTGAGGGTCTTTCTAGCACCTTCCATGAGCTGCTAAACATCCAAAGCTGCTCTTACTGACTGTCAATATCTGCCAATGAGAAGGACAGAAACTAATTCTTCATCTCCCCGTGTGCAAAATGATAGTGGGGTAATGAGCCCTGCGTTTCACACTGGGATGCTAAGTGCAATACAGATAGAGATCTTCTGTAAACTTTTAGCAGAAGCCCTGACATTTGATTAATCGTCTGCTGGCAAGTTGCTAAATAAGGAGAACGTCCCTTTTTTTTTGGATTTTGTTCTCTCATTCGGAAAGAAAGGCTTATTTCATGCAGGTTGCCCCCTGGCTGCTATTGTAACCCAGGAAAGTTGTCTGTCATTTGACAATTGGAAACAACTAAAGTCCCCAGTTGCTTCCAGCTTGCCTTCCAAACCTCCTCCCCCTTCCATTCTAGTTCCACACAGGAAAATCTGAACAGAGACATCTTCCTTCAAGAAATATGCAAACTTTCTACTGAACAACTGGTAACCTTTATATCTTCCTGAATCACAATAAGTGCTGAATGTCACAAATATTACATTTCTCATTCTAATTTTTAAATGGTTAAAAAGCATTCTAATTGACAGGTTTCAGGGAGATGCATAAAACAGTTGCGTGTTTAATGTAAAATCCCAGTGCTGCTCCAGAGAGGGTCCTCTGGTTCATTGCAAAACCAAACAGCTGCAGCTGTTCAACCAGTAGATTATCTGGTAATTATCAAATTGCTGCCTTTGGAAGCTTGCTGGTTAACAAATTGACTGTTGAACTTCCTACATTATAACAGTGGCTGCACTTTACTTAATTGGCTGTGAAACTCTTCAGGATGGTTTCAGGTCGAAGAAAGATGCTATATAAATGCAAGTTCTTTCTTCTGGGTTCTTTTAATGCTGTGTAATTGGCGGCTGGGATGGAGTCAGAATCAGATCAGAAGCAGCTCCACACTTCGGTGCACAAGTCAGTTCTTTACAAGGAGCTTGAAAACTTTAACCAGTCCATTTATTAGTAAATTGTTTCAAGAATTTTCTGCGTGTGTTGATACAAGGTTTAGTTGAAGGCTGTCGACAGTAAAAAAAAGAAATCTGACCTTGAGCTAGCCGGCTTTTAAAACCATAGTAAAATTGTACAGAATTTGAATACTGTTTCCATGCAGGTATGTTATTATATATCCACATTCTTGGGCCACAATTTTACAGGAGGAATTGGATGGAACAAAGGGCCTGTTTAAAAAGTTGCACTTTCACATTACAAAGTCCAGAGTGTGATACTGTTGAGGGTGGGTCGTGAGAGTCGGGCAGTGCTATAACCACTGACAGGCAATAACCTTCAAAGTAACTTGGCAGTGAGAAAACACTACTGGCCATTGTTCAAGTAGGTAAATATAGTGGAACCTTGAATGTCCAAATGAGATGGGCAGGCGCTGTTTTGTTCGGATAATTAATTATTTGATTAATTGATCCAATGCCTCTCCTCTGGGGCTTAGAGTTTTCTGAAGTTTGCTTTTTGCTCGCTCTGCCTGCCTTGCTCCCTCTCTCTGTCTCAGGGTTTGTTTCTGAGCAGAGACACATACTTGTGTATAAGGGACCTGCAGTATTGCTGAAACCCCCCCCACCCATCAGTTCAATGGCATTGACACAGCGAGCACTTGCTCAGTCTGCCCCCCATTCAGGAGACGAGGCAGCAGCACACTGCACGCGAGCGCCCACCCACTGTCTGTCCCCCCAACCCCACCCCCACCAAACTCAGCCCCTGCCCCCGTCAGACCACTGGAAGCTGGACTGCACACCAACAGTAAGACTGCTGCTGCTTTCAGATGGTGAATCTCAAAATAGCGCTCGCGCGTACACACACACAACATAGCCGTGCACACACACAACGTAACCACACACACAACCTTTAACTGCAACGTTTTGACAAGTTCCACCTTTGCCCTCTACAGGACAATGTTGGAGAGATTATCTTGGCAAAGGGGATTTAGGGTACACCTCCATGTCGAACTCCAGGGAAAGAATGGGGAGAGAGAGAGGCCAGGTAGCCAGTCATTTTGAGACGGTGCCTGGGCTCCCATCGATGTCCAGGACTGTTCTCGGCAGCATTTCAGGAAGCCAAGTTCATTTTTAATCATTGTAAACAAAAGACGCGATCAGTGTTGGCATCACCTCTTTGATGTAATGTTTCTATCGGGACCTTGAGATCTTCTTTGGATAATCTGAAATTCGGATAATTGATGTTCGGATAATTGAGGTTCCTCTGTAATGGCCAAAGGGAATGCAGAGGGGCCAGAGGTTTTAGCTACAGACCAGGGACGTGGAAGTAAGATGTTCACCTGCATTATCTGGCACAAAGGTGTATTGCAGGAACTGTTGGTAAATTCTTCAGTAAGACCAGTCTAGTATTGCTCAGATGACAGCAATAGTTTTGTGAAGGAAAGTGGAGGGCATTCATTGAGGGTTAGATTTAATAAAGGCCTCTGAGACAATTGCATGGAGTAGCCAGCAGCCTGCTCTATTGCACCTGAACTTGGGGATGTTTGAGATTGACACTGTGAGACAGACAAGACGTTGTCATTTACAGTGAACACTTCCTTTGACCAGTGATCAACAGATCCACCCTGTCAACTGACTGACAATTGTTCATTGCATTATTATTGACACCATTTTATTCGTCAGAGAGTTGGAGGCAGGGCAGGATTGTGGTTTTAATTTGCAGGAGCTCCAATCTCATTGCGAAAAGTAGGGCAGACAGTCTCCAGATTATAGCAGGATTATGTCTGCAGATTAATACAGTGAGTGCAAGACCGTTACGTAATAGAAATGGTGAGGCCAATCTCGATCATTTAAGAGAAGTGATTGACAAGGGAAGCACCCAGTCATTGTCATTCTGTCTGGGCTTTATGTTGTCGCTATACATAGCATTGTCCTTAGCTTTGCTCCTCCTATTTGTCTGGTAGCTCTGACCCGGAAGAACAGAAGGGTCAATTCGGAGGCAGAGCAGTGTTCATTCTCGGTTATTTGACCAGCCAGTGAAAACTGAGCAGCGGACAGAATGGGCCCGAATGCTTTTGGCCAGGTACCACAGTTCAAGCTGCTAACTTTATTGTGGCTGACCTCTTTCATAAGAGCATATCAGTAAACTGATTAGTGATGTATGCCTGGTTTAAGCAGCCTTCAATTGAATGAGATGCTTTGCTGTTCAGAGGTTTTGCAAAATCCTTCTGTTCCACTGGATTAGTGCAAGCCTCACAATTATGAGAGAAGTTTTCAATCTCCATCTGGGAACACTGCTGCTTTGTGTTGTGTGACGAAATAAAGTCATAAACACTAAGGTTTAATGATGTAGAACTGTTTTAAAAAAAATCTTAGGAAGTGCTCCAGCAGGAAGAGAATAGTAGTAGGACTACTCCTGAGCTATCCAGAGTGGCTAGATCCCTGGTTCAGTCCCTTCGCCACAAGGAGTGAGCTAAGCACTTCTAGCTGACTGCCAAATTCTCTCTCTGCTTCCGATTGGGAGACCGGCCTCGTTTCTCACTCTTGAGTCTTGTCAAGTGCTTCCTGCTGTTTCTTCATTTGGCTATACTGGCTGTGATTTCCAAACGTGTGTTCAGTGGCTGTGCCAGCTCATTATCGATGTTCATTTACAGTGAACATGGGCAAGGCACCATGACAGATATGGTTCAACCAGCCACAGTACGAGGAGAGGTTGGAAGGGATGGGAGAAACCAGATACTGTATGATTAGATATTAGAGCTTCCACCCACTACTGGATTGTGATGGAGTATTGTTCTGTTGCAATCCTTCATGGACTGACATATAATTGATAAATGCATTTCCTGGTATTTTGCTGAAATACACAAGCCCTGGTCCAGTCCTCAGTCTGTGCCGAACCTGTCGATCTCACCCAAGGAGGAACTTGAAGATTGGGGAGGGGGCCAGTGACCTCTGATAAATGAGTGGAGCTGGGGGGCGGGGGGAGCAATAAGGATTGGTGCTGCTAATGGTCATTCAGTGACCCCTGCTGGAAGAGAGAGAAAGCATATCTAGAGGCCCTCCTTATAAAATAGTCACCCCAGAAATCCAAAAGTGAATTCAAAAGAAACATTTTCACCTAGAGATAAATGAACTCGCTATCACAGGGAGTGAGTGAAGTAAATAGCACAGCCACAATTAAGTTGAAGCTGGGCAAATATAAGGGAGAAGGGAGTAGAGGATTACAAAGGTAGACTTAAATGGGCAAAGGTGGCAGGAGCCTTGAACTTTGCATCAATGTCAGTATGAACTGGTTGAGCTACTTCCAATGCCGTATATCAATTTTTAGAAAGAATTGCCTGCTGGCTATTTTGGTGCAAAGGCTGCTGTTGAGCTCTGGGATCATTTTTGCGCCTTGTTTCCTATTGGCAGTGAAAGTGGAGGGAAGCAAGACTGGGTCTCCCTGGTGAAGCCAGGATATGTGGCCTCCAGACGTATTTTCCACTCCACCCACCCTAATAATAAAAGTTTTTGAATAAAATAACCCAGCTGTTTAGGCCTCTTCTGGCCCTTCCTGCCTTTCTCGGGAAAGCTACTGGGCTTTTTCCTGCGCACAGGCCTCAGGCTCCAGAGTGTTTGCACAGCTCATTGCTCGTCCAAGCAAAGTCCACTTGCCCCCTGCGTTAAGCTCAGCTATCAGCAACAAATGCCTGAGGAAACTAGCCTCTAATTGGAAGCGTATATCATTACAGCATCCTTTAGTTTTCTGTCCTGTAAATGGAGCTTGGGTGACTGCGCAGATAAGGCCTCGCTGTGGCCTGTGAACCATCTGTTAGACAAGCCTGCGTTAAACAGAGTCTGCCTGCTCAGGCAGCTGTAAAAGATCAGTAGATCGAAGAAGAGCAAGGCACTCAGCCAATGTTTATTTCTGATTTTCACATCACAGAAGGCAGACAATCTAGTTATTATCCCAGTGTTGTTTGAGAAAACTTGCTGCCCACAAATTGGTTCATAGCGTTTGCCTGCAGTGATTATGCTTCAAAAGTACTCCACTAGCAGTGATGCATTAAGAGATATCTGGTAGCGGTGCAGTCCTCTCTAAGTCTTTCTGATTAGAGCTGGGTGAAAGCCAAACAAACTAAGGCGTTCTTGCAGGCTTGTTCCACAGAAACTGGCCCTTATCCCCAGCTACCGCACGTGAGGATGAATGTACGTGATCTACAGGAGCAAGAATGCTCTTCAAAGTCCTGCAAGCATCAAAAGGAGAGTCTGCCTGACCCCTTTAATAGCAGCATTCTTTGTGCAGTGAGGCTTAGAGACCCAACATCCAGATGTGGTGCTTCACAAAGAATAGAAAATCAATATGTGCAATGTGTGGACTGCAGTGTTCAAGGAGGCAAATCACCACCACCTTCTCAAGGGCAACTAGTGACAGACAATAAATGCTGGTCAGCTAGCAACCCCTGCATCCTATGAGTGAATAAATCAAAAAAGGAATTTCTTACTTGCTCAATGACTCCATCGGTGTGATGTTTACTTTGTAATAAAAATAACATAATTGTATTTGTGGCTGAAGAACTGAATTTTTTTTCTGAATTCAAAACATTAAGTTCAAACTTCTGTTAAATTAAGTCAAACATTTAAGTACCACCATTATAATATGTACATTATGCTGAGCAGAGTACTGCTGGAACATTAACTCTATGCAGAGCTCTATAGAGGATGCGGCAGTATCACGTTATAGTCATACAGATATAGTATGCAGGACTGATTGCATTTCAACATGGTTGACTCCACAAACTAGGAAGCTCAGTGATATTTTCATGAATGAGCAGCAAAGATCTTCCTCATCAGTGATGTAAAATTAGAACTCCCAGTTCCTCACTGACATTGTGTTTTTCAGTTCCTTATAAAGCCTAGTCTTTCTGTAAAACCAGAAATGGTCAAATGATTGTAGTAGCATTTTGGTGGTCAGGACATGTAGTTCACGGAGTCAAATGACCTTCCCATAGCAGTACAGCTTTAACCTTTATCTCACACCCCTGTACATTTGATGCTAATGGGGATTTCATGATGACCAGTTTAGAATTTTACAGTACAGTAGGAGCCTATTGTGCCTGTACCATCTCCTGGTGAGCTACCCAGCTAGACCGATTCTCCAGTCCTGTCAAAGGCATCAGTGTTCAATTTAGTGGCATGTGTGGTGACAGTACTGGCCATGGCTTGAACCCATGACTTTGGTACCATTAATACCATGCCTTAGCCACCTGAGCTAACCAGCCACCACACCAGGAGAGTGCTCCTTTTTGTCTCGACCACACTGGTTGGCATCTTTTTTGATTAGTACAGAGAAACAATGATTTTACATAGAGAATCTCCCAGTACTTTCTAGTCGATGTGGTCTATTACCATTAAACTGTTGCATTACATTCCTCCCACCATGCCACGCCCGATCCAAGTCTCATACATTATTCATATAATCCTAAATTTTCAACCATTGAAATATTCTCATCTTTTAGTAAAAGGTACCTGAACAGAACCAACGAAAGTGATATTAGTTCTTGGGAAATGCTTTGTCTCTTAGTCTGAGCCTTGATGGTTAAGACTATTGGTAAATGTCACAATGACCTTTTAAAACCAGGGGTCATCAATAAAATGGAGATGTTGATAAAAGCTTTCAGAGAGACTAGACTGCACTGCTCATAACGCTTCTCTAATTTGGACTGATTGAAGAAAAAAAAACTTTGCACTCGATTCCATATTAAGTGGATATCATCTCTCATTTGTAGGTTAAAACACTTGGCGACGATTAAAGGCTGTGAAGAGGAGAGCATGGACATGGTCTTCCATTGAGGTGTGCTTCGTTGTGAAGGACTGCACAGACATTTCTATGTATTTTCCTCTGGATTTGGTGTCGATTTAAAAACAAAAATGGTTACCACTTTTCAGAATCTGTTGCCAGCAGGCAAAAGATGGTTGGTCCAAAGGTGACACGTGTTGATGTAAATTGTTAATTGGATTAGACTCCTACACATTAACCATCCCCACATGTAGAACAGAGTGAGGGTAACTTCATGGTAGCTAGATCCAAACAGAGTGAAAGTATCTGATCTATGAACAGGGACAGTACTCGGTCTTGGAGCTGTCCACTGATGAATGCACAGTGATCACAATTCCGTTGGAACTGAAGTTTGCTACAAGACATGGACAAAATGCAGGCTGGGCCTTAGAAATACCAAAGATAACCCAAGCTGTGACTCACCAAGAAGATTCAATCTGATCAACCCCATTGAAATGGTATTACCATCCACCATCATGGCTTTACAGTCTAGGGTTCTCCATTGACTGCCTCCTTTATTGAAATGACCACTTGAATGGCTGCAGGGACAGGTTTGGAGCTGAGTATTGTGCAGTGAGTAGCTGACTTCCTGAGTGCACACTGCCTTTCTAGCACCGGAGGAAATATGCCAGGAGTCGATAGTCTGCACAGGTCAGGATGTGTGCAGCTGTCACAGGGCTCAAGTAAGGACGCAGGCATCTCCTCGATCAGTGCATCGTCCATCCCCTTTGAAGTCAAATGCCTTATCCAGACTTGAGCATATGATCTCTGTTTTTTTTCTCATCTAGAACTCACTGCCTGAAGCATCACCAGTTGGACTGCTGTGGTTCAACAGGAAGGCCTCAGGATAGGAAAACAAAATGGTCAGCCCTGCCAGTGATATCCACATCCCAAACAATCTAACTGGACCTGTACAAATTGACACACTCTGCACTATAATTGGAGCCAAAGACTTTTTTTTTATTGACTATGTGTTAATGTGTTTTATTTCCTGAAACATTTTCTAAAGAATTAGAGACCTACAGAACAGAAAGTACTTCTAATTTCAGTGGTATATAAAGCTCTATTCCAGTAACCTTAGGTCACACAAATGCAACAGGCCTGAAACCCTCTCTTTGTGTTCGCTTTTGTCTTTAATCTGGGGTTTTCTGTGCAGCTTCTAACTTCTTGTGATGATGACTGTCATCTGCAACAATAGTTTCCATATTTTTATCCCATGTTGCAGTGTATTTACTGAATTGTCTTGAGAACAATTCAGTGGGCGGCACGATGGCACAGTGGTTAGCACTGCTGCCTCACAGCGCCTGAGACCCGGGTTCAATTCCCGCCTCAGGCGACTGACTGTGTGGAGTTTGCACGTTCTCCCCGTGTCTGTGTTGGTTTCCTCCGGGTGCTCCGGTTTCCTCCCACAGTCCAAAGATGTGCAGGGTCAGGTGAATTGGCCATGCTAAATTGCCCGTAGTGTTAGGTAAGGGGTAAATGTAGAGGTATGCGTGGGTTCGCTTCGGCGGGTCGGTGTGGACTTGTTGGGCCGAAGGGCCTGTTTCCACACTGTAATCTAATCTAATCTAATCTAATCTAACAATGACTGTGACATCAGATAATTTGACAGAGTGCAGCAAAATTTGTGAATTCATGTTGAACATGCTGAAGGGAACATATTAGAAAAGACCTGAATATTATCCTCAATAAAATGCCTAAATATATTTAAGTGATTTTATTTTTTTTATATTTATCGTGGATGTTTTCCAGTTGTATCGGAACTAATTAGCTAACGTGATTTTAATTTTAATTAGAATGAGTGCATTTCACTGTAATTGTGACAGGGCCTGTTAAAGCTCACTAAAGTTTTGCCAAATATTACAATCCCAATGATGACTTCCTTTTAAATTATTCCCAGGAATAGTCAACATATTTTCCTGATGAGTAATAGGATGTGCCAACACATCCACTTTTCATTTTACTCATATCAAGGATTTGTGTAATTGCGGAAAACAGCCAGCTTCTTTATGTAAAGTAGGAAACCAAAATTACAGGACCAATAATTTCACTAATAAAGCAACTAAATCCCAAAATTTTACTGGAAACTTCTAATTTCATTTATGATGTTAGCAAAGGCATGCTTTAAAAGTAGCCTTCTAGGAAGACACGAGTTGAAAAGTGTGGTGCTGGGAAAGCGCAGCAGGCTCAATACAATGTTGAACTTTTGAACTGTCCATGCATGTGAAAAGCACAATCCTTTTGCACCCCAGTTGTTTGACTATAATATTCTTTTGCTCATCTCCTTGCATGTCTGCACACAACTGAAAGTTTCATCTAGTATGTCATTAGGTGAAAGTGAGTGCTGCAGATGCTGGAGATTAGAATCGAGAGTGGGGTGCTGAAAAAGCACAGCAGGTCAGGCAGCATCCGAGGAGCAGGAAAATTGATGTTTCGGGCAAAAGCCCTTCATCAGGAATGAAGCTGTGAGCCTTTGGGGTGGAGAGATAAATGGGAAGTGGGGTGGGGATGTGGAAAAGGAGCTGAGAGTGCAGTTGGTGGATAGAGGTGGGGTAAAGGTGATAGGTCAGAGGGGAGGGTGGAGTGGATAGGTGGAAAGGAAGATGGACAGATGGGTCAGGTCATGAGGACAGAGCTGAGCTGGAAGGTTGGAACTTGGATAGGGTGGGGGGAGGGGAAATGAAATTGGTGAAATCCACATTGATGCCATGGGGTTAGACCGTCCCGAAGCAGAAGATGAGTCGTTCTTCCTCCAGGTGTCGGGTGGTAAGGGAGTGGCGATGGAGGAGGCCCAGGGCCTGCATGTCCTCAGCAGAGTGGGAGGAGGAAGTTAAAGTGTTCAGCCATGACGTGGTGGAATTGATTGGTGTGGGTGTCCCGGAGATGTTTTCTGAAGCACTCTGCGAGTAGACATCCTGTCTCCCCAATGTGGGGGGGACCACATCAGGAGCAACGGATACAATAAATGACGTGTGGATGTGCAGGTGAAACTTTGATGGAAGTGGCCCAAAGGCTCCTTTGGGGCCTTGGACAGATGTGAGGGGGGAGGTGTGGGCGCAGGTTTTGCAATTCCTGCGGTGGCAGGGGAAGGTTCCGGGAGGGGAAAGTGGGTTGCTGAGGGGTGTGGACCTGACTGGGTAGTTGCGGAGGGAATGGGTCTTTACGGAAAGTGGATAGGGGCAGGGAGGGAAATATATCTCTGGTGGTGGGGTCCGTTTGTTGGTGGCGGACATGGCGGAGGATGATGTGATGTATACGAAGGTTGGTGGGGTGGAAGGTGAGGACCAGGGAACTTCTGCCCTTGTTGCAGTTGGAGGGGTGGGGTTCGAGGGCGGAGGTGCGGGAAGTGGATGAGATGAGATGAAGGCCATTTGGTGTGTTCTGTGGTGGAACTGATCCTTCTGGGAGCAGATGCGGCAAAGGCAGAGGAATTGGGAATAAGGAATAGCGTTTTTTGCAAGAGGCGGGGTGGCAGGAGGTGTAATCCAGGTAGCTGTGGTTGTTGGTGTGATTGTAGGAAATGACCGTGTTGAGTTGGTCACCATTGATGGAGATGGAAAGGTCCAGGAAAGGGAGAGAGGTGTCAGAGATGGTCCAGGGGAATTTAAGTCCGGGGTGGAATGTGTTGGTGAAGTTGAACTGTTCAGCCCTCTCGTGGGAGCACGAAGTGGCGCCAACGCAGTCATCAGTGTAGCGGAGGAAAAGGTGGGGAGTGGTGCCAGTCTAACTGTGCAAGATAGACTGTTCCACGTAGCTGACAAAAAGAGATTAGCATCATTACCTGGCTCCTGCAGACTGATGTGTAGAGTTAACTGCATTATTGCATCTGGCAAGCTCATTTTCAATTATCTTCGAGAAGAGACACAGTGGCTGTAGAGGGAGGTTTAATACAGATGATCAACTCTCAATTGTCAATGCTTTTGTCCCCCCCCCCCCCAACTACCATAAAAGTATTTTGTGATCTCCAGAGGAGGCTGGAGACAGAGATAGGAAGATAAGTGACTCAGGTCAGGGGATTGAATCATGAAAGAACATAGAACATTACAGCATAGTACAGGCCCTTCGGCCTTCGATGTTGTGCCGACCTGTGGAACCGATCTGAAGCCCATCTAACCTACACTATTCCATTTTCAGCCATATGCATATCCAATGACCATTTAAGTGCCCTTAAAGTTGGTGAGTCTATTGCTGTTGTGGTTCTGTTCGCCGAGCTGGGAATTTGTGTTGCAGACGTTTCGTTCCCTGTCTAGGTGACATCCTCGGTGCTTGGGAGCCTCCTGTGAAGCGCTTCTGTGATCTATCCTCCGGCATTTGTAGTGGTTTGAATCTGCCGCTTCCGGTTGTCAGTTCCAGCTGTCCGTTGCAGTGGCCGGTATATATAATAG
Organism: Chiloscyllium plagiosum; assembly: GCF_004010195.1. Taxonomy (NCBI): domain Eukaryota; kingdom Metazoa; phylum Chordata; class Chondrichthyes; order Orectolobiformes; family Hemiscylliidae; genus Chiloscyllium; species Chiloscyllium plagiosum. The sequence continues at coordinate 86,009,773 of NC_057713.1, read as the reverse complement.
TAATGTTGTCCCAGTCAAATTCATGTTGCTTGTCATCTGCGTGTGTGGCTACTAAGGAGCCTTAGTATTTTGTAATCTCCAGAGGAGGTTGGAGACAGAGATAGGAAGATAAGTGACTCAGAGATAGGACTCAGGATAAGACTCAGGAGCCTTAGTAGCCACACACGCAGATGACAAGCAACATGAATTTGACTGGACAACACTACTATTATAGGACAAGCCAAACAGAGAACAGCCAGGGTATTCCTAGAGGAATGGCACTCATCCACAGATTCAATCAATAAGCACGTCAATCTGGACCCAATATTCCGGCCACTGCAACAGACAGCTGGAACTGACAACCGGAAGCGACAGATTCAAACCACTACAAATGCCAGAGGAAAGATCTCAGAAGCGCTTCACAGGAGGCTCCCAAGCACTGAGGATGTCACCTAGACAGGGGACGAAATGTCTGCAACACAAATTCCCAGCTCGGCGAACAGAACCACAACAATGAGCACCCGAGCTACAAATCTTCTCCCATACTTTGAGTCTATTACTGTTGCAGGCAGGGTATTCCATGTCCCTGCTACTCTCTGAGTAAAGAACCTACCTCTGACATCTGTCCTATGTCTATCACTGGCTTCATACTGCTACTGCTGAAAATAATACACCATCTCAGTTCCTTAGCAATCGATGGCACCCCTCTCTCAGTTCAGGTGTACCGTGTTAGCGCTTCAGAACAAAAGCCAGTGTTTAATTTCTGATCTGACTGCAGCCTAAAAGACATCCAGATCTGAGGAAGTAGAGAATGACAAAGAGTGCCGAATACACACCCAGCACAAGTGAGTAGTGTCATTTATGAGTTGGAAGATGAGGAGGAAGCCCATCCCTACCTGCTGCACCTCCTTGCTGTGGCAACTGTGAACCAAGCCAGGATTTTTGCAGACTTGGTGTAATGTTTGAGATGCAAGTGAGCGTTTGACAATGTGCTGTATAAACAAAGACTGCCTCATAGATATCTCTGAACAGATTGATTGGAAGATGGTATTACACACCTCTGGAGTAGGTGGGACTTGAATCCAGGCCTGTTGGCTCAGTGGTACACTCACTACCACTGTGCCACAACAGCCCTCAATTCCATTCTCATGACCGTGCCTGATTCCACCTCTGTCACAGTTCATCTGGTAAGGCCCTCAACCATGCCCTTTTTGCTTCCAGTACTATTCCTGTACTGCCCTGGCATGACCTCCGTTCAGCTGATTATCTTTGTGTTTTGCTGCTAATACTCCCATCTTGGACTGTTTCACTGTTAAATGCAAGTTGTTGTTGGAGATATTGGTGACTGAAAGGTTGAGCCACTGGTGAAAGAACCTGGGTGGGTCCTGTGCATCAATGGTAGACTCTGCTAACCATAAAATCTGCTTGTATTTGAGAATATGCTGGATGTCACAACAGTGAATGGATGCATTATGTACCTATGATACTCATTGTAGATTGTTTTGCAGTGCTGCCCTTGAGACCGGCTCTTCAGCATATTTTAGTTTATTCAGATTACTGTCATTAACTGCAGCATTAGACTGGGCGTAAGAAATACAAGCAGGAGTAAACTAAACAGTTCCTAGAATCTGCTCCTGTGTTTAATGTCTATCAATGTCCATCCACTTGACCGTTCTAGTTCCATATTCCTCGATTCTACTGATGCATCAAAAGATTTCAATTTCAGTCTTGAATGTAGCCACCAATTGTGCCTCTGCTGCTGTCCAAGCTGGAGAATTCTAAAGATGTGAGAAGACCCTCTGGTCTGGCAACTGATTGTATCCCAGCTGCAATTAATTCACCAGTCTTCGTTACTATCATTACCTACACTAGCTCTGCACAGGAAGTGACCTGTACTGCTGGCTTGGCAGAAGTTGGTTTGAGTGAAGCAGCACTTTCTTAGGATTGCAACCAATGGATAATTTTTGTTTTCTAGTTGCTTCCTTATTCATGGCCATTCGAAAGCTGCTTTTTTTCCCCCCATTTTTGTTTGGCAGCAAGCAGTTACAATTTTGCAGATAATGAAAGTGAAATCTGATTGAAGTGCTCTCTTACGTTTTGCCATTTGACAAAATATAAGAAAGCCTCGCATTTTCCAGTGTCCGCAAAATATTGTTCCACTCCTCCCAGACAAAAATAGATGACTGCTTGTTAAATTGCAAGAAATGAGATATTTTGAGAGATGCGTGGTGTCTGAACCATTGCCCCAGTGCAATCATTTTTCTAAAGCCAATGCTCATTCAGGAGGTGTGACTGTCTGATGGAATCGAGTATTGTTTGGAAAGTATTCTTGAGTGTGATAATGCTGCCCTTCCATCAACCTTTAGGACAGAGAAATGAAAGATGACTAATTTGGGAGTAGTTTGGCTTTCAAAATGTAAGTGTGATTCTAATTTCCTTATTTTGGGTGCCCTGTAAAGACATATAGTTCCTCCAGTGGAGAAATTAGTTCAACAGAGCCTCACTGGGTATGCAACTTACCTATCATGGTTCCCAGCCATTACAATAGTGACCATGTTTTGGGGAATGCATCGTTGGCTTTATGGTGTTTTCGAGTGTTGGTGAGCGGTGCCACGGAAATGCAAGACTTCCCTCCTCCTTGAGGTTGTGACCGAGTTGCAATTCTCAGGTTGCAGCTATGCCACTAGTGGCGCTGCTGTGAAACCACACTGACCCGATGCATTGAGAAACGGCACACCTTTTGGTTTCGCGATTGTCGATGATGTAACCAGACTGAAGGTTGCAGGCAGTTTACCATTGCCCAGGTGCGACGTCCGTGGATGGACTGCATTTCATCACCGAGACAAAAGTCTGTTTAGGGGTAATCTCGCCTGAGAAACAGAGAGCTCTGATTTGTCTGTATTTGTCATTTGCGGTTTTGAACTTGGCCTGGAAGTTTGGAAATGGCTGTTCGTTGTGCTGTTGCATCATCAATGATTAAATTACAAGTCAGGACACAAGCATCTGTCCCTTGGTGTCTGCAACTTTAATATATGCAAATGAAGGGGAACATTGATTTACACTTTATGGTTAGCTGCAGTATAGCTCATGTAGACCAGATGATTGGATATTCCTTGTCTCCAAATGTTCAAGTGGTTGTACTAAAACAAAATGTATGGTCTACTGGATACAATGAAATAATATCTGAAGCGGTCACATCGTTGAAAGAACTTTGCCTGCATTTTGGGAGTAAAGGTCTGATTAATTTGTGTAGTATCAAGTTGAATGTGGTTTAACCGCCCCGGAAAACAGTGGTTTGAAGTGGCTAGAAAGATCCATTCTTCTTTCTGGTAATAATATCTTCTTTTATTTTTGCCCTTTTAGAATGAGTACGGTGTGATTTTGAACGTCTGTGACTTTGCAACTCAACGTCTTGTGCATTTTGAAACCAGGCACAAGAGCTACCCTGTGCTCACAGCCTTTCTGTAGTTCCAAGAATTGATGCAGTATACCATGCAGCAGCGCATTTGTGACCAGCCTCATTTGGAAACCAATGTATTATAACAGAAATTCTCTTCTCTCCACTCTGTGCAGTGTGAAATTTCACTGGTGAAATGTTTGCAATGCTGGCTGACAGTTTAAGAAAAATGAATGACTTGCATTTCGGGCATTCTAAAACTTTCCAGCAATGACATATGTTTTTTAAGTGCAGTTTTGTAGAAAACACAACAGCCAATTTGCAGACAGCCTACTCCCGCAAACAACGTCACAATGACCTGATAAGTACGTTTTTGTCGTGTTGGTTGAGGGATAAATATTGTCCAGCTGACCAGGGAGAACTCCCTTTCTCATTTATGAGTTAGATCTTTTGCATCCAACTCTGGGAATAGACAACACTTCATTTTAACACCTCGTGAAAGGCAGCATCTCTGACAGTGCAGCACTGCATCAGTATTGCACAGGGACCGTCAGCGTGGATATTTCAGCTCAGGCCTATACGGTAGGACTGGAACTCTCAATCCATTTGTTGGGAAGCGGGCGTGCTTCCCACTGAGCCAAAGGCTTTGTCCAGTTCTTAACTGCTGAACCCCTCTTGTGAAGTTTGCTGAACTGACAGTATGTTATAGCATCTATAGCTATATGTGCTGCTTGGACCAATGGAGGCATTGTTCTTTTAGGAGAAGCATACCAGAATTGCTGTTGTCACCCATGAGATCCTGATCTCGGTGAAATAAGGCACAAAGAAGCCAGGCTGAAATCTGAAGGCATTTGCGCCAGTACCAAATCTGTTTGTAACCACTGTTTCATTGTCAGTGGATTGCTTTTAATTGTTTTTGACAGTAGTGGCATGGAAGAGGGCATGAGATATGACCAGAAACGCACCATCTAAACTTGCTACAGTGCACCCATTATCTCTATGATGGTGAGCATAGCTATCCAGCAGTGACTGAGGTGTGCTGCATTTACTGACTCTAGATTCGGGCGTTGCTAGCTGCTTCAAGGAGACCAGTGGTAAATCTTTTCGTTTAAAAAAAATCTGTTTGCCTGTAGTTGCCCTGAGAAGGTGAGTTTCCTTCTTAAACACCTGCAGTCCATGTAGTAAAGGTCCTCCAGTATTACGGTAAGGTAGGGAGTGGCACAGTAACAACTGAATGTCTTAGCAAGGGCACTGTCCAGTTGAACGTTACCCTACATCCGAAACTTACAAAGTAAGTAGCGAAGGTTGGGATCTTTTCACAAACAACAGACAAATGGCAAAACTCACAAGACATCCAAAATTTTGAAGAAGAGTCACATTGGGCTCAAGGAGCTAACTCTTATTTCTTTCTTCACAGTTCTGCCAGAGCAGAGTTTCTTTACATTGATTAAGTGGACCTCTTGATTATCCAGAATAATTGATCTATCTGCCGCACTCCTGGTCCAATGCCTGTTAATAAAAGGGTTGCTGTGCTATTAAATATGAGTCAGCTTCCTGTCATCTTCACAGCATGGGAGATGCTGTGTCAGTGTCCTATCGAGATGTGTATATGTTTTGTACGTCTATAGTTACCCATACTCCAAGCAGTTGGAGCAGCCCACAACGTTTGAGAAACAAGGGCTGGATAGCCTGGATCTCCTAATTTATATGTTTATATGACTCCCATCTCTGATTTGTCCATCCCAATCAAAGCCTCAAGTCACAGCTTGGGGCCAGTCTGTCTCACTATTAATGCATCAGTGGAGATACTGCTGTAGGGCTCGAGGGCAATTCCCTCTGTTACCATCAGGTAAGCAGCATCTATCATCACCCATAGAAGCTATGTCTCAGATTTTCTGTTTTCCAGATTGATACCCCCAAAGATGTGCATCTGAATCTTTCGCAAGTTCCAGTGCAGGGATTGGCTGGAAATTTAAACTTCCGATGGGCAATTTACCCTTTGTCTGGATGCTTCTGAAAACATCTCCAACACTGACTTCAAGTTAGAGTTCATTTATGCAAGAAATGTTTGACATGGGTAACTGTCACCCCACCGACCTTCCAACCTTCCCTCCACTATTCACTTGAATCACCCTCCTAACCACCCAGCTATCTCCCCAACCTCAAATACTACCTCACCAATGCACTTACTACTCAAACACCCCTCAAGCACTTCCTGCCCTACTTCCTCAACCAGCATACCCACTTATACTGTGACCTTCTCTTTGACCCCTTACAAAGTGGCTTTGGGACGCTTACTGCATTACAGCAGCTAGTGCCAGAAACAGGACGGGGCTTAGAATCCTTGGATGATCTTGCACACCAGTGATAGATTCTGCTTTAAGACACAATCTACATTTTTGAGAAGTCACTGTTCAGTGGCTTGCGCCAGAAATGCAGAGCTCCCTCTGAAATTTATTTTTTTTAAATTGGAATGGAGTGGGGATCAGTGACGATTGCTCCACTTCAGATGTTTTGGGTCAATATCTTACACAAATTTTAGAATGAAAAGAAGCAGCACAGTATAGAGAGGTATCTCGAGCTGAGCTGGATTTGAATGAGAAGGCTGAGCACACAACAACAGGTGCATCACAATTTGCATGTGACTGAAGCCTCAACTACTGAAAACTATTGGCAAGTTCTAAAATCAATACAGACTCTGGGTCCACATCTGCCGCTTTTGAGCTCTGACCTTTTATTAGAAGCCATGAGGATCGCACAGGTAACGCAAGCCCTGTTATTTCTGGAGTCATATCAAATATTAAAGTTTTTTTTTTAAAAATATGCACAGTCCCCTAATTTATTTGACGTTCAGACCAAGACTGATAGAAAGCACATATCAGATTTCTGTTGTAAGCAAGAATTACTGTTTATTACAAGTAATTTGACCATTGCTACAAGTAAACAGATATAAACCATTAGCATATAACACCACTAATGAAAACTCTAATCCCTTTTGTAAACTCCCGTTTACATACATGCACAGACAAACAGGGACATTAGATTAATGACAAAGGTAGAAAAATGGGAAGTCAGTTCAGTGGTCTTTGCTTCCCAGTTCCAATGTTGAGATGATCCTTCAGTTGGCCAGACCCTTTGTCGTTTAATAACCTTTATCTAGCTGCTTCCACTGCTTTGTAAGAAGTATACAGTGGCTGACTCACTTGGAAAACGATTCTGATTTGTCAATGTCAACTCAGCAACTACTGCAGAAAAGGTAATTGGTTTTCTTCAAACTTAAATTGAGGTTTTGACTGCAAAGAACATGTAGCTTCTGGCCTAAGAGAAGGTCTGTACACTTTTATCTCTTTGTCTCTATCTCTGTAACTTTACAGCTCCAAGCTACTCATCTACCTGAGAATCAACTACGCAGCTATTTTGGCAAGCAAGAGGTCTCCATCATCGAAACTGTCACTAGTTCACAAACCAATCAACTTCTTGTTGCCAACAGGAGCTGCATCAGGGCACATCTTTGGCCCTATATCATCTCTAACCTGAATGTCAATTACTGCTTATTTAAACATTGTTTTACATTGCCTGTCATGGATACCCAGTTACCTACTTTCAAAACTGCAGCCACTATTTGAAACACTGATTGTTTTTAAAACCATTCTTTCTCATTGCAGTCCCCAGATTTTTAAAACACAAAAATTGCCAGAGTAAGTGGCGGAGGCTGGTACAATTGCAACATTTAAGAGGCATTTAGATGGGTATATGAATAGCAAGGGTTTGGAGAGATATGGGTCGATTGCTGGCAGGTGGGACTAGATTGGGTTGGGATACCTGGTTGGACCGAAGGGTCTGTTTCCTTGCTATACATCTCTATGACTCTAAAAATAAAAAAGACTTGGTCCTTAACACTTATTATTAAATCTGCTTCTATTACCATATCAGATGATCCTTTTCAGATCATTATAATTATAATTCGCTGTTTTAAAAACCTCCAAATGTTATCTCAGGTTATTTTGCAAATTACCTCTTAGCTATGTCTCCTGATTATTATTTCTTAGCCAAAGGAGACCATTTCTCTTTATTTCCTTCCTTGCTTTTGAATGCCTCTGTTAAATGTTCTCTGGATCTTCCCCTGTTTTTCTGTACTCCAAAGTTTCACCTCGATACCATTTCAGTAAATTTCTTCTGTACAAACTCAAGTCTTGACATCCTTCCTGATGTATGATGCCCAGAATTGGAAAGTGGCCCAACAGGGAGTACTATCTCATGATTGATCTCGGTTTAGCATTATTTGCTTGCTTTTGTACTCTGTGCCTCTATTTATGAAGCCAAAGATCCTGTATTTTTTTTTCTAAACTTGCCACCTTCAAAGGTTTCCATGTAAACTGCCAGGTCTCTCTGTTCCTTCACCCCTTTCAAAGTGGTTTCAGTTCATTTACATTGCTTTTCCGCATCCTTCCTAGAAGATGCAGCAAATACACCTTCCTGTCTTAAATGTCATCAGTCACTTCACCACTCTGTCTCTCTCTCTCCTGTAATCTGCTGCCATCTCCTCACCCCTTAAACTTCTCAAAAGTTTTTGTGTCTTTTGTAAACTTTGAAATAATGCCCGGTGGATCCAAGTCCAGATTGTTAATATAAATCAAAATATCTACATGCCAGAACTCTCATGTTTGGCAAGCATCCACATCACTGATTTCTCACGGTTATTACGAACTGCTTTATACTGAGAACTTGGAGGATGTATTTGTTAGAGTGATGTACAGCAATACCCAAATGTCACCATATAGCCCAGAGCGGATTTGAGGAGAACATGTGCATGCATCAGCCAGGCAAATTAAATGAGCTTTCCTTTGTGCTAATTATTTATAAACCTGGGATTGAAAACAAGGTACAAGGAGCACATGCTTTGTAAACTTTATTAATGAAAATTCATAGCAAGATTTTTCTACTTTGCTGCTAAAGCCGATGAATTATTTTCTTAAACCATTCCCACATGATTGAGGTAGGAACTCCATCCCACTCTCCCTGTATTGGGAATCCTCCAGCAAGTTGCGGCTGTACAGGACATTGGTTAGGCCACTTTGGTAATATTGCGTGCAATTCTGGTCTCCTTATTGGAAGGATGTTGTGAAAGTTGAAAGGGTTCAGAAAAGATTTACAAGCATGTTGCCAAGGTTGGATGGTTTGAGCTATAGGGAGAGGCTAGGGCTGTTTTCCCTGGAGCGTCGGAGGCTGAGGGGTGACCTTATAGAGGTCTATAAAATCATGAGGGGCATGGATAGGGTAAATAGACAAAGTCTCTTCCCTAGGGTGGGGGAGTCCAGAACTAGATGGCATAGGTTTAGGGTGCGAGGGGAAAGACATAAAAGAGACCTAAGGGGCAACATTTTCACACAGAGAGTGGTACATGTATGGAATGAGCTGCCAGAGGAAGTGGTGGAGGCTGGAACAATTGCAACATTTAAAAGGCATCGGGATGGGTATATGAATAGGAAGGGTTTGGAGGAATATGGGCTGGGTATACTGGCAGGTGGGACTAGATTGGGTTGGGATATCTGGTCAGCATGGATGAGTTGGACCGAAGGGTCTGTTTCCGTGTTGTACATCTCTATGACTCTTATGACCTGAGGCAGAAGGTGCTTCTGACTTCCTTAAGGAAATTCTCAGTGGCAAGAAATGGAAGACCAAGTCATTGCATCCTCTATGTCACTCATCGCTTTTCAGATTACAGCAACCTCGATCCCAGTGATGTGCAGGGAGGTTTTTTCTGCTTGCCTGCAATATGATCTTTCGTTCATAAGATAGTTGCTGGCATAATTAGGCTGGTAGTGCGGGAATGGTTCACTGTAAAGTGATGCCCATACCATTTGATTTGTCAGCCAAGATTTTGCCTAATTCAGAATTGTATCTTGAGTTTTAATTTCAACAAAGTGGATGCAGGATGGATGAGTCCATATGTGTGTGGCTTTGCAGAAAGAATGGAGTACAGAAGTAAGTTTTTTCAATCTGTGAAGAGCATTGAAATGTAAAGAGACTGTTGCAATATCAAAGTGATGTTAAATTCAGTGATTTCTGCAATGATGGAGTTAAATGGGTCTGAATGAACACTCAAGCATTGCAATGGACGGAAGTGAAACTGTCCTCTTTAATTGGTGGCTTTTGGGATTTTCAAGCTATGATATGTCAGTATGCACATGAAAGAGAAAACTTCTTTCACAAGGGAGCATTAGCAGTTATGTTAAGGAACTGATTATTTTTTGCTGTTTGTTTTTGGCAATTAGTTGTAATTGTATGGAATTGTAGAGATTTGTGTTCAAACTGTGCCAGTTATCCTTAAACCAGGTCACCTCAGGCTATTGCGCTTAAAATCTCCCAGGAATTTGTTTATGGAACACCGTGGTCTCCCACTTACTGGAAAATAAAAAGTATAAAGAAGTTCTATACCATGGCTGACAGTAGCTCTGAGAGGGGACTGAGCTTGTCAGTCTGTATAACCGTAGGAACCTCTATCATTGTCCTACGTCATTCACTGAAGTTGCGAAGCTGCTAGACCTTTCTTAGATGGATAAATAATGCTTTTGACAGGGCATTAGGGCAACCATATGTGAAAAATGGCAACCCTGTAGAGATGTGCATGTTTAATTTTAATACAAAAATGTTTCCCAAAACAATGTTCGAGACGCTCTTTAGGTTGAATGTCATTTCTATTAAACAGAATTATTAATAAAAGTAATATCCAAAACAAATAGGTTTCTTAGATATGTATACCAAATACTTAGCACTGCAACAAAACCAATTATACCTTAGGCTCCATTTCTTTATCCAATTTTTGGAGTACTGAAGTTATCCATAGGATCTTTTACAGTGAGGGATATCAATAAAACTGAAGGAATCCAAAGGTGTAATCTGCGATTCATATGAGCGCACAAATTAGGGGTAGGCCATTCAAGCGGCACGGTGGCACAGTGTGGGCGGCACGGTGGCACAGTGGTTAGCACTGCTGCCTCACAGCGCCAGAGACCCGGGTTCATTTCCCGCCTCAGGCGACTGACTGTGTGGAGTTTGCACATTCTCCCCGTGTCTGCGCGGGTTTCCTCCGGGTGCTCCGGTTTCCTCCCACAGTCCAAAGATGTGCAGGTTAGGTGAATTGGCCATGCTAAATTGTCCGTAGTGTTAGGTGAAGGGGTAAATGTAGGGGTATGGGTGGGTTGGTGTGGACTTGTTGGGCCGAAGGGCCTGTTTCCACACTGTAAAGTAATCTAATCTAATCTAAAGCCCTTGAGTCTGGCACATCTTTCAATTAAATTACAACTGATGTGATTATGGCTTCAAATCTATATTCCTGCCCACCACTGATCCTCTTTGACTCCCACTTCCTTTGCCTCCACTGCTCTCTGGGGAAGTGAATTTCTAAACCTCTCAACCTCATGAAAGTCAAATAAAATTCTTCTTATCCCTATCAGAAAGACCTTATATTTATATTGTTGCTGTTAGTTCTAGACTGCTCCACAAGGGGAGACATCCTTTCAGCAAGTAATCTGTCAATGTCTCAATAAGGTTGCTTCTGCCTACTAAAATAGCATGGGACAAATACCAGTATCACATCTATGACTAAAGATTTTTCTTATTCATTTTCTATTCATTCATGTGATGTGTGTGTCTGTGGTTAATTTGCCGATCTCTAATTACCCTGGAGAAGATGTTGGTGAGATACTCCCCTAAAACACTGCATTCCTTGGTGTGTAGTGGTCCCAACAGTGCTGTTATAAAGGGAGTTCTATGATTTTGACTCAATGACAATAAAAGAACAACAATATAATTCCAAATCGGGATGGTGAATGGCTTGGAGGGGGAGCTTCCAGGTGCTGGTGTTCCCGTGTATCCTTGTTATTCTAGTTAGTAGAGGTTTCAGGTTTGGAAGGTACTGTCAAAGGAATCTTGTTGAGTTTGGAACGTGAAACACTGCAGCAAAGAATGGTGAGAAAAAGACCGCCCATGTTGTATAAAATGTGGAATGGACTGATGGGGAACAAGAGCCCCATGCCCTCTGGCAATGAAAAAAGGACAAAAGTCATCCACACACACTGCAAATATTATCTCTGTCCGAGGCAGTGTATCAGTACACTCACTTCCTACAATGGGACAAGCTGCCAAAACAAATAGTCACAGCCCCATCTTTTAGACTCAACTTTAGATCATTGCCATTTAGAAGTTTTTATTATCAAGACGACCATCTCAGCAAGTCATATCTGGTTTATCTAGCATCATCCATACCAAAATTTGGGGAGTACAGACAGTAATATGCAGCTGAAGCAACTATTTTCAAATATTTACCCAATTGCCTGTCCAAAGCTGTCACAGTATTCAATCTCACCCTCTCAGATTCCTCGCCTTAACAGTCTTTTATGTTTTGGTTTAGAAAAGAACCTCTAGCCTTCTGTTTTACTGACCACGTTAAATTCATGACTCCCAGATTACTGCTGGCCAGTTGCAGTACTATATTGCCAATTCACATCATCAAAAGCTGGGTGTCTTCAGGACCTCTCTGCTTAACCTTCTCTAATCTCATGAACGTGATCATCTCGCCTTTCATTTTCTGCTTTGTCAACATTTCCCTGATTACCCAGGTAATGTTCTGGGGACCTGGATTCAAATCCCAACATGGCAGATGGTGCAATCGGAATTCAGTAAATATCTGGAATTACGAGTCTAATGACCTTGAATCCAGTGACAATTGTCGGAAAAACTCATCTGGCCTACTAACAGTGAGATATAGGCTCCTGGATTAGATGGGATTGAGGTTCACAGGGAGAAAGTGTGAAAATAGATAAATCCCCTGGGTCGGATGGGATTTATCCTAGGATTCTCTGCGAAGCCAGGGAGGAGATTACAGAGCCTTTGGCTTTGATCTTTATGTTGCCCTTGCCTACAGGAATAGTGCCAGAAGACTGGAGAATAGCAACTGTCCCCTTATTCAAGAAGGGGAGTAGAGACAACCCTAGTAATAATAGATCAGTGAGCCTTACTTCTGTTGTGGGTAAAGTGTTGGAAAAGGTTATAAGAGATTGGATTTATAATAATCTAGAAAGGAATAAGTTGATTAGGGATAGTCAACAGTTTTGTGAAGTGTAGGTCATGCCTCAGAAACCTTATTGAGTTCTTTCAGATGGTGACCAAACAGGTGGATGAAGGTAAAGTGGTAGATGTGGAGTATATAGATTTCAGTAAGGCGTTTGATAGGTTCCCCACCGTCGGCTATTGCACAAAATATAGAGGCATGGGATTGATTTAGTGGTTTGGATCTAAAATTGGCTAGCCGAAAGAAGACAGAGGGTGGTGTTTGGTGGAAAATGTTCATCCTGGGTTTCAGTTACTAGTGGTGTACTGCAAGGATTTGTTTTGGGGCCATTGCTGTTTGTCATTTTTATAAATGACCTGGATGAGGGCATAGAAGGATGGGTTGGTAAATTTGCGGATGACGCTAAGGTCAGTGGAGTTATGAATAGTGTCGAAGGATGTTGCAGGATATAGAGGGACATGGATAAGCTGCAGAAAGGTGGCAAATGGAGTTTAATGCAGAAAAGTGAGGTGATTCACTTTGGAAGGAGCAACAGGAATAGAGTTACCATGGGCTAATGGTAAGATTGTTGGTAGTGCAGAGAGATATCAGTGTTCATGTAAATAGATTCCTGAAAGTTGCCACCCAGGTTGATAGGGTTAAGAAGGTATATAGTTTGTTAGCTTTTATTGGTAGAGCGATTCAGTTGCAGAGCCTTGAGATCATGTTGCAGCTGTACAAAACTCTGGTGCGGCTGCGGTTGAAGTATTGTGTACAGTTCCGGCCTCCACATTATAGGAAAGATGTGGAAGCTTTGGAGATGGTTCAGAGGAGATTTATTTGGATGTTGCCTGTTATGGAGGGAAGGTCTTATGAGGAAAGGCTGAGGAATTTGAGGCTGTTTTCGTTAGAAGAAAGTTGAGAGGTGACTTAATTGAGACATATAAGATAATCAGAGAGTTCGTTAGGGTGGATAGTGAGACCCATTTGCTTAGATGGTGATGGCTAGCATGAGGGGACATAGCTTTAAACTGAGGTATGATCGATATAGGAGAGATGTCAGAGGTAGTTTCTCCACTCAGAGTAGTAGGGGTATGGAACGCACTGCCTGCAACGGTAGTAGACTCGCCAACTTTAAGGGCATTTAAATGGTCATTGGATAAACATATGGATGAAAATGGAATAGTGTCGGATAGATGGGCTTCAGATTGTTGCACCGACCTGTGGAGCCATCGAGGGCCGAAGGGCCAGTACTGCGCCGTAACGTTCTATGTTCTATGTAATGGCCGTCAAAGAGGGAAACTGCCATCCTTACCTGGTCTCATCTACATGTGACTTCAGACCCACAGCAATGTGGTTGACTCTTAGCTGCCCTCTGAGCAATTAGGCATGGGCAATAAATGCTGGCCTATCCGGTGACATCCTCATCCTGTGAATGATTAAACAATAGTCTCACTGAGGCCAGTAAAAGTCTTTTGTGCAATGTTCTGCCATTTGAGGAAACCCTGTCACTTGGACGCAAGGTGAATGTGCATTGATTTATGGTGTAGTGATTCCACCGAAGTGAAGAGGCTGCATTGACTGCGCTATGATAGAAATGCGACAATCGGGCTACCCTTCCAGAGTAGGACGTTTACTCACTTATGTTTATTTAATGCATGACTGGATCAATCTGAATGAGATTAGTCGACAGACAATTCAAAATAATGGCGAGTACAAATTGGGTCAGCAGTGACATGCCTTTTGTGTTTTTCTCAAATTTCACTGTTTGAAAATTCGGCAAACAAACATTGACGTGAGTGAACTGCCTGCTCAGTATTGGAGGTTTCTAAAATTTTAGTTTGGGCTAGTCCTGAATATTTCTAAAAGCAAAAAAGCAGTACATAAGCCAGTCTTGTAGCGAAATTTTAATGTTTGCAAATGTTTGTCCTTTTAATTTAAAACAGCTTCATTTCAATTTTGGAATTCTCTGAATGAAAGTAACAGAAGCATTAAAGAAGGGGAAATTAATGCAATGTAGTGTACTGTCTACAACATGGAAAATAACAGTTTTGTTGACCAGTAACAGAGAAGGGCTTCCTACAGTTAGAGTTGTATATAACAGCGTATGCCTTATTTCTTAATTTTTTGACAGGTTGCCACACTGTATGCTGTTACTTTGAAGAACAATATAGAATGTTTAAGTCCTTTATAATTTATTGTTGACAGTGTGCATCAATGTTTGTGTTTGCACACCATACTTCTGGTTTTAATAGAAACAGTGAACAGGAAAGAATCTGCTGTCACTGGCTGCTGTCTATAGTTGTGTCCACAAATAGTCTATCTGATTCACCAATTCCACTCTTTTCCTTGGCTGCGTCTGAACTTGACCTTTGCTTGCATCTTTAATTGGCTGTTTGACCCTGAGCTAAGGTTCCATATCCCCCCTAAACCTACTTCCACTTGCATAAAATGAATCATAGCTACTCCTTCCTCATCTCGTCTGCTGCTACTATTGTCATCAACCCTTGTTGCATTTAGATTTTAGTGCTGTACAACCACCTTGCCCTCTCTAAACACTTGAGGTCATCCAAACAGTTGCTGCAATGAAGCTCTTTGAGATATAAAGTCGCAAGTTGTTCTTGTTGATTCTTTGGTCACTCCCCAGAATATTCCTAATGGGAGAAGAGGCGGAGAAATGAGAAGTTTTCTCCTGTAATAACAAGAATCTTACTTGTCTTGTTCCAGAAGCATCGTCTTTCGAAAAAGCTTGAGTAAATTAGAAACTAGAGGTGATCAGTATATGGTGCCATCTGTAACCCCAGCTGCCACTGAAGGGTATTTAGCTCCAGTTCAGAGATGTGTTTGACCATATTTGCAGTCCTTGGAGGAGGGAGACTGAATTTGGCTGAGAATGTGTTTGACACTGGTTTGGTGGTTTGTGGCAGTTTGATGAATGGCAGAGGCAGCATCTAAGGGGGCACACCGTTTTGATCCGACTGAGTTAGCTAACTTGAACTACGTTAAGGATAGGGATACGTTTCTTGACGATGGTGTCTAGGCCAGGTAGGGTGATCGTGGATCAGCTATCCGGTTGCCACTTATTGTACAATTTTCAACAAGAATCCAGCTCTACGCCAAGTGTCTCCAGATATTTTTAAGCACATGTTCCCCTTCTCACTCGTGCTCTTTGTGATTGCTGTCCTTTGACCTTTGTTACTTTACCACATTAATCAGGACCCCACAGCTTATTTGTCATTGCACACTTAGCATTCCGCTCAAGCCTGAGAAAGTGTATAAGCACAGTAAGATTCAAGCAAACTTTTTGAACTGTTACTTGTGTTTTAGCTTGAGTAAAGGTTTCAATTTAATGAGTCATTTAACTGTTGAATATTTTTTTCATTAGAAAATAAAATAAAGTGAAAAGCAAGGGTGGGGAAAGGCCATAAGCATGTGTCTTTCCAAGCCACCTGTGAGAACGATAAATGAAATGAAGTTTTTGAAATGATTCATCATGGTGCGCAGTCAGGTTTCACTGCAGTAAAGCATGCTGACAGGAAGCATTTGCAAATGAAGCTTCCCAAACAGTTGATAAAACATTTCTGTTGATCTGGAAAGTACAGATACCCAAGTCTTATGGACAGTCACTTTCATTCCGCAGAACTGTAAATCATCCCCTACCATGGTTAAACTTTCTCAGAAAGCAAGTTAGTGGAAACAAAATCACCCATAAATCATGAGGCATCAAAATGGAGCAGCAAAGTAGTTGAGCCTGCTCTGCCACCTAAAACGGATTAAAACATTCTTTTAACAAAGACATGTAATGGTCTGTCCAGCTTTCAATATGCACATATACTCGTCTTGCATCTTTGTGTAAATTCTGGACAATTTTCCAGAAGAGCTTGCCAGGGATTTACAAAATAATTTTTGACTTGACAGCAGCATTCAAATCAGTTTGCAAGTAGATTTCTACTTTAAAACTTTTTTGGAGCAAATAGCAGTTTCTTTTTTGTAGTTTGGTGCATACCAAATAGCCCACCACAATACCTGTCCCTTACCAGAGCATGTGCCTCTGCCAAGCCTTCTCCCCCCCCCCCCCCAATGGGTCAGCCAACTTGCAAGCAGCCACTGTAAAGTTAATTTTCATACAATGGGCCTTCCAATTCACAGACACAACTGTGGCAGGAGCCATCAGGTAGCTGCAGGGAGTGATACCTGTGACATGGCACCCACCATGGGCATAAAATTCAATTTGAGTTTCTCAAAAACAACACAACACCCAGCCAAAAGAAATGTCCTTTCTTACAGCTTTACTGCTGAGGCAATTAAATGTGTCTTGTACAGAGACTACACTCACGTTAATTGCAAATGTGCTTTAGCAATTACAGACATTAACAGATCTCGAACCACAGTCACAGTGTTCACTAGTAATTCTATTGCGTGTAATGATCACTAATGTTATTTTGATCAGACAATTGTAAATATTTGATTCTGTTTTAAATGTGATGATGTGTAGAATAGTCTTCCGCTTGGACACCATGCTAGTTACAGCTAAAAGACATTAGGTTCCCAGGCCAATTAGTCTAACCCTCGACTTGTCCAAAACATGGTTGCATTAAACCTTTCCTTCGTAAGGAGAGAGTGAGGTCTGCAGATGCTGGAGACCAGAGTCAAGAGTGTGTTCCAGCAACACACTCTCGACCCTTTCCCTCATAAGAAGTTAGGTTTGCCTATTACCCAAGTCAGTGTTGAAATAAACCAGCATCTCATTCTCCATAGCACTGACTGCAGTATTTCTCCTAATTTCTTCAAGAGAATGCTCTTCTTCTGACTTCAAGCTCCTGTGCGTCCCTTATCCCCGATCTCACCATTTGTAGTAAAGTATTCAAGTGTTCTTTAGCCTAATTTGTGGAACTATAACTCAACATCTCCACATCTCTCCCTCCAGTTCCTTTAAAACAAATCTCCTCAAAAACCTTGTCTTCAATTCAGATTTCAGTCATCTTTCTTAATTTCTTTGTTCCTGTTGCATTTGTTTTCTTTAAACTTATCCACGAAGTAATTTAGGGCATTTATTTACGATGAAAAGATCAATGCAAGTTTTGTTATAATGTTATTGGTGCCCACATTACTGATGACGAATGGACAAAAACAAAAATGTACAGTTCACTCATTGAAATCCATTAAGATTGCATCTTTTTGCAATAAGGTCTGTGACGCCACATCATTGCAAAGTTGAATTATTGCAAGTCCATATAAAGCATTTAATCGATAATAATGCAATCTGCAGTGCAGCACTTCTGAGGGTGCAGCCCCCCCCCCCGACAACCTTCTCAAGACTGCAAACGATGTCAAATAATGAGCAGATTTGCCACCACCGGCCACATCCTGAGATGAAAATCAAAACATCTATCAGCAACTTTCCTCATTCACCTTGTGAAACTTCAACTGACCATCCCATCAAGCTAGAACTTGACAGTTGCAATCCAAATTGATGCTGTAGGGCCACTCAGTTCTGGCTTGGTTGACTGAACAAAATATTTGCTTTCTAGAAGTTTCTGTGACTCTTCCCTTGTTCCTCAAATCTTTACTGCAGCAGTGCTCGGATTTTGTCGTTTTTTCTAAAACAATGTTTGTTCACTGATGGGATGTGAGTGTCACTGGCTAGGCCAGTGTTTACTGCATGTCCTTAGTTGCCCTTGACAAGTTGCTGGTGAGCTGCCTTCCTGTACCACTGAAGTCCACGTGCTGTAGGTAAACTGTTAAGGACATTTTATTATGGGGCATACTGGGCCTTAAGATAGCTGTGTTCTCATTAGGTGGTGATGCACTGCAGAAATTCACCAAGGCTTTCTAGACAGCATCTTTCAAAATCAAGACCACTTCCATCTCGAAAAACAAAGGCAGCAGATACATGGATACGTACGGCAGATACAGCACCATCTGCAAAAGCCCCTCCAAGCCACTCGTCATCAAGACTTGGAAATGTATCACTGTTCCTTCAGTGTTGCTGGGTTTTCCTTCCTAACTGCATTGTGAATCCACCTACAACATGTGCACTGCAGCGGTTCAAAAAGGCAGCTCACCACCGCCTTCGGAAAGGCAACAAGGGACGCTCAGTAAATACTGCCCAGCCAACAACGCCCACATTCCTTGAATGAATTTTTTTAAAATGCCCCAGTGTCTTTTATTGTAAATTGATGAATTGGACAGCAGTCATGAAATTTGGAAAAAAATGTTATGAATTTGCATAATTTAAATTTCAGTTGCTCACTTCCTTCAGTTGGGGACTTTTCGACATTTTTTTAAATTCCTTTGCACTTCATTTTTCAGAAGCGTATCTTAATTCACAGTAATATAAAGGTTGCTACGCGATGGATTTCCTTAATACTCATGGTTTCTCATTTCTCTTCTCTGTTGACTGCCATCCCGTCTTGTGAAGGTTAACTTGTTTGTGTTCACCCTGACAGCGTGTGGTAGTTATAGGCATCATCATCCATACTTCTCCAGCTTATTCTTGACACTCTCATACACATTTCACTGGGTAGCACTCCAGAACAGGATGAAAGCAGGGCATTGAGGGCCTATTTCCACTGATTGGGGAATGGAGGACATGATGACAAAGGCGAAAAGTATAGTCAGGCTTTTTATGAATGAAATTAGGAAATGTTTCCACGTGCCCTTGTTAGAAGCAGTTTGGAATTGTTAACTTCATATCAGAAATTGATAGACTTTGTGCAGTTCTGGTCATCCTGCCATAAGAAGGATATTTTTAAACTGGAAGGGGTTCAGAAAGATTTACCAGGATGTTGCCAGGGATGGAGGGTTTGAGACACAAAAATAGACTGGAAAGACTGGAATTTTTTTCACTACAATGTAGAAGGCTGAGGGATGACCTTATTGAGGTTTATAAAATCATGAGGGATATAGATAAGGTTAGTGACAAGGATCTTTTCCCTCGGGTGAGGGAGTTCAAAACTAGATGGCATATTTTTAAGGTGAGAGGAGAAAGATTTAAAACGGACATGAGGGGGAGTTTTTTTTGTGGTTCGTGTGTAAGCTGAACTGCTAGAGAAAATGGTGGATGTGGGTACAGTTACAACATTTAAAAGACATTTGGATAAGTTCATGAATGGGAAAGGTTTAGAGGAACAGGCAGATGGGGTTAGTTTAGTTTGAAGGGTTGGTCTGAAGGGTCTGTTCTTACACAGGTCAAGAGGTGTGACAAAGGTTGTATGGAGTGGAGCTGACCTGATCTCATTAGTGGTAGACATTCGAGGCGTAAAGGCGTCTACTTCTGCTGCTGTGCTGATACAATTGAAGTGGCCCCAATATTACTACATCTCCGATCAATTCATTATGTCTATAAGTAAGTCCAGATCTCATTGGCTAAAGCTACCTGCAGTAAAGACTTCATCCTCAAGGGAAACATCTAGTCTCTGTTCACGTAAAAGCCTCTTTACATTTTTGTCTTTGCTTTGACAGTTTCTTAATGCTTGCACTTTGCCTCTAGTGTATTTTTGCAGTTATTATGTATAGCCTGTGGAGTTTTTGGTGACCTGTTAATGTTTGTGATTCATCACACTATTGGACTTCTTACACTGAGACGGGGAGTAACGCAATGACTGTTCAGTTGTGGGAAAATGGATAGCTCAGTGTGCTCACTTACAGAGTAGCATTGGCGGTTGGGAGCAGGTTACCCAAATGGGATCGTTGCAGGGAGACGTCAGAGTAAGTCAACATAAATTAATGTACAAGATAAAAGTGACAATGAGAGGAAGCGTTTGACTGCCAAAATTCATTTTCTGGATTAGTGGTGCTGGGAGAGCACAGCAGTTCAGGCAGCATCCGAGGAGCAGTAAAATCGACCTTTCGGGCAAAAGCCCTTCCAGCATCTGCAGTCATTGTTTTTACCCTGCCAAAATCCATTACCTTGAATCTGAGTAATCTCAAATAATAAAGCATTGGTTATCCCTTGCTTATTATTATATATTCAATGGGGTTTATTTTGTCATTTTATCACTGATTAGGGAATAGGTGTTACTGGAAAGTGGGCGGCTGGCACACAGGCATCTCCCTCCTACCGCAGGAAGGAAACCACCACATCTCGAGCCCTGCTAAAAACTGACAAGCCCAGGTACGGCTATCTGATCAAAGAGTCTTGTCTTCCTCCCCCTACTATTTACAACAGTTGAGGTGTGAAGGGAGCGTTCACAACTGTTTAGTGGATGCTGTGTTAAGAGGTTGCTCGCATCTATTCACAAACCATTATTAGTGATTTCGAGAGTATTAGCTGAAAGTTCAGTCACTCCTGTAAATGGGTTCAGGGGTCACATGCTTAATTCCGTTCAGGTAGACAGTGAGCAAGATTTGTGCTGGCCTCTTATTGCAGTGTTCTAGGAGAAAGTGAGGACTGCAGATGCTGGAGATAAGAGCTGAAAATGTGTTGCAGGATAAACGCAGCAGGTCAGGCAGCATCCAAGGAGCAGGAGAATCGACGTTTCGGGCATGAGGAGAGTGTGCCAAGCAGGCTAAGATAAAAGGTGGGGAGAGGGGTTGGAAATGTGATAGGTGGAAGGAGCTTAAGGTGAGGGTGATAGGCCAGAGTGGGGGTGGGGGCGGAGAGGTCAGGAAAAAGATTGCAGGTTAGGAAGGTGGTGCTGAGTTCGTGGGGAGACAAGGTGAGGGGAGGGGGAATGAGGAAACTGGAGAAATCTGAGTTCATCCCTTGTAAAATCATGGGGGATATAGAAAAGGTTAATGACAAGGATCTTTTCTTGACAAGGGTGAGGGAGTTCAAAACTAGATGGCATATTTTTAAGGTGAGAGGAGAAAGATTTAAAACCCTCCTTGTGGTTGGAGGGTTCCTAGGTGGAAGATGAGGCGCTCTTCCTCCAGCCGTCGTGTTGCTATGGTTTGGCGGTGGAGGAGGCCAAGGACCTGCATGTCCTTGGTGGAATGGGAGGGGGAGTTGAAGTGTTGAGCCACGGGGTGGTTGGATTGGTTGGTCCGGGTGTCCCAGAGGTGTCCTCTGAAACGTTCCGCAAGTAGGCGGCCTGTCTCCCTAATATAGTGGAGCCCACATCGGGTGCAGCGGATGCAGTAAATGACGTATGTGGAGGTGCAGGTGAATTTGTGGCGGATATGGAAGGATCCCTTGGGGCC
>NC_057713.1:85974061-85988192 GCF_004010195.1 Chiloscyllium plagiosum | reverse complement strand
CTTCCTAACCTGCAATCTTCTTCCTGACCTCTCCGCCCCCACCCCCAGTCCTGCCTATCACCCTCACCTTAACCTCCTTCCACCAATCGCATTTCCAATGCCCCTCCTCCAAGTCCCTCCTCCCTTCCTTTTATCTTAGCCTGCTTGGCACGTTCTCCTCATTCCTGAAGAAGGGCTCGTGCCCGAAACATCGATTCTCCTGCTCCTTGGATGCTGCCTGACCTGCTGCGCTTTTCCAGCAACACATTTTCAGCTCTTATTGCAGTGTTCAGCCGAGTGCGACCTGTGAGCCGTGCTGCAAAGCGTTCAATGAACTCCACACGGACAGTCGCCCGTGGATGGAATTGAACCTGGGTCCCTGATACTGTGAGGCAGCAGTGCTAACCACTAAGCCAGCATTCCGCCCATAAAGGTGCCATAACGCCTGTGTTGTCTAAGGTTGAGCTCAGCACGATCTGGAAGCTCAGCCCGGCATGGTCAGCTTGAAGAACTGTAATGCTGAACTTTTTAACTTCTTTATGTTTCTGATTTATTCCTAAGATCCTATACCTTTGTCCCCAAGATGGCACTGTAAGTGGCAACTTTGTAAACTTCTCACTAGACATACAAGAGCACATGTGACAATAAACCTAATCCTGCTACCTGGCACGAAGTCTACACTCAGATGGTGTGATCATGGACCTTTTGCTTTCCACCCCACCCCACGTCCTGTCAGTTTCCTGCCACATCGATCTCTCAGTGTCTATCAGCAGCTTCCCTTTTTTGCCTTAATTCAGACACCAAGGAACTGCAGCCTGCACAGCCGCAGCAGCCTCGGAAGGAAACTCGAGCACGACAGCACGATCCCGATGAAGATACACAGTCACCCGTTCGCACGCACGGCTGCCAACTGAGATAACCGACGGGAAAACTTCACTAGGCGGTACAGATCCTGAGGCGTGCATGTGGTAAATCACCAAAACTGAAGGTGGGCTGCAGCCAGACCAAGAGAAAGGGCAGTTCATGTGCCAGCTGACGGGTGGGTGAGGTCAGACACGACATCATCAACAGAGCCTCGCGTGAGGATGTCAATGGGACAGATCCAGCCTTCTGTCACTTCTGGGCGGCACGGTGGCACAGTGGTTAGCACTGCTGCCTCATAGCGCCAGAGACCCGGGGGTTCAATTCCCGCCTCAGGCGATTGACTGTGGGGAGTTTGCACATTCTCCCTGTGTCTGCGTGGGTTTCCTCCGGGTGCTCCGGTTTCCTCCCACAGTCCAAAAATGTGCAAGTTAGGTGAATTAGCCATACTAAATTGCCCGTAGGGTTAGGTGAAGGGGTAAATGTAGAGGAATGGGTCTGGGTGGGTTGCGCTTCGGTGGGTCGGTGTGGACTTGTTGGGCTGAAAGGCCTGTTTCCACACTGTAAGTAATTTAAGTGTCTAAGTGAAGATGAGGTTCCAGTGTGGTCTGGAGGCAAGGGGAGTGCGCTGGACATAAAGCCCCACTACTAAACTTTTCACAAATAACTCAAATAACAACTTAACTCAAACCACCAAATTTTACCGAATTGTCTCAGTCAGGTTAAAAATGTACACAGTTTGATTTCAGTAACAATAACTACACATTGTAAACAAACTGTTTTTAATCATGGCAAGAAAGAAATCTGAATCACTAACATATAATGCTATAAGATAAGCTGTAGCCCCTTTTTTGAAGAATTCCCACATACACGCTTTCATAAAATCGTAGAATCCCTCTAGTGCCGAAATAGGCTATTGGGCCCATCAGGGCTGCACCAATCCTGTGAAGAGACTCCCACCAAGTCCCACCCCATCTCTATAATCTGGCAAGGGGTTTTTAATAATGGCTCACTAGCTACCTGACAAAGGAGCACTGCTTGGAAAGCTACTGCTTCCAATTAAACCTGTTGAACTATAACCTGGTGTTGTGTGATTTTTAACTTTGTCCACCCCAGTCCAACACCGACACCTCCACATCACACCTAACCTGGACATCCCTGGATACTACAGGGTAATGTTTAGTTCAGCCAATCCACCAAACTTGCACTTTGACCGAAAGAGGGAAACTGGAGCACCCAGAGGAAATCTATGCAGCCAAGGGCACATTGTGCAAACTCCAAAAAGACAGTCACCCAAGGCTGGAATCAAACCTGGGTTCCTGGCACCGTGAGGCACCTGTGTCACTATGCAGCATGATGTCAACTCCATTACAGAGCTGCAGATGCACCATTAGTGCCACATCTAATAGACAATGTCTCAGTTTGCAGTGCAGCATAAGCACTTGCCCCTCAACACTGGAGTGCTGCAGCACAAACTGAGGTCCAAAGCTTCATGTTTGCTGCTGGGCCATTCCAACTGCTGCCCTCATGGGTGTGGTTCTCATTGCTGAAACAGGGCACCCTAGTACCCACAGCAGTCCAGCAATTTACCCTCTGACAGGGTATTATTAGAAGCTGCCCCATGGGATAGGCAGAGGCTCTGTGTGGGGACAAACTGCCACCTTCTCTCACACTGTCCATGCTCCCACCACTGTGCCCACCTTGGCCAAGGCCTACCGCTCTGCTCCCCCCACCCCCAATCCTGCACCTCAGGGATCCAAGCAGTGGGCAGAATGCTTGAGAATGTCAGTAGTCTGAACCACGATGTTCCTGGTGGTAGAATGTCTCCATTTGTCCACCTCTGGTCCTTGGCGATGGTGGAGTCAGTGGGGGGGGGGTGTTAGTCATGTTTTCAGGTAGTGTATCCCAATCAGCACAGCCCTCTCCAGCCTGGTTTAAAGGACAGACCATCTAGCTTGTAGGTGAGGCCCATTTGTCCACCTCTGGTCCTTGGCGATGGTGGAGTCAGTGGTCGGGGGTGGGGGGGGGTGTTAGTCAGTCATGTTTTCAGGTAGTGTATCCCAATCAGCACAGCCCTCTCCAGCCTGGTTTAAAGGACAGATCATCTAGCTTGCAGGTGAGGCATCTTTCACCCCCTTAAGTTATTGCAAGGTCTGTGCAAGTGTTGAGTTATTTCTGGAGGTGTTATGGTGAGTGAATATGGAACAGTACAGTACAGGCCCTTCGGCCCTTGATGTTGTGCCAGCCTTTAATCCTACTCTAAGGTCAGACTAGCCTTCATTGTACTAATTTGCAAGTGCCTATCCGGGAGTCGCTGAAATGTCCTTAATACATCTGACTCTATCTGAGTGGTTGGTTTTGATAGGAGTGGGTTCTTGCTGCCCTCATACAGCAAAGATGGAGATGTACTCTGGCTTTCTACAGAGAGGCTCCTGGGGAACTGTAGTCACAGAGCCTCTGGGTCTCGGAGCCACCAGCTTCTGGTACTTCTTGGTGGGCCATAGATGGCAGGAGTAACAGGCTGTCATGGCAGCTGCCAGGGTAGCAGCTATTCACCAAGATGGCACCCTGTGCACTGTCACACACCAACTGCAGGTTTCTTGGAGCCCTTTGTGCTTTTGGGGCGCCTCCCTATTGAGAGGTAAGGAACTTTGTGGCCGTGTGCTGCAGTAGATTGCTTCCCACAGCATTGTACATCCCATACCCCAGGCTACTCCATATGCCCACTCATCCTACCTCCCTCTCTCATTAGATAGAAGACAGGGAGCTCTTCTCTCATGCTGCATATAGTCTCTGTCACCTCCAGATGGACAATGCAATTGGAAATGCTTGCGAGCCAACCATCTCCCACCTGGAAAATTGGGTTTGCTGGAAGCTTGAGAGAATACCGACCTTGACAGTATTTGGCTGTATTGATTTTGCCCTCTTATGAGGCTACCCATGCTGATGTAAAGGTGGCATGGGTCTGTGTCCACCTTCCCAGTAGGCCATCTCATTGCGAGCCAGCAGTATGAAGCCTTACTCCCTGAAAACCAGTGTTGGATAGGGAAAGACCCTCCTCCTTCCCTCTTCATACAGTCTCACCTTTCTCTCTGCTTCATTTTCCTCTTCATGATTACAGCTCCTCATAACTGTGGACAGATCAGAGACTGCCTCCACCCTCCCTGTATGAGACCCCCTTCCCTCATCATATTGAACTATTCACCACGATGCCTCTAGAAATAACTCCTCATCACTCCACAAACTTTACAGAGTAGAAGTGGGTGAAGAGTACCTCATTTGCAGGTTAGATGAAAGCTGGAGAGGGAGGAGCCCTTGTTTAGCTGGGATGAATGAAGACAGGGACAAGCCAGCCTAACAAACCAGCTTGGCTAACACAATGATCAACATCTGCCACCCATACACACAGTGTCCCCCATTTGGACACCTTCCCAACAGGACCATCACCCTGGCCAGAAGGACATTCTCCTACTTTGCCATTTCTGGAGAGCTGCTACCGGCCTCAGTTTTGCGGCACCCCTTGCCTTCTGAGAAACGATACACCAAATGCATGCATTCATTCTCCTGTCAATACGGGACAGACTGTAGCTGGATTGGCAAAGTCTCCCATTTTCAGAGAAACAGATGGTATTGTTCTTTTCTCCCCTATCCCCAGTTTCATCTGCTCACTCCAACACCGCATCTGCACAGTAGTTTTGTGAGAGCCTGGAATTGCCCCATCCCTTGCTCGATCCGGCAAAGATTATAAACAAATCCCTATCCCCATCCGACCACCCTCACATAATCCAGGGTTGGAACATGTGACACCATTGGAAAGTTGCACCAGTTCAGGTGAGAAATTCAATATCCATGAATCCTGGCTTGACCTAACACTTTCAGGGGCCTGGGATGTCCCCTGAAGATTTGAACAAATTACTGAGAAGCTTGACTTCTTGTTCACAGAAAGCTTCTCTTTGTGGGAGATACAGTATCGCCTTTTCCTGTTGGGTTTGTAATTCCTGTAAAACTGATATCTGAACAACCACTTTTTTTTAATTCCGCCATTGTAAATACAGTTGTTCCTGGCTGGAACCTCCGTTTATCTTTCAGGAACATAATCCTGTTTCAATGCCGATAGCATTCTGCTGTGAGGGGCTGAAGGGGTCTTTTATCTTTGAACTGCAGCCTGAGGTGTACTCGAACCCTTTCTCACAGTGACGCTGCACAAAGAACAGAACAACAGATCAGCTGAGCCTCTGCGTTCCCATTTTCTGAGATCTCAAGGGGCCTGCAGTCAGACTGTGTTTTTGGGAAGGAATGCGAGAGGCTGGGGAGTTGAGACAGTTTGTGTGCCAGTTCACTGCAGGGTAAGGTCATTCATTGGTCCTGCTGTGAGGGACTCCAGTGATGACTTTGCCGGACGGAAACTGATGGGCACAGCTCTCCTGACACTGCCAAGGGAGCACAGAGTAGGAGGCCAGCTCCAACATGACCCATCAACCACCTTTCCACAAGGAGTAATAGATAGGTGGAAGCTCATGGACAGCACACTCCGAAATCTTCAGTATGTGCTCCTATTGGGGGAGAGGACCCAGTGGAGGAACATGAACTGCAGAAATTAGACCTTTAATATGTTATACTCTGACCATTTCACTTAGCTTTTGCCTGTTTTTAATGTTTAAAAACTGTTAAACTGCAGCCCTGCAGCAATTAACAGTCTCATATAAAGCAGAAGGTGACTCCAAGCAATTCTGCACCTCAAAGGATATCTCAAAGCCATTGAGTCATGCAGCACAGAAACAGACCCTTTGGTCCAATCAATCCAGGTGAACTGCATTCCCAAACTAAACCAGTCCCACCTTCCTGTACCTGGCACATGTCCCTCCAAGCCTTTCCTGTTCATGTACTTATACAAATGTCTTTTAAACATTGTAACTGTCCCTGCGTCCACCATTTCCTCTGGCAGTCCATTTCACACACGTACCAATTTCTGCATAAAAAAAAGTTGCCCCTCATCTCCGTTTTAAATCTTTCCCCTCTTACCTCGAAAATATGCCCCCTACTTTTTAACTTTGCCACCCTAGGGAAAAGATCCCTGCCATTCACCTTATCTATACTCTGAATGATTTTATAAACCTCGATAAGGTCACCCCTCAATCTCCTACACTCCATTAAAAAGAAGTCCCAGCCTTCCCAGTCTATTGTTATATGTCAAACCCTCCAGTGAGGGGTAATGTGAAAAATCCCGCACAGAGTGACAATAAACTAGAAAAATGATTTCATACACCTGG
Organism: Chiloscyllium plagiosum; assembly: GCF_004010195.1. Classification (NCBI taxonomy): domain Eukaryota; kingdom Metazoa; phylum Chordata; class Chondrichthyes; order Orectolobiformes; family Hemiscylliidae; genus Chiloscyllium; species Chiloscyllium plagiosum. The sequence goes on along the minus strand of NC_057713.1, from coordinate 85,982,082 downwards.
AAAGCCAGAGGGAACTTTGTGTTTCCTAAGTTATGAGCAGAGTGCTAATTTTTTTTGTTAAGGCAAGATTTAAAAAATGAATTTCTGTCGTGCAAATTCCGAGCTTCAATTTTATTACATTGGGGCAGAAAAAAGTGTCATTTACAGTAAATTAAAGCAGATCCTCATGCAACAGAAGTTAGGTAGGAAATTGTAATGGTTAGCGCAGGCACTGAAAATTCAAACAGGCAAGAATGGGGCACAGGGCAAGAGGCTTTGTGACAACAATTCAGACTGTCTGCAAAACTGTGAATTTACTGTGACAGCTACAGCCAGGAAACAACATAAAAGTAATACATCCAATTGCACATATTATTCATTTGAAAATCAGTCTGCACACTGTGCTTCTTTTCTACAAAACATTTGCACACTCCGCTCCATTACTCTCAGATTTTTCATTCACCATTCCTCGCTATTTCCATATCAAAGAATTTCAGCTTTTGATACAGACTGTGCTTTGCAAGTTCTGTGGGCATGATTAAAGGAGTATGTGAAAGCTATTTTTTTTATTATATTTTATTTATGATTTAAGTCCTTAAAAAAACAATTTTATTTCAATCAAGATGGCTCACTTATCTGTTTATTTACCCATTGAGACCATTAAGTTTATTGCTGGGCCTCTACTTCTTCAACATCAAAGAACTCCACAATTGGCCTCAAGCATTCTCGGTTAGGAAGCAAAGAATTGGACTGCTGAATATACTGTTGGAAAGTTTATACATCTTGAGGTGGATATCATTGGGAAGACCTGCAGCTTGTTTTTAATTGGGTGCCCTGCAATTTTGATGTTCTCGTGTTGATTGGCAAGGGAATTGAGGGTTATGGATGGGACAGGCAGGAAAGCAAGCTCAAAGGGCTGAAAGGTCTACATTGTTTTCTATTTTGAATGATCTGATGCTCAATGTTTGTTGTCTGGGCTCTACCTGTGAAGAGTAGGAAAAAGGAGGAAACAGTGAGGATTGAACATGTCTGGAATGAGCTGCCAGAGGAAGTGGTGGAGGCTGGTGCAATTGCAACATTTAAAAGGCATTTGGATGGGTATATGAATAGGAAGGGTTTAGAGGGATATGGGCCGGGTGCTGGCAGGTGGGACTAGATTGGGTTGGGATATCTAGTCGGCATGGACGGGTTGGACCGAAGGGTCTGTTTCCATGCTGTACATGTCTATGACTCTATAACTCTATGAAGATGCTGGAGGTCAGAATCAGAGTGTGGCGCTGGAAAAGGCAGCATCCGAGGAGCAGGAGAGTTGATGTTTCCAACATAAGCTCTTCAAGAAGGATGTGGGGTGGTGTGGTCCAAGGGAGCTGAGAGATAAATGGGGCTGGAGTGGGGGGAGCTAGTTGGGAATGCGATTTGTAGATGGAGGTGGTGGGTGGTGGTGAAAGGTCTGAGTGGAGGGTGGAGCGGGTAGGTGGGAAAGAAGATGGACAGATAGGCCAGGTCATGAGGGCGATTCCGAGTTGGAGGGTTGGATCTTGGATAAGCTGGGAGGACGGAAGATGAGGAAACTGGTGAAATCAACATTGATCCTTTGTAGTTGGAGCATTCCAAAGTGGAAAATGAGGCGTTCTTCCTCCAGATGTCGGGTGGTTAGAATCTGATGATGGAGGAGGCCCAGGACCTGCATGTCCTTGGTGGAGTGGGAGTGGGGGTTGAAATTTTTGGCCACAGGGCAGTGGGGTTGGTTAGTGCGCATGTCCCAGAGATGTTCTCTGAAATGTTCCACAAGTTGGTGACCTGCCTCCCCACTGTAGAGAAGACCACATCAGGAGCAATGAGCACAGTTGATGTGTGTGGAGGTGGAGGAAAATCTCTGCCGGATGCGGAAGGATCCTTTGGGCCCTCGGACAGAGGTGAGGGGAGAGGTATGGGCCCAGGTTTTACAGTTTCTGCAGTGGCAAGGGAAGGTGCCGGGAATGGAGAGTGGTTTGATGGGAGGCATGGACCTGACAAGGGAGTCGCAGAGGGAATGGGGTCTCCGGAATACAGATAGGGGCAGGGAGGGAAATATACCTCTGTGGCTGGATCTGTTTGTAAGTGGCAGAAATGGTGGAGGATGATGTGTTGTATCTGGAGGTTGGTGGGGTGGAAGGTGAGGATCAGGAGGGGTTCTGTCCTTGTTGCGACTGGAGGGGTGGGGTTCAAGGGCGGAGATGCGGGAAGTAGAGGAGATGCTCTGGAATGTATTGTTGACCACGTGGGAGGGGAACTTGCGGTCTTTGAAGAAGGAGGCCATTTGGGACATTCAGTGGTGGAATTGAGTCCAGATGCAGCAGAGGTGGACGAACTGGGAATAAGGGATAGTATTTTTGCAGGGGGTAGGGTGGGAGGAGGTGTACAAACTGCAGTGACAACCAAGCTTCAGGATAGAAGGTGATAAGGAAGAACTGGCTAAGTATGAAGCACCTTTAATCTATTATTCGGAGGGTTATGAATATCCCTAATGCACGTTTACCATATCTGTTGAGTATTCTACTCTATTTCAGTGCAGTTATAATTAGTGTATTTGTGGACAAAATGAAGATGCTGCACTTTGTGGGGGCAGTGGACTACTCACACTCATACAGTTTTAGCACTGAAACACCACACAGCATCAGAACAGGCCCTTTGGCTCATTATGTCTATGCTGACTAACAAGCACCAAGTTACCCTAATCCCATTTACCTTCACTTGGTCAATAGCCTATTATGCCCTGCCATTTTAAATCCTTTTCCAGCTACTTCTTTAATGTTATGAGAGTACCTACCTCTGCTACCCTCTCAGGCACTACATTCCATATTGCTACCATCCTCTGGATGATTTTTTTTCTTTGATCTCCTGTAAACTACTTACACCTCACCTTAAGCTTATTCTGTCTGCCTTGGGGAAGATATTCTCACGATCTACTCGGTCTATGCTTCTCATAAGCCTCAATCAGGTCCCCCACCAGCTTTCTCTGGAAATTAAACCCAGCCAATCCAGTCTCTTACCATAACTGAGACCTTTCATCCCAGAAGACATCCTGGCAACTCTCCTCTACACCCTCTCCAGTGTAATCATATCCTTCCAGTAGTATGATGACCAGGGCTGTACTCAATATTCTATCTCGTGGCCTAACCAATGTTTTCTAAAGTTGTAACAAGACTATCTTGCTCCGACGTTCTGCAGTCCTGAAGAAAATGGAGACAAGTGCCTTGTTCACTACCCTGTCTACCCTGACACCTTCAAGGATCTATGGACTTGCACTCCAAGGTTCCTTTGTTCCTCAGTACTCCCTAGGGACCTACCATTTATTGTATATATTCTTCCCTTATCAGACCTCTCAAATGCATCACCTCACACTTACCAGGATTAAATTCCATCTGCCATTGGTCTACCCAATTTATCAGTTGATCAATATCAGATTGGAGCCTGAGATCATCCTCACTATCAAAAACCACCATCAATTTTCGTGTCATCTGCAAACTTACTAATTAAACTTGCTACATTCATATCCAGTTCAGTAATGTGCGTAGCAAATAGCAAGGGTCCCAGCACCAAACCCATGGTACACCATTGGATACAGGCTTCTAATTATAAAAACAAGCCTCCTTCATCATCCTTTTGCCTCCTATTTGTAAGCCAATTTTCCCAACTTGCCTTGGATTCCATGGGCTCTTATCCCTATAGGACCTTGTCAAAAGCCTTACTGAAGCCCATGTAAACCACATCAACTGCACTACCTTCATCAATGTATTTAGTAACCTTTTAAATTAGTCAGACAGGCTCTTTCTCAAACAAATCCATGCTGACTTTCCCTGATCAGTCCTTGCCTTTCCAAGTGTTGAATAACCCTATTCTTCAGAATTGTTTGCAATAATGTCCCTGCCACTGACATCAGACTAACTGGTCTGTAATCACTTGGCCTATTCCTGCTACTGTTTTTGAAGAAATGAACTACGTTATATATCCTCTAGGAAGGACCGCCGGCTAGAAGCCACGTTGCTCAGTGCAAGCCTGCCTTGTTCCACAAAACCCAAAAGTTTGCAACTCCATCACTCCCCAGAGCACATGAGTGAAGACTGCCAGAATCGCAAGAGGCCCAAGAACAATCGTGGCTGCTCCAGAAAGATATGTGGTGTGGGAAGGGACCCTAGAGAGGGGAGTGGGAGATAGTAAGAAGTGGCTGCATTCTGTTGGGTAGGTGGTGTAGAAGGAAGAGTTGTTGCTTGTAGGGCAATGCCCATGCCCAAAAAAATGCCCCCATGTCCTTCCTGCCTCTTCTGATGTAGGGCACAAATGTAAGCCATTCCCAGCTGATCATCCCCTCAACCAAAGTTCTTTCATGGGCAGCACATATCATGCAGGTTAGAAAACTTGGTAGCAAGCCGAAAGACCCTTTATGGCTCATTTGAATGTGGCGGGTGGGCTGCCAAAGAATGGCCTCTTCAAAGAGATAGCAGAGAGCTGCTAAACTAATGAGAACCATCACCTAATATTAGTCACTTCCTATGTGAGGAGTGGTATAAGGAGGGAATATTGGATAGGAACTGATGGACTCATTGATTTTTTTAAAAAATCTGACAATAATGAAGTTGTAATAATCATTCTGCAAAACATCTACAAGAATCTGAACAGAGAGCACTGAAACTAGGCTCATTATAAACTTGCTATCGGCCTCTTTTGCCATGACAACTTGCAGATTAATTTACTTTGATTCGTAATGGGGATGATCTGATCACTTGACATTTTTGCACTAAGCAGTCACACCTTGCTGTGGTGGGGTTTCCATTGCCTGGGGGAGATAGTCTTATGAAAGTCGCCCAGGCTTGGCATGTGAGTTGAGATATGAAATGTTTATTTGTGATTGATGTTTCACAACTGAAAAGCAAGGGAATTCTCAATTTGCCAATGATGGCGGAAATATGATATTTCTGGGAAAGGTTCTAATATTTATGCGAGTCTTTATAAAATTTTGAGAGGCCTGGATTTTTTCAGCCTTCTGAATTACGTTACAAGGAGTTGGTGGGGGTAGGGGGTGGGAAAAGAAAAGGAGCAGGATGGGCCACCACCAGGTCTCACCATCCATTGCCCTCACCTCCACCCTGCTTCAAACACCCCATCCTTGCTGGGGCCACCCTGATTGGCCTGTCACCCCCAGATTCTACTTTTACTGGTTGTGAGCAGAGCATCCTTCCATGACATCCTGTTCATCCAGGCGCTGTCCCAGATACGGCCGCTGTGTCTTGTGGCGCTACTGTGCAAACAGCCTTCCAAATGTCTTTAAAGTGATGGCAGCCAGTCATTTACCTGGGAATTGTAAAATGTGGTCAAGTGGCCCACAAACAGCTGAGTTGACATTACCTCAACGCGATCTGGCAACTGCTGGGTCTCCCCGAAATGAGCATGAACTCAGCCTGTAATTACTACAAAATGCAAGAAAAACGAATGTGTTTTTGTCGACTGGGTCTGTAAACTGAGTATCCCTTTCTGTGTTAGTGTTTGCCGAATACTCTTGGAGAACCTGTTTCCCAAGTGTTTATGTATTCAGTAAATTATCTCATGAAACAGCATTATACAAAACAGAAGACCTAGGAAGGGGATCATGTCTCATACATGAGGCACACATTTGAACGATCCTTTATGTTTTGTGACTTTTTGAAGTACAGGTCGTTCTGCTATAAAACAAGTTACATAGAACATCGAATGTTACAGCACAGTACAGGCCCTTCGGCCCTTGATGTTGCACCGACCTGCAAAATTAGTCTGATGCCCATCTAACCTACACTGTTCCGTTATTATCCATATGTATGTCCAATGCCTGTTTAAATGCGCTTAACGTCGGCGAGTCTACTACTGTTGCAGGCAGGCCGTTCCATGCCCCTACTAATCTCTGAGTAAAGAAACTACCCCTGATATCTGTCTTAAATCTATCACCCCTCAATTTAAAGCTATGTCCTTCACCATCTGAGGAAAAAGGCTGTCACTGTCCACCCTGTCTAACCCTCTGATTATCTTATACATCTCGATTAAGTCACCTCTCAACCATCTTCTCTCCAACGAAAACAGCCTCAGTCCCCTCAGCCTTTCCTCATAAGACCTTCCTTCCATATCAGGCAACATCCTAGTAAATCTCCTCTGAACCCTTTCCACAGCTTCCACATCTTTCCTACAATACAGTGGCCAGAACTGCATTCAATACTCCAGGTGCAGTGTCTAGTGCAGCTGAAGCATGACCTCATGGCTCTGAAACTCAATTCCCCTACCAATAAACACCAACACACCATATGCCTTCTTAACAACCCTATCAACCTGGGTGGCAGCTTTCAGGGATTAATACACCTGGACACCGAGTTCATCTACACTGCCAAGAATTTTACCATTAGACCCGTATTCTGCATTCCTGTTACTTCTTCCGAAGTGAACTACCTCACACTTATCCACATTAAACTCCATTTGCAGCTTCTCAGCCCAGCTCTGCATCTTATCTATGTCCCTCTGTAACCCACAACGTCCTTCAGCACTATCCACAGCTCTGCCGACCTTAGTGTCATCTGCAAATTTACTAACCCATCCTTCTGCGCCCACCTCCAGATCATTTATAAAAATGACAAACAGCAATGGACCCAAAACAGATCCTTGCTGCACACCACTGATAACTGAGCTCCAGGATGAACATTTCCCATCAACCACCACCCTCTGGCTTGTTTCAGTAGCCAATTTCTGATCCAAACTGTTAAGTCACCTTCAATCCTGAAACTCATTATTTTGTGCAATAGCCTACCGTGTGGAACCTTATCAAACACCTTATTGAAATGTCATCAGCGCGAATTGGCTAAAACGCGTTTGACGAATTGTGGACATTGTTTGGATAATGCGAACTTCCTACTGAACAGGTATAGCGATTTTCTATTAGCGATCCTGCCTAGCGTGATTTTCTATAGCATGAGGTTGCAGTGTAACACAGTTGTCATGTTAGAGCAGAATGACCTATCGGAGTGATTGTATAATTCCTTGTGACTGTCTGGGCATGTCCATTTGTAAGTCACATTTTACATCCTTGTTCCCTGGCCCCCTGACATTCTCTGCTGGTTAGTGAAAAACAAAGAGATACAATCGGAAAATTCTAGGCAGGACTTGTTTCTTAAAACCATGAGTCAAATTATTTTCTTTTAAAAAATCCATAGCGTCATGTGAATCCAGTGGCAGTGGTAGAGATGGTGACGGAGTCAATACTGAGATGTTATTTCCATCCCACACTGGTTGGAGAGTATAGAACTAAGGGTTAAGATCTCAGTATAAAAGGCTGATTATTTAAGACTGAGATAAGTAGAAAGATCTTCACTCAAAAAGGTGGCAGATCCTTGGAATTCATCCCCCAGAGGGATTGTGGATGCTCGGGTGTTATTTTCAAGACAGAGAACATCAATAGCAGCAGAATTGCCTCAAACACGATCTTCAACCACAGAGGATTGATGGGGGCAGAGCAGTAGACATGATCTATTTGGACTTAATGGGAAACTTTCCCCATGGGAAACTGATTAGCAAGGTTAGATCTCACGAAGTACAAGGAGAACTAGCCATTTGGATACAAAACTGGCTCAAAGATAGAAGACAGAGGGTGGTGGTGGAGGGTGCTTTTCAGACTGGAGGCCTGTGAATAGTGAAGTGTCACCAGGATCGGTGCTGGGCCCTCTACTTTTCATCATATATATAAATGATTTGGATGTGAGCATAAGAAGTACAGTTAGTAAGTTTGCAGATGACACCAAAATTGGAGGTGTAGTGGACAGCAAAGAAGATTACCTCAGATTACAATAGGATCTTGACCAGATGGGCCAATGGGTTGAGGAGTGGCAGATGGAGTTTAATTTAAATTTAAAAAGGGGACATGAGATAGCTTTGGCAAATAGAATTAAGAAGAATCCAAAGGGTTTTTACAAATACATTAAGAACAAAAGGGTAACTAGGGAGAGAATAGGGCCCCTCAAAGATCAGCAAGGCGGCCTCTGTGTGGAGCC
>NC_057713.1:85918987-85973199 GCF_004010195.1 Chiloscyllium plagiosum | reverse complement strand
TCCTTGAAAGTGGTGTCGCAGGTAGATAGGATAGTGAAGAAGGCGTTTGGTATGTTTTCCTTTATTGGTCAGAGTATTGAGTACAGGAGTTGGGAGGTCATGTTGTGGCTGTAGAGGACGTTGGTTAGGCCACTGTTGGAATATTGCATGCAATTCTGGTCTTGAAAGGATTCAGAAATGATTTACAAGGATGTTGCCAGGGTTGGAGGATCTGAGCTATAGGGAGTGGCTGAACACGCTGGGGCTGTTTTCTCTGGAGCGTCAGCCGCTGAGGGGTGACCTTATAGAGGTTTACAAAATTATGAGGGGCTTGGATAAGATAAATAGACAAAGTATTTTCGCTGGGGTGGGGGAGTCCAGAACTAGAGGGCAGAGGTTTAGGGTGAGAGGGGAAAGTTATGAAAGGGACCTAAGGGGTAACTTTTTCCACACAGGTGGTGGTACATGCATGGAGTGAGCTGCCAGAGGAAGTGGTGGAGTGTCGTAGAATTGCAACATTTAAAAGACATCTGGATGGGTATATGAATAGGAAGGGTTTGGAGGGATGTGGGCCAGGTGCTGGCAGGTGGGACTATATTAGGTTGGGATATCTGGTCAGCATGGATGAGTTGGACTGAAGGATCCATTCTGTACATCTCTGACTATAACTCTATGACAGAGACCAACAGATTTTTGGACATTAAGTTGAGAGAGCTGGGAACAAAGAGCTGAGGCAGGAGATTGACCACAACCGTATCGAATGGCAGAGCAGACAGGAGTGGCCATTGCTTTTCCAATTTACATTCTCATTCAGGGGCTTAAACACTCAGCTGTTTTCCTACGGAAACTTCTAATCTGGAACTGCAGCATGGGAAGCCAGACTGAGATGGGGTTTCACAGGCACCACAGGAGACTCAACACTCCAGCAGAGTGGAATAGCACTTTTTCTTTGCTAAATTGAATTCATAGGCCTGATCTTTGGCCTGGAGTAAAGGACCTTGCCAGCCAGCCTGGAGTGTAACTGCGCAGTTGGTTTTGTTGCCTTGAGGTTGCGCAAAGCAATTACTTGCAATTTTTCTCAGATGACCTTGGATATTGTGTACTGCAAATGGAGATCTGATGACATGCTTTTTATAGAATGTAGTTTCGATCGAATAGTTTATTTATTCTCTAGATGATATATAAATGTAGGGGAATTATGTACTCCTATGATTGTTTAAATGAGTTTCTTATTGAATTACATTAATAATTTTAAAGTTGCTTTTATATCCATGTAATTACATTCAGCCATTTCTATCTTGTTTATCACATATCATTTACAATTGTGTTAAATGCATATGATTCAATCCTGAGTGACTGAAATGACCAAATCAAAGTATATGCACCAATTAAAAGAGTGTATCATCATTTATTCTACTGGTCCCATGAATTTGCATCTGTAATTTTCAAAGTGCTGCATCGAAGTGTAGGGCTAATTGATGACAAAGACATTTACACAGCATCTTTCATGATCTTAAAGCTTCAAAAAGTGTTTTCCAGCCCATTAACTACTTTTAAAGTGTGATTGATGTGAGATTATAATGTGAGATTGGCAGCACCCAACCTGCACTCAGCAAGCTCTCACGAACATCATTGTAATAATAACCAAAGAATTGTTTTCATTAAATTGGTTGAGCAATTAAATTTTGGCTCAGACACTGGGGAGGACCTCCATTGCTATTCATCAAGTGTCAACGGGTCTTTTGTATTCATTTAGAAGGACATGGGCAGCAAATACATTGGAACACCACACCTACAGGTTCTGCTCCAAGCCACTCACCATCCTGACTTATATCACCGTTCCTTCAGTGTTGCTGTGTCAAAATCCTGGACCTTGTCCCCTAACAGTATTGTGGCAATTTCTAAAGCCCAAGGACAGCAAGAGTTCAAGGAGGCAGCTCACCATCACCTCTCGCTGTGGTGATATAGTGATTAGCACTACAGCCTCACAGCACCAGGGAGCCAGGTTTGTCTCCACATTTGTGGGACTGTGCAGAGTATGCTCGCTCGCCCTGCGTCTTTGCAGGAAACTTCTAATCTGGAACTGCAGCATGGGAAGCCAGACTGAGATGGGGTTTCACAGGCACCACAGGAGACTCAACACTCCAGCAGAGTGGAATAGCACTTTTTCTTTCCTAAATTGAATTCATAGGCCTGATCTTTGGCCTGGAGTAAAGGACCTTGCCAGCCAGCCTGGAGTGTAACTGTGCAGTTGGTTTTGTTGCCTTGAGATTGCGCAAAGCAATTACTTGCAATTTTTCTCAGATGACCTTGGACAGCTGCTTCAGTTTCCTCCCACAGTCCAAAGATATGCAGATTAGGTGGATTGGTCATGCTAAATTGTCCATAGTGTCCATGGATGTGCATTAACCATGGTTAATGTGGGTTTAGGGTAGCTCTGGGTCAGATGGTCTTTGGTGAGTCAGTGCCAACTCAATAGGCCAAATGGCCTCTATATGCACTGGAGAGATTCTATAATTCTAAGATTCTCCAGGACAATTAAAGATCACCCAGGCCAGCATTTTACAACCTATGACACACACATCACATGAACAACTAACTTTCAGTGTAACTTACTAACTTCAGTGACAGTCAGCAAACTTTTACTGTAACTTACTAAACTCAATGCAATTCGACTAACTTTCAGTGTAACTCTACCAACCGCAGTGACAATCAACTAACCTGAGAGGGCAGATGAACATCTCATGCGAAAGACTGTGCATCTGGCAGTGCTGCACTCCCTCAGGCACTGCATTGCAGCTTCAGTCTGGATTGAGTGCAATAAGACTGCCTGATTTGGTTATGGGCAGTGCATTCTGATAGCTTTGGAAATGGGAGAAATCAGGCCAGTTTCAGCATCATTCATTCCTCAGTATGGTTTACCTTATGTTCTGTCAGTACAAATCTTTTTAACTTGCTGCTAAAAGCCCAAATGCCAATGCTTGGTAATGCTTAGAAACAGAGCCACAAAATGGTAAAGTACATTTCCAGACTTTCTACAATGTACATCACTGCTTGTAGTAAATGTCTCTTTTTTTTTAAGGTTATTCCTGTCTGTATTGATGCACTTGATCTAAAGAGAAGACTTGTGGAATGCTACTATCACATCGGAAAGCTACTGCTGCTGCAGTTTCACAATCTTCATCTCGATGAAAATGCAAGGTCCACAGTTTTCCAACCTAGCTGGGATCGTTTTGAAACTGTATTGTTCTATATCCTTTCCCCATCTATTCTGCACAGCAAACTGCTCAGGAAGATGGAAGAGACAAAGCAATTGCAAAACTTTTGCTGTTCTTCATCCGCTGCTCTAGGTCATCTGAAATAAAGCCTGGTTCTCTTAGCCATAAATTACCTTTCCATCTTCCCTGTGAATGAGTGTCCGACCTGACATGTAGAGAGTCCTTGACACTGATCCAGCTCCCTTAAAGCCAGCTCTCGGAGTGAACAGAATGTCTGACATTCCTGTTTATATCTGTCAGCCAGGTCTCCCTGATTGGACCCGATTAACAGCCCCAGTCAGAGAACTCATATTATGTGGCATCCACCTGGTTGACCTTGTTACAATCACTACAATAAATAACAACCTAACTGTGCTTTATACAATGCGTAAACATGTTCTTATTTAGGAAGAAATACAATCATCTCTGAGTACTGTTTATTTCTGTAAACATAGGTCTTCAGAAAATCAACAACATAGAATTTTGCAACTTGTGTTTTCAATCTACTGAGACAATGATGAATTGATATAACATTAGAATGTTTTTGGCAGATCGCATGTTGTGAAATGCAAAGTGATAGCAGAGGGACCACCTTTCTTTCCATCATGTGTTTGACCAGTTCTTACTTTCTGCCACAGAGATGTGTGAGAGGGACTTGCAGGTTGATATACAACCATGTTTTGTACACACCTTCGTTGGCCATCAAGTCCTGAATTGGGACCTGTACATGGAACTTCTGATTCAGAAACAGAATGCTGCCCTCCGTGCCACAAAACATCCTATGGACTTTAGTATAACTCCGTCAGTCATTGACAGTTTATAAATCCCACTGACAGTACACTTTCAGTGTAGCTTATTAACCTCAATGACAATCAGCTAACTTTCAGTGAAATTTACTAATCTCATTGATAAGAAGGTGAGGTCTGCAGATGCTGGAGATCAGAGCTGAAAATGTGTTGCTGGAAAAGCTTTTCCAGCAACACATTTTCAGCTCTAATCTCATTGATAGTCAATTAACTTTCAGTGTAACCTATTAACCTCAATGACAACCTCAATGACTAACTTTCAGTGAAACTTACCAACCTCAGTGGCATTCAATTAACTTTCAGTGTAACTTACTAACTTCAGTGACAATTCATTAACTTTGAGTGTAACTTACTAACCTCAATGACAACTGACTAACTTTCAGTGAAACTTACTGACCTCAGTGACAGTCGGCAAACTTTTACTGTAACTTACTAAATTCAATGCGGTTCGACTAACTTTCAGTGTAACTCTACCAACCTCAGTGACAATCAACTAACTTAGGTAGAGCCTTACCATCCTTGGAGGTGGTCTTCAGCTACAGTCCGATGTTAGGTACAGCAATCTTATTACCAGACTATCAATCTCAGTAATCACCACCAACTTCAGCAGAAACTGACCCACCAGCAATAGTTTACTAGTTGCAAAAAGACTTTACCAACGCCATTGTAAAACTTGAGCGAGATAAATGACAAAGAGGAAAAGTCATTGAAAACATACATGAAACAGCTATGTTTTTAATACAACGCTTATGTCTTGGCAGCACAGTTGTTCAGCATCAGCAAAAGATTTTACATTAACTAAGTGAATCCAAATTAATAAAAGTTTGTTTTTAGCTATTTTTTTAACGCTGGATAAATGCATTTGTTGCAGGAGAGGGATGAACTCTGAAGCATAAAATTTGAGAACTATTCTATGTATGGCAACATGAGTTTGTTTCAATCCTGTAAAACATTGTAACAAGATTGGTTGAATTTCCTGCAGGTTGGAACCCCTTCCTCTAAAGCCAGCCCACTGCTTCCTGAAGGTGCTCACACTTATGAATGTACAGTCAAATGGGTACCAGCAGTTGGTGACATGCTATGAATAAATTTGACTTAAATGGTTATTGGGGATTTGCATGTTTTTCTCTCTTCAATGAGTTACAAATCATTAAACTACGATACCTTGTTCTAATTTGACATACTTATATGCATACACATAACTGAATGAGTGAGTTTGTTTGAAAGGGGAGGTTTTGCTTATCCCTCATTATACAAAAATGAAGTGAAGATGCAGCTAACACTGAGCTGTTCAGGTTATGCTTTACAGAGAAATCAGCAGAGAGTTTGATTCATCGTCATTTCATTCCATTTTGGCCTATGCTGACTGAAATGCTGATCGACTCTCTTGGAAGTATGCGCCATTGGCACTTGTGTTCAGCTTTTTAAAAGCATTACTGTGGCAATACTGTCACAGAAGTGTAGACATTCCACTGGGTACTTCTGACACAATTAGCAAACTTCCCTCCTTTGAAGATACTGACGGTTCATTCCATTGCAAATCCAAAGGTTTGAACAGCTCCTCGACACCATTTATGACTGACTCGTTTCTTAAGTTTGCATCCACAAATGCTTCTCAGTTAGCTGTCTGGGGCATGCTTAATCCTCTCTGTACCTGATATGTATTTAGATGTTATGACAGCAGGGAACACTGGACAGAGGTCAGCATTGGAAACTAGGGTTGATTTTATTTTTCACTCAAATGTAACACTTTCAGCAACATTTACACTAAAATTACCTAACACAGACAAGGGATCAAAACCAAGCCACTCTGGTTGTACAGCTCAGAGCTGTAATAGATAGCAGAGATGCCCATTCTGTTTTTAAAAACATATATTCTCCTGCCAAGGGTATCTCATTCTGAATTTTGCTTTGCACCAACTGGATTGGGCTTTAGTTTTCGTTATAGACCTGTCTCCACTCATAATACAGTCCAATGGTTGTACATTTAATTGAGACACAGCTGGATATTCCAAGCCATTGCATTCTCCAGTTTTCCCACCACCGTATCGACAAAGCGAAAGCCTATGCTGTAGTAGCAGCTAATTCTCAAGGGGCAGGTAGACGAGCAGCATTCTCAATTCTGTTTTGGACACCAAGCGAGTTGAGCATTGCTTTAATTACAGTACACAATACGAGGCTCTTTTCCTCAAGCAAGGTTTACAAATGGCAAAGTTATCCATGCAATGATCTAGGCGGTACGATTGCATTGGTTAACACTGCTGGCTCACAGCACCAGGGACCTGGGTTCAATTCCATGCTTCGGTGACTGTCTGGAGTTTGCACATTCTCCCCGTGTTTGCGTGGCTTTCCTCTGAGTGCTTAGGTTTCCTCCCACAGTCCAAAGATGTGCAGGTTAGGTTGTCTGGTCATGTTAAATTACCCATAGTGTCCAGGGTTGAGAGGATTAGCAATGGTAAATGCAGGATTACAGGGAATAGGCAGGGATGGGTCTGGTAGGGAAGCACTTCAGAGGATCGGTATGGACTCCTTGGCCACGAGGCCTGCTTCTGCACTGCCAGTGCACTGTGAACTGCCAATCCAAAGGATCTACATGAAGGGCATTAACACCATTTTAAAATAAAATGTTTTTTGTTTCCTTTTGCTATTGGTTAGCTGCTGGTGATTCAGTGGATCTGATACGCACTTGCCAATCTACCTAAATCACCACATCAAAAGTGACTTATCGTTTACAAAAATTCATAATGTCAAGCTTGGAAAATTGCTCACGTTCTTGTGGAACAGGTTTCGGGGCAGGTGTTAACACTGTGACCATATAGTGTGGGTGACACTGAGTCGCAGCCCAGTATACACCCCTTGCCTTCCGTATTTCCATTGAAGCCCAAGATTGACTTTCATTTTCTCACAGCACAGCCATGTATGGCATCAAGCCAGAGTGTGTTCTCATAGCTAACATCAAATAAAACACACAAGCGGCACTGTTATTGAGTTTTAAAAAATAAACGCCAGACTCTCAATTTTCTCCAAAACTGCTTTTTATAGATATTGAGTGGTCACTCAAGTATTTAGGTTAAGTTACAGTTTGAAGTGGGTTTGGGTGGAGAGTGCACTCCCACTTTCGAGACCTTGTTTGTGCAAGCTGGGCCATCTTATCAGCAGTTTTATGGATTGGAGATCATTCTTGATCTGAATACCTGTCACTTCTGTGGAGTCAGTTGTCAAACCGGGTCATTATCAGTTTTGCTGCAGCCAGAAACCAGTGTTGAGTCAGAGTGAGATGAAAAAAAAATTTTTGAAAGATCTATCTTAGTCACAATGGTTACATTGGAAACTGTATGCTAATTATGACCACAGTCAGTTGTAAGGTGAAACATTGAGATGGTTTAAAGGATTCTCAACCATCCCACTAAAAGCACAAATCATTATTTTCAGTCCCCTCTCCAACTTCAGTTCTGTAAGTCCTGACTCCATCTCTCTCCACAGCAACAGTCTGAAATTAATAGAGTCTTCGCAATCTTGGTGTCACATTTGATCTCAAGACTACCTTCTGAATTTAACCTTACCTATTTCTACCTCTGGAGCATTTCCCCACTCAACCAATGTCTCAGCTCATTGGCTGCTGAAACTATCAATCAAATCTGTATGACCATGACTATTGCAAACTTCTCACATTTTGCCCTCTGTAAGTTTAAGTTCATCCAAAGCTCTGTTGCTAGTACCCAAACTTGCACACATCATGCCTATACTCGCTGACCTACATTAGCTCCCTGTCAAGCAATGTTTTATTTTTAAAATTCCCCTGCTTGTTTTCAAATCCCATCATGGCCTCACCCCACCTCTCTGTGTAATGTCCTCCAACCCTACAGATATCTACATTCCTCTGAACTCAGGTCTCCTGTATATCCCCAATTTTAATTGCTCTGTAATTGCTTATCTGGAATGGGCAGGATGTCTTATAAAGTAAGGTTGGGCAAACAGGACTTGTGTTCAGTGAAGTTTAGAAGAGTAAGGGGTGACTTGCTCTTGAAGTATATAAGATCCTGAACAGTCTTAACTAGATGGACATGGAAATGATATAACTTCTTGTGGGTGAGATGGGGTACTGTTTTAAAATTAGGAGCTACATTTGAGGACAAAGAGGAGCACAATACTTTTGTCCGAGGATTGTATTACTTTGGAACGCTCTGCCTCAGAAAGCAGTGGAGGTGAGCCATTGAATATTTTAAAGGCGGAGATAGATGGATTCTTGTTAAACAAAGGAATCAAATGTTATTAGGAACAGCTGGGAATGTGAAAGTCAAATCCCGAACAGACCAGCTATGATCTTATTGAATAGTGGAGGAGGCTGATGGGGCTGAATGACCTATTTCTGTTGCTAACTTATATATTTGTACACGCCTCAGTCTCTCCACATCAATTCTTCCTCAAAGACACTTCTTTAAATCTAACTTTTTTAGGAGGCTTTGGGTCATCTGACCTAATGGGCAGAATATTGCCAGGTCCTATGCAGTTTGGGCTATGATGAGAAATTTACGAGAATCTGATGAGAAGTTGAACATGACTCTTCTCAACAGCCAAAGTAATAAGGCGCATTTTTCAACTAAGATGTCAAGATGAGACTCCTACTAACAAGTGACAGGAAGCCTATAATCAGGGGATTACTGCTCATTATCTCTCACCTTTTTACTTACTCTTGCCTTATTAATATGTGCCCATCTAATCTATCACCTGCTGGATAGAAACTAGACCCTGACAATTCCAAGTATGAAAATCTGAATGGATATCTGGCAACTTTGGCTTCCTCCTCTGGCCCTCCATCTCACACAGTGGGCACTAATGTCTAAGGGCGCACTGCATGTGGACAATGGTTTCATGTACATCCCTTGCACTGGTATTGGCAACCAACACCTACCAACATCTCTGTGCCATCATGGTACATCTCCAATCCACTTGCATGATGCCTGTGCACTTTAATGCTGAACTTTAGGGCACACCAGTAACTACCATTGCAATGTTACTGCAAGAATACCTTGCACACAGGTTCTGGCACCCATCTCATGGATTAGACCAGGGTGCTCACTTGTTTTCTTAGCACACACTCAGTGTTTACCAGGATGTTCACAGCATCTGTGCCTTTCAATGCATTGTTGCCTCAGCCAAAGCTACGATGATCATAGTACTTCTGTCTTGACTTGCTTTTTTAGCACAGAAACAAAGTCAAACAGCCTGCCATGGTTATCAGCAGTGATCAGTCAAGAAGAGAGAGACATGTTGCTGTATGACACAGTGCTATGTGACAGCAATGTATGTGACAAACTCACTGCATGGGCTTCAACCAAATGGCCATGTCTCAAACTCTAAGGAGAGTCCTCAGTCAGGTCCATGCAAAAACCTTCAGTTCAGGGGTTCTTTGCACAGTCAGTCAAAGGTAACTCAGTCCAGGGGCTTGGCCACAGTTATTCAGAACTCCTGGCTTTCAGAGTCAGAATCCCCTCCTTGAAGGGAGTGAAGAGCCAAATATCAGGCAACCCACCACCCATTTTGTCTCTCTCTGCCCTACTTTGGTTGGTTTTCTCCTGGTATGGCAGAAAGGGAGGGATTGAGTGAGGTGGAAGTGGATGTTCAGCTGTTTTGTACTGGTGCAAGTGAGAGAAAAGTGAGGAAGTGTCCTGCAGGACAAACCGACTGATGGCTGACCCATATGGAACAATACTTAACCTTCACAATTCAAGATGCCATGATGAGGAAGTGGGGATGTGGTGGTAATGTCAATGGTTTTGATAATCCAGAACTCCATGTCTTGGCAAAATGGGTTTGAATCCCACTAAAGCAGACAGTGAAATATGACTTCCAATAAAGTTTTATAATTTAAAAAATTAGCCGAACAATGACTGCATAAACTCTGTTAAGTTATTATAGAAATTTAATCATTACTGGGAAAGGATAGGAGGATGGGCCTGGGTGGAATGCTCTTCGGAGGATCAGTGTGGACTTGTTGGGCCGAATGGCCTGTTCCCATTCTGTAGGGATTCTATTCTATTCTATTCCATTCTATAACCTATCTGCTTCACTAATGTTCTTTAGGGTAGGACATCTGTCACCCTCACCTCGGCTGGTGACTCCAGAGCCCATCTCTGGAGCAATTGACTCTTAACTGTCTTCTGGGCAATTAAGGATGGGCAATAAATGTTGAATGTCAGCAAAGCCTTTCTTCTGTAGATGCATGAATAAAAAAAAGTATAGCAACAGCCAGAAGCACAGTGCAGTAAGAAACATGTTTAAAGAAAGATCTGCATTCACATAGTGCCTTTCACAACCTCAATGTACATCAACCCACAATGTACTTTGAAGTGTAATCACATTTGTGGTCAGCTAAACTCCCACAAGCAACAATGGTATCATGACCAGATAAGCAGTTTTTCATCCCCTCTCCACTCGGTTAAAAATTAGCTCCCGGTCAGAACACCAAGGAAAATACCTGCTCAAAATACTGCCGGTTTCCAAATAGCGTTATGGGATCTTTAGGGTGGGTTTGGCCTGGGTTTAATACTTCATCTAAAAGATAGTATCTCCAGAAGCACTGCACTCTCTCAGTCATGCATTGGGGGTGTCAGTCTCGAATTTGTGCAGAGGTTCCTGGAGTGATGTGAAATGCCCCCTACTGGAGCAACTCCCACTTAACCACAGTTGACACCCTGGTGAGGTAACTTCAACCACAATTGGAGTCTGTTTCCTCCAAGTTATTGTCTATGCGCTGATCTATCCAAAGCAGTGAGATTAGCAGCTTCTGAAGCCTGGCCAACCAAGGGGGTATCTTTGTGCAATACAGCCTCAGACTTTATTGCCTTTTGAACTACTGCACAAGAGATATATTCCTAGATGCATGGGGTAGTACTACAACAACCTTTTTTGGGGAAGAATGCAGAAAACATAAATTTTACAAGTCAAAGAACAATAGCATAAGTGTAAACATTAAGAATATAAAAAGGATATTATTAAGCTAGAGAAGGTTCAGAAAAGAATTACCAGGATGTTGCCCAGAATAGAGGGTTTGAGTTCTAAGGAGAGGCTGGACAGGCTGGGATTTTCTTCACTAGAGCATAGGAGGTTGAGGGGTGACCTTATAGAAGTTCATAGATTTATGAGGGGCATTGATAAGGTGAATGGCAGGTGTCTTTTCCCTAGAATGGTGGGCTTATTTTTAAGGTGAAAGGAGAAAGATTTAAAAACAACATGAGGGGCAACTTTTTAACACAGAGAGTAGTTCGTGTGTTGAATGAATTTCCAGAGGAAGTGATGGATGTGGGTCCAGTTACAATGTTTAAAACATTTTGATAAGTACATGAATAAGAAATGTTTGGAGGGATATGGGCCAAGTGCAGACAGGTGGGGCTAGTTTAGTTTGGGATTATGGTCGGCATAGACTGGTTCGACCAAAGGATCTGTTTTGTTGTTGTATGACTCGATAAAATGAACAACTATTTCCTTTGCTGTACATCAAAATTGAGGCATGGGCTGGTCTTATACTGAAACTCTGCATTTCATGGTGCCAAATAGAAGCATCATTTAGAAACTGAGCACAGTTGAAGGTTTGGGTGTAGGGCCCATTTGATAGCCATGACAGTGCAGGATATGTCCTTGCCAAATGGTTGAGAGTTTGCAAGTTCTCAAAGGCATGACTTTCACCGAGCCATGGTGGAAAGTTTGAGTCGGCAGACAAATCTCCATAGAAATGACCTCAATGTGACCAGCACTAATACCCACTTCCTAGCCAAGCAAACGATTTGGCACCAGAGAGTTGGGGTAGGGTCCAGTTGGGCCCACCTGCCCTAGAAGGACATCAGAGGTAAGTGAGTTCCAAGGCAGTCTGGTGAGAAGAGCATCGTAGGCTCTTTGGGACATTATCGCAGTTATATTACATGCCTTCAGGCGTCCTCAATCTCCACCCTGCCCCACCTCCATCCCATGTCTCCTCAGTGCCATTCATTCTCCTTCCATGCCCTTTCCATTCCCCTCATGTACCCTCCATGTCCAGCTATCCATGTGTAGGAGCAACATAACCAGACAATGACAGAAGCAACTCTTGAAATATTCCTGATTAAAAAAAAAACGCCTATTCAGAAATGCTTCTTTAAAAAAATTGCTGCTTTTTATGACTTTATACAAGTGTCAATCAGACAGTGATGCAATATTGCTAACAGAAACCTTGCATCACTTTACACATCTAAATTTTGCCCAATTAGACAGACAGGTGATGAAAGAAACAGATCAAAGACTAACTTACTGTAACCACAAAAAGTGGTCAGTCAAACAACATAGACACACCATTCCACTTGTCTAAACAGACCTCTAAAGAATTAATCCATCAGTGAGTTTTGGAACTTAGCCAAGCATTTATAATGAGATCATCTGGGAACTGGATGGCACAGTGACTTAGTGGTTAGCATTGCTGCCTCACAGTGCCCGGGACCCAGGTTTGATTCCAGTTTGGGTAACTGTCTGTGTGGGTGGTCTGGTTTCCTCCCACAGTCCAACGATGTGCACGTGAGGTGAATTGGCTATGCTAAATTGCCCATTGTGTCCAGGAATGTGAAGGCTAGGAGGGTTAGCCATGGGAAGTACAGGGTCTGTGTGGGATGCTGTTCACTGTGGACCCATTGGGCCAAATGGCCTGTGTCCATACAGTAGGGATTCTATGAAATGGCCTGACATTTGTTTCTCCAGGCTGTTGAGGAAGAGATAGTGGTATTTACGGGTAGCAGGGTCAATTTTAGCTGTACTCACTGGATGCCACAAGATCCAATGGAATATCAGTTTTACATTTCACCTGGCATTGCTATCCATTGCTTCAGGAAAGATCAGAGTAGTATGGGATGTAAAAGCAGCGTTGTCCCCAGTCTTATCAATTTTCTAAAGGGCAGTTGAAGTTAAAATCTCCTCCTGGGGTTTTAACTGTTGCAAATTATATTAGACCTTGACCAATTGGCTACTGTCACAGTGAGGAGGCATACGCGCAATAATGTATCCGTACTGCCCAGTGGGTATGTCCATGTTTAGGATAGAGGGGCATGCAGCTTCCTTTCTACCACATATCTCTGTGTCAGTTTTTACAGTTATAGGCTGTCATTCTGAAACTGCTGTGCTCTGATAGTTAAACTGTATATGACCAAATCCTAAAAACTTGAAACACCATTTGATTTGCAGACACTACATCAGCAACATTTAAGGCCATTCTATTGCACAAGTCACTTTGGTCAACATCTTACTGAGAAAGGTTTGGTCCCATATTGCTTGTGAAATCCAGCATTTGCTTCTTCAAACTCCAATTTGCATTGGACTTCTTACCCAACAGAATTATGAATGAATCGGTGAGTAAAAGGAGCTGCAAACTCTTGTCAGTTGTGGTAACGGATGAGGATATGGTTGTTTTTTTTTAATTGCAGCAAAGCAGAAGTAAAACATGCAGACACTGTCTTTTCCTTTTTTTAAATCTCTTGCTAAATCTCATGGTTAGTCTGGGGTAATATCTGAATCACCTTCTATCTGAATAGCCACTGCACAGATGAACCAATCCCCTGACAGGCACTCAAAGAGTTTTAATGCTTATAAGTTAAATCAAACATTAAATACTTAAATGAGGGGTTACTAATATAGATTGTGAAAAATGCAAGACATTGATCTTTCACCTAATCGGCTGCATTCGCAAATAGACTGTGCATGTTCACGAATAAGTTAGAACCTGTCATTAATTTTTACAGGAGTTCAATCTGTCATATGGAAATTCAAGCTCACTCACAGCCTGCTCTGTGCCCTTCAGATTGTGCCCCCACTTTTTCTAAAGGTCTTGGTGCAGTTTCCAGGGTTTTTCTTAAAGTGCTGCACCAGGGATGGTAGAGGGAAAGTATGAACATAAGGTTTACCAACAAAAGCTTACATTTATTTTGCATTTTTAATTTAAAACCATCACGACATGCTTCATCATGCCACGTGAAGAGGCATCAGGTGGTTAAACAAAAACTCAGCCAAAGACATAGGTTTTAAGGTGCACTTGAAATGAGGAAAGAGATGTTGAATATGAGTGATATTTAGGAGGAAACTCCTAAGCTGAAGACCTTGGCAAAGATGGAGGAATCAAAATCACAGGTGGTCAAGAGGTTGGAATTAAATAAGTGCAGGTATCTTGGAGGGTGATGGAGCTAAAATAGGGAATGGTGAAGCCAGGAAGGATTTAAAAACGAGGATGAGAATTTTAAAACTAAGACAATGGTGAACTAACAGATCAGCGAGCACTGAGTTTTGGATGATCCCAAATTGACAACGGGTAGGATGTGAAGTTCTAGCCTGGAGTGCATTGAAATACTCAGGTTTAGAAGCGTGGACAAGGGTTTCAACAGCCACCTGATTGGAGCTCGATCCAGCAAGCCTTCTTATTGGTGGGCGCAGACAATGAACCATCACCCAACACTTCTACCATTTCTGTTCATCCAGGGCTGGATGTCAGACGAACCGTGTAATTTATTAACAATGGAAGAATCCAAAGAGACAGAACTGGAGATTGTCCGTGGATGTAGCTGATGTCACAGAAGGTAAGCATTCAGATTAGGAATGAGGGAAACCAAGGATAGGTTCGTAGCTCCTTGAAAGTAGAGTCACAGGTAGATGGGATAGTGAAGAAGGTGTTTGTTTTGCTTCCCTTTATTGGTCAGAGCATTGAGTGTAGGAGTTGGGAGGTCATGTTGCAGCTGTGAAGGACATTGGTTAGGCCACTTTTGGAAAATTGCAAGTAACTCTGGTCTCCCTCCTATCAGAAGGATGTTGTGAAACTTGAAAGGGCTCAGAAAAGATTTACAAGGATGTTGCCAGGATTGAAGGGTTTGAGCTATAGGGAGAGGCTGAATAGGCTGGGACTGTTTTCCCAGGAGCGTCAGAGGCTGAGGGAACACCTTATAAAGGTTTATAAAATCGTGAGGGGCATAAGTAGGATAAATAGACTCCTCCTGGGTGGGGGAGTCCAGAACTAGAGGGCATAGGTTTAGGGTGAGAGGGGAAAGATACAAAAAGGACCTAAGGTGAAACTTTTTCATACAGAAGGTGGTACGTGTATAGAATAAGCTGCCAGAGGATGTGACAAGGTGGCAGTGAGTTGCATTCTTGAACTGCTGCAGTCTAATTGATGTGGGCAGACCCTCAATGTCATTAGGATGCTGTAATTAATCATGTCAAAGGCTGCAGATAGTTCACGAAGGATAAGAAAAGATCACTTGCATCTGACACAGCCACATGGGCTGCCATTTGTGACTGGTAAGAGCTGTTTCTATTTTGTAACATGGGAGGAAACCTGATTGGAGGGATTCAAACATTGAGCTCTGGGAAAGGTGGGACAGCAGTTTGCAAGGACCAAGGTGTCCAGAGTTGTATTTTTGGGGGGAGAAGGATGATAACAGCAGATTTGTAAGAAAAGGGAGCAGTACCTGAAGTGAAAATACCAGAGTTAACTAACAACGCAAGCACTGTTTATAAGAAAGATTTACAGACATATAACATTTTTCATGACCACTGGCCATCTCAAGTATTTTTCAGTGAAGTACTTTTTAACATATAGTCAGTTTTATAATGTACAAGCCTGGAAGCCAATTTGCAAACAGCAAACTCCCACAGACAATAATATGATAATAACCAGGTCATCTGTTCATTCATATTGGACAGGAAACTAGAGATAACTCCACTGCTCTACTTTGAAACAACACAGTGGGACTTTTTTCCATCCGTTGATGCAGGCAGCTGAGGTCTCACTTCGGTGCCTGTTCTCTTAGCACTTCCAACAGTGCAGCATCCCGTTCAGATCTGTCAAGGAATGTTAACCTTGATTTCTGTTCTCATGATCTGGAGTGTGGCTTGATCTGAACTTTTGTGATTCCAAGTGCGACTGAGCAAAAGCATGGCTACGACATTGTAATGAAAGGCCTTGCATGTGAGGTATCATTCATAACCTCAGGCCACTCAAAGTACATTACAGCAATGAAATACTTTCAAATCTTAGTCAGAATTGTAATCTAAGAAGCACGGCAACCATGAGTTAATGACCAGATAATCTCATAGCTGAAACAGCAGCTTACAAGTCAAAGGAAGCTATGATTAAACTCTATGGTCAAACTGTAACTTCAGTACTGTGTCCTATTCTGACTATCGGGAGAGTAAGTACATACTCAGCCATGCAGTACATAAACTGCAGAAATGAATCATACAGCTGATCTTTAATCTTAATGGCTTCGACTGATAGGCGAAGATCAGAAAAATCAGAGTTTGTCAGCCTCAAAAAGAGGTTTCTGAGTAATACATTGATAGAGGAATAGAGGATTCTAAATGGTAAGTGGAATGAAAAGTTAACTCAGAAATTAATTCAAATCAAATTCAAGAAGTAGTGCACAGGTGCCATAACTTTAAACTAGAAAAAGGTTACTTGAGCACCAATATCAAGAAATCTTTCAAAAAAGATTAACATTTTGAATTGACTCCCAAGCAATGAAGCAAACATCCTGGAATCAATTTCAAACCAATATGGTAAGTGAAAAACTTAGTTGAAACAAATAGTCTTTCTTGTTGTAGTGATTGTTACGAGGTCAGCCAATGACCTCATAGAATATGAGTTCCTTGATTGGGACTGTTAATCTGGTCCAATCAGGGAGCCCTGGCTGACAGATAAAGACAGGCGAACAGATTAGGAAAGCTTTTAAAACAGTATGCAGGATTGTAAATTTTATTGAGACTGAGTACAGAACTAAGGATGCCATAATACACTTTTATAAACATTGGCTTGGTTTCACCTGCAGGTATGTGTCCAATCCTGGGCACTAGACATTAGGAAATATGTAAAAGCATTAAAGAGGGTGGGGAAAGAGAGGCTTCAATTACAGGATGAATGGGAAAAAAAATACATGGTGTTCACTCTGACAGCAGGCTCTGAGGGAGCTGCATCAGTGTCAAAAACTTTCCACGTGTAAATAAAGGGTGACTTTGGTGACAGGATATTGGCCTCTGTAGAGTATTTTCACTTGTCTGTATTCATTTTGGGGATTAATATATTTATCTTATTTATTTATGTTTGCAATAGGGTAGGTTTTTCATTGCCAGAAGAGGATTTTTTAGCCAAGAGTTCTATTTTGAATTTTCACTCACTCTAAGGAGAAACAGATACTTCTGCTGCTTAATATAATGACTTGGAGGTGCCGATGTTGGGCTGGGGTGGACAAAGTTAAAGATTCACACATCACCAGGTTATAATCCAACAGACTTAATATAACGGTATCCACAGTGAAGAGTGAGTCCAGTCCATCGAGCTGTGCCTTCTAACTGATCTGAATATAGGTGACTGAAGGTATTAATTTATTTAGCACCTCAGGATACCCCAAAGCATTGTCTTCCAGTGAATTACATTTTAAATGAATTCAATTATTATTGATGCTTAATTACAGCAACTAATTTGTCAATGTTAGAATTCTATAAGGTTAACTGAGATGAAAGAATAGATCATTTTTCATTAAGATGATGATTGAGACAGAAATATTGGCTCAGATACTGGGAGAATTTGTTGCTGTCTGACTAACGCAGTGGAGTCTGAACAGACAGACCTATTTCGTCTTGGTCTAAAGTTTCCTCCAAAGTTCAACATCTGTGGCAATTCATGAACAGGGCACTAAAATATTTTACAGAAACATAGAATCTGGTGTGGTTACAACACAGAAGGAGGCCATTCTGTTTGTTGAGCTTGTGCTAGCTCTCTGCAAAGATAGCTCAGCTACTCGCACAGTCTGGCCCATGCCCTATGCAAGAAATTTTCTTTTTAGCTGCTCATCCATACCCCTTTAGCAAGCCACAACTGAATCTGCCTCCACCACATCCTCAGGCAGTGCATTCCAGACCTGAACCACTCACTGCAATAAAAATGTTTTTCCTTGTGTTGATTTTGGGTTTTTTGCCAACCAGTTTAAATCAGGGCACTCTGGTTCTTGCACCTTCTACCAATAGGATGAGTTTTTCTTTTTCCACTCTAGACCCCTGATGATTTGAACATCTTTATCAAATCTCCCTCAAATCTTCTTCAAGGAGAACAGATCAACCTTTGCCAAAGTGTTCTGTCACTGAAGCCCCTCCTCCAGGTAAATGTTTTCTGCACCCTCTTTAAAGCCTCCACATATTTCCTGAAATCTGCTGCCCAGAATTGGACACATAACCTGCAGTTGAGGCCAAACCAGTGTTTTATAAAAGTACATTATGACATGCTTAGTTTTCTACTCTGTCTCTATAATGTCTACAATCCTATACTGTTTTAAAGATTTTCTTAAACTGCCCTCCTAATGTCCAATTCTAGAAATGAATCTTATTGGGAGGTAATTTGGTGCATCCAGGTTTAAATCCAGCTTTACTTTTTGAAGTGATGACTGTGTGAGGTTTACATGTGAAATGTGTTTCAGTAATAAAATCCCACAGTGAGGGATTGAGGACATGGTTCCATTAAACAAGGCGTTCTAAGTAAATAGTCCCGCTCGCAGTCAACTACTTAATATATGGGTTTTAAAGTTTTATTTCAGTAGTTATGAAGCCATTTAATACTCATATCCAGTCAATTTTAATACAATTATTGTTTTGTAGATGCCTTTCAAAGTAACCAGTCAGACCATTCAAGTAAAAGGAAAGCCCATCAATTTAAAATACAAGCTGGGCCCACATTTTCTCTCCAATTTCCAAAAGAACTGCAAACTACTGGATTATATAAATAAAAATATGCGCACATGAATGAAGATGAAAGTTCAGGACAGTGATTTGACACTGCTCCAGATGAAAGTTCACAGGCTACTTGCCTGTGCGTGTGTGGTTTACAGGATCTTTTACATTATTGGCGTGCTTCTCCCTCTCAGCTGTGCTCTTGGCTTGTGCCGACCACACATTTCCTAGCACTCTCAGCATCTTCTGTCCTGCAGCAACTGATTTCACCACAGACACATTATGAAATTACAGTGCTTGCAATGAAAAGGGAAAAGCCATCAGTATTTGCAGCTGAATCTCTGCTGTGTATCCAAAGTGATTGCAAACTGTCTTCCATCATCTCTTTATAAATACAAAGACAAATCATATCCATATGCATTATGTGTGATATATCGTGCTTCTTCAGATGCAGGTGATATCACATGACCAAACAGTCATATCAGATTTGAAATATTAACTCTGTTTCTCTCTCCACAGATGCTGCCGGACCTGCTGAGTTTCTTCAGCACTTTGTTTTTATTTCAGATTTTCACCATCCGCATTATTTTATTTTGATCAGAGATACAAACTTGTGTGATACCCAAAACTGAAGACACGTGTGTTCTCATAGGACAGTTGCAAATGAGTTTTGCATTAGAACTCAAAGGTTACATGGAACTAAGAGATTAATTTTATTTCAAGTTCTGTTTGAATAATTTTTTAAAAATAAAAGTACTACATATACTTCTACTTTTTGTAGCATATGAGCATGGTCCAATAAGCTTCAACAAACTAGGTGAAAATTAAATCATGTGGTAGGGTTAATGGACTAGGTTACTTTCCCACTCTTTAATCCTACTTCTTAAACTACCTGAGTTTGTGTGTTATTGAGATTCTCAGCTGTGAAGTTACTCACCCTGTGGATTACAGCAAAAGTTAATAAAGGCCATCCGAATTGACATTTAATTTGATGGTGCTTTGGCGGTGGTGGATTTACTTTTCCACTGCAGTATTTGCACAGTGTCTTATTCTTGGCAGGCTGTAATGGAATATCGAGCCCTCCAAACAGAATGAGCTGTTCCTGGAATATGCCTGGAATGGGGCTGTATCTTGGGGCCACATTTTTGTGTACACGTCCAGTAAACGAATGTTGTGTCTTCCGAACGTTTGGAAAATTCAGAAGACAAGTGCAGTGCTGTCGAGAGGACGTCATCACTCATCCATGCTACTTATACATTTAAAAATTTATTGCAGTCATTTCACGCAATGCAACCAGCGTATGTTATATCACAACTTGCAAATCTTGACAGCTTTGGATTAATGTTGACTTCAGGCTACAGCAAGCATATTTAGTCAGTAAAAGACTATAACTGTACAGCAATCTTGGGAGATGCACATCTTTGATGATGTTCCTTAATGCTGCATGTTCCACACTCCCTTAACCCCCACACTAATTTAACTTTCTGGCTTCTGCTCTGACTCAATGACCCCCTGTGTCCCTCCTGACCTTTTCAAGTGGCAGATGATGGAATAATATTTAACTGAGCCCCATGCAGTTAGAATGGCTTCAGGAGGATCATATCAGTTGGCCTTATGGTCTTCTTTAACAGCAAGCATTTATATAGCACCTTGTATGATACATCCCAGGGAATGCTCAAACAAAAGTTGACACCCACTCACTTACCGAAGAAGGTATCCAAGCAGTAGGTTCATAACAGGCAGTGAACTGGAGGTCTGCATGTGTATGCTGTTGTTAGATGTTATTCCAAGATTATTCTGCAAATGTTGCACAACCTGAAGTGATAGCTATATGAACAACCAATTTAAGATCATCAGCCAAGCTTGTACCTTGGCTCATTTACAATTGCTGAAAATGTATTCACACACAAGCACCTCTTCTCGTGCAAGAAAATGAAATATGTTCAGACTTGGCACCTTTTTTAAATTACTGGAAGCATGGGGAGCCTATAGATCAGTGTTGCATTCTCCATGGCAATACTTTGGCCCGTCAGAGTTGACTTGCCAACGATTAGCATCCATTTCTGCATTGGTCTAAGTTGTTGTGATCCTTTGAAGTTTGGCCTTGACCCTGATGAGTGCAAAACAAAAAGCTTCAGCAAGATGTCTCTCTTTTCACAATATTCCAACTGGCCCATATTATTATACTCAGTGCCCTCATTGAATTCATTGAAATAACTCTTAAATAAGTGAGACCTAAGCACTGATCCTTGCAGTGCACCACTACTTACAGCCTGTCAGCTAGAAAATGGCTCATTTATACTTTTTTTTTTCATCCATTACCCAATCCTGAATTCATATATTACATTCAACACCATAAATTCTTATCTTCTGCAATATCTCTTGAATGGCACATCATGAAATGTCTTTTGAAGATTGAAGTATTCTGCATCCACTGTCTCTTGATCATCTACTCTGCTAGTTACACTTGCATGAAATAAAATTCTGATAAGCCAAACATGTTTTTCTTTTCACAAAACCATGTTGTAATTTTCCAAGTCTGAATAGGGTCCAGCATTTTCCCTACTATTGATAACTCTAGCTCCCTGCTTTCTCTCTCCATTCACTCATGAACAGCAGCATACTGTTAACTAGCTTCTAAACTGAAAGAGTAATTCTAGAATCTAGGCAACTCTAGCATATCAATGCATCCACTACCTCAGCAGCCACCTCTTAAAATTCAAGGATGTAAGCCATCAAGTCTAGGGGAGTTCTCAGTATTGAGTTCTTTTAATTTCCTCAGTACTTTATCTTTAACTTTATCAATGTTAATTACTTTACGTTCCTCACTCTCATTCAACCTCTGGTTCACAAAGAAAGAGAAAGATTGTCCATCACCAAAATGCATGCTATTCAAAAACACAGGACTAATAACACTTTATTTTTCACAAACAAACTGAGTACATGCAGTGCGTTCCCCTTTGAAACCTGCAACAACAATTTATTGTGTGAACTCTGATCAACATCTTTCCTGGGAATTCAACAATTGGGTAGCAAGAGGCTGCATTTTGTGTTCCAGTTAATTTAGTCTTGTGATGTTGAATTTGTGAGATTAGTGGCATTCACTGTTAATTGGTAAGCAAATTGGTTGCTAGGGAAACCATTGCTGTTTTGTTCCTTTTTTAGTTATTATATATCTTATTCTGGGGGTTGAATAACTGCTTGCTTCATCAGACACAGGTAGCAGGTCAGAATGTGGTTCAGTTATAAAATCGCCCACACACTTATATTCTGTATTTCATCAACATGTACTGCACCATAGGTGAGCATAGCTAAGGTGTACATGGACAAGCAGTAATTTATCTCACAGTGTGCTTTATATTTTGTGCCTTTCACCCTGCACTATATCTCTGCACCTTTGTTATAACACTGAAGTATCAATGCTTTGAATGCAATTCGTTTTGGAAATTGCAATTCAAATATACAGGATACCCAATACTTTTGATATGTTCTGCTACGAAGGCTGTTAAAATCATAGAGTGGTTACAGACAGAAGGAAGCCATTCACCCCATTGTGTCTGTACCAGACCAATGCAAGAACAATTCAGTTTGTCATGTTTTCAAGACATAGCTCATTATATTTTTTTCTCTTCAGGAGCTTACATAAGTCCTTTCTGCGAGCTAAGCGATGTATTACCGCCTTCACTACACTTTCAAGCTGCATGTTCCAAATTCTGACCACTTGCTGTATAAAATCACTTTTATTCATGCCACCAATGGCCCTCTTCCCTGCTTTTGGTGTCCTCTAGAGCTGACCTTTATATCGATTGGAACATCTGTCTACTGTGCCTGGGCTCCCCATCAGTTTGAACTCCTATTGGCCATCTTATTTAAGGAGAACATCTCCAGCTTCTCAAATCAAACCAGATGACATCAGAGGAGAAATTCAACTAATACAACTTGTGATTTGAATAACAAGTGCTGGAAGACATTGATGACCAATGCTCACTTGATACCATGTTCAGCTAAACCAGTAAATGAGGAAGTGATTTAGTTACCTGAGGCATGTGACTTTGCTAGGTCTCATAAAAATGGAGAGCAAGGGTTTCTACAGGTTTCTATAAAAAGGAAAAGAGTACATACAGTGAATGTGAGCCCTCTAAGACTAAGAATGTAGAGTTCCAAGGAAATGGTAGCTGAGATGAACATATATCTTGTTTTCAATACAAAGGACCACAAAACATTCCAGTAATAACTATAAATCAGGAGGTGGAATGGAGAGGGGAACTTAGTGAAATTACAAAAATCAGACAATTCGAACTCAGCAAAATGATAGAGCCGTGGGCTGACAAATCTTTGGGTCCAGATGGACTTCACTTTTAGGCATTAAAAGAGAATTCAGATGAAGCAGTTGGGCCACACTTCTTCTAATTCCCTCCATTTGGAAAGGTTCCATCAGACTGAAAAGTAAGAAATGTGTCCCCTCTATTCAAGAAGGGAAGGTGACAGGGAACAATAGAAAATGATTGATATTTGTCATGGGAGAGGTGTCAGAATTGATAATTAAAGGAAATAGAGCTGAACACCTCGAAAAACCAAGGTAATTGGGAAGAATCAACATTGTCTTGTCAAAAGGAAAGCACGTTTAACTAATTTATTGACGTTCTTTGAAGGAGCAACACACATTGTCAGTAAAAAGGACCCCTGTAGACATGCCATACCTGGATTTCCAGAAGGCATTTGATAGGTTACCTTATTGAAAGCTATTGTGAAAAGTAAAAACTCATGGTGTAGGTGAAAAGACATGAGGAAACTACAGACAGATGTAGATAATTTCAGTTAGGAGCAAAAATCTGTTATTCTAATGTGGGAAAATGTGAAGAGTTTAACTTTGGCAAGGCAAATAGAAAAGCATAGTGTCAGAGAATGACTGCAGAATTCCAAGATACAGAGGGATTTAGGTGCTTTGGTGCATGAGATACAAAAGGTTAATATGCAGATACAGCAGATAATCAAGAAGACTAGTGGATGCTGTACCTTAATGCAAGAGGAATTGAGAGTAAAAGTAAAGACATATTGTTTCAGTTATACAGGACAATGGTGAGGACCACATCTTGAATATTGTGTGCAGTTTGATCTCTTTATTTAGGGTAGAATGTAAGTACTTTGAAGGTTGTTCAGAGAAGGTTTACAAGATTGATGCCTGGAATGAATGTTGTCTTATGGGGATAGATTAGACAGACTGGCTAGTTCAACTAGAATATAGAAAAATTGAGAAATGACTTAATTGACGTGTATAAGTTTCTGAATGGCCTTCATAAGGTGGATATGGAAATGATATTTCCTGTTGTTGCAGGTCAGTCCAGAACTAGAGACACTATTGCCCTAGGACAGAGACAAAAGAATTATTTCCTCTGAGGGTGTGCAACTTTGGAACTCTGTCTCAGAAAATGATGGAGTCAGGATGATTAAATATTCATGTTAGGTAGGAGAATTAAGGGTTATCAGGGATTGATGAGAATGTGGAATTTGGAACCCAAACAGATCAGCCAAGATCTTCATGAATGACAAAGCAGGATTGAGTGGCCAAATAGTAATCTATTCTATTTCAGATGTTCATATCGCAAGCGCGTATACACACACACAGACACACAGACAAACTCACGCACACACACAGACAAACACATACACACACACAGACAAACACACGAGGATTGAGTGGCCAAATAGTAATCTATTCTATTTCAGATGTTCATATCGCAAGCGCGTATACACACACACAGACACACAGACAAACACACGCACACACACAGACAAACACATACACACACAGGCAAACACATGCACACACACAGACAAACACACACGTAAAACCTGATGCAAAACTCAGGCACTAAAAAGGTGGAGTTTTCATGGTGCAAGCTCAACTAGTTGTATCTGACCTTCAGCAGCCTAACCAGCAGTTATTAAAGAGGGGGCTACGTAGAAAGCAGCCATAAAGTTTTGCTCGAAGTGAATATTTTTATGAGCCAGGACTAAAATGTGAGTGTCCCTGCCCCCACAGTAAATCTGCAGATCCACTGCTGGCCTGAGCTCTCTCGTTCGGTGCTTACAGATCATCCTTCCATTTAAATAAAGCCTGCTGCTGAATCAGGTCCAGGCGAGTCACTCGCTCCATTTGTCTTAGTGGCAAGTCAATTTTCCTCCTGTTCACAACTGGACACAGTTGAGTAAGACACAAAGAATCTGTCAGTATGCAGGAACGTTGAAGTGAGGTTATCACATCTGTTCTGTATTTGGTGTGTAATTCTGCATTTTCCGCTTTAGTTTCTATGCTTCATTAATATTTTCCTCACTGGAGCTATCAGAAGAAAGTATCCAGGTGCTGACAGGACTTTGCTGAGTTTGTATCCTGGCCCCGGATTACTCATTTGTTGCAGAAACAGGTAATCCTTTTATTCTGTAATGTGGAGGTGCTGGTGTTGGATGAGGTTGGACAAATTTAAAAATCACACAACACCAGGTTATAGTCCAACAGGTTTATTTGGAAGCACTAGCTAATAATTGTAAGGCTTTCCCTGGCTGACTTTGCCTGAAGGAATTTCCTTTGGTGCTGTTTCTGAACTTCTGAAGCTGGAGAATTTTAAAACAGGGCTGGTATGTTACAGCATTAAATTTAAACACTTCAAGATTCTGTCCTCATGCAACCTCCACACAAACAAACAGCCACAAGTTCCTGCAAGGATTACTGCATTGTGGTCAGGAACAATGATGTTTTCTGCTTCCTTTGCCTGAGAAGTAACTCCTCACATTAAGAAGATGAGCCACATTTACCATCTGCAAAATCTGGGCAGCACTTGGTAGACTTGGCACTCATTGGCATTTGCTACAGGGAGCTAGACATTCTCAATTCTTCTCTATGTTTAATAGTTACTTGGAATGCAATTTTTAGCAAGCTTTAGAATGGGCAATCACAACATTCTCCAATGTCTGGAATGTAGGACTACTTTGACCAGCATGGAATGTGCAAGAGCAGGTCAGTATAATGAAGAATTCACTAATGTACTTTGATAAATGGTGAATCGCTATAGATCATCCATATGTGTTGAGAATTCCTCATTTGGACATTTGGAGGAGGGATCTATATGTCAACATCAATCAAGGGATTAATAATACGAACATGCTAGAGATCACTGTTGACCACAAGCTGAAATGGACCAGCTTTATACATACCATGGCTACAAGAGCAGGTCAGATGCTAGGAATCTGGCAGGCACTAATTCACCTCCTGACTCCCCAAAGCCTGCCCACCGTCTACAAGGCACAAATAAGGCATCTGAATGAATGCTCTTCACTTGTCTGGATGAGCACAGCTCCAACAATACTCTAGAAGCTTGACACCATGCCTTTATCAGCATCCCATATAATATCTTAAAAATTTATTCATTCCCCCAACAAGTGTGTATCATCTACCATATACAACTCACCAAGGCTCCTTTGACAGTACCTTCCAAACCCATCACTATTATTAAAAGGACAAGGGATCTGATCCATAGGAACAGCACCAAGTTCACCTCCAAGTCGCACTCTGTTCTGAATTGGAAATACTTCACTGTCTTAAGGTCAAAATCCTGGAACTCCCTTCCCTTCAGCACTGTCAGACTCCTTTAACCGCATGGACCACAACATTTCAAGTTCTTTTTCAATTTGGATTGGGAAATAAATGTTGACTTTGTCAGTGATGCTCACATCCCATGGCTGAATTTTAAACAAATCAAGGAGGGCAGTATGTCACATTGTAGTCATGGGATGTTCAAGCTTGGAATGCCTCAATCTTATCCATGCCTCATGAAGCGGGAAATCCGAAAGAGATTCATCATCAAGATTGCGCATGCACATATTCAACCATTCAATTTATCCCTATCAAAAAACTGGGATCAATTTTGTTCTTAACTCTCATTGACCCCGAACAACTAGGAAAAGGCCAAGAGTTGGTGAGGGTAGTTGAGACATAAATGTAAGGAATAGTTTTTACAAACTGAATGTTGACCCAGCTATTTCATTTTCCGTGACTTTGAATGTTTTGACATATGAAATGTTTGGAAGATATGTTTGTGATACAGTATTCAATTGTAAACTGTAGCTTGAATGCGAGGTAAAGGTACACAT
The DNA here is from genome assembly GCF_004010195.1 of Chiloscyllium plagiosum. Lineage (NCBI taxonomy): Eukaryota > Metazoa > Chordata > Chondrichthyes > Orectolobiformes > Hemiscylliidae > Chiloscyllium > Chiloscyllium plagiosum. The sequence continues at coordinate 85,946,288 of NC_057713.1, read as the reverse complement.
AAGATGTTAAAAGAGCTGTGTGTGAGCTGTGTGTGTGAGGGAATAAATGGGATGTCGTTTGTAGTCTTGAGCCCAACGCTTTTTGAGTCTCAGTGACATTGGACATCCCAGGAGGCAATCCCTCCATCCTGCATTGTGAAATACAACTATGATTTAAGATAACTTGGCTTCAAAATGATAGCAGATCTTTATCTTGTTTTAATTGAATTTTGTGTATTTTTTTAAAAATGCATTTACTGGACGAGGGCCAACATTTATTGCCCTTCCCCGAGGGTAGTTAAGATTCAACCACATTTCTATGTGTGTAGAGTCTCTTTTAGTCCAGAGCAGTTAAGGATGACAATTTTATTTCCTAAAGGACATTAGTGAACCAGATGGGTCTTTCCAACAATTGACAATGATTTCATGGTCCTCATTAGACTCTTAATTCTAGATTTTTATTGTATGCAAATTCCATCATCTGCCATAGTGGGATTTGAACCCAGGTCCCCAGAACATTGCCTGGGTCTCTAGATTAACAGTCCAGCAATAAAACCACTCGGTCATAGTCTCCGCTTTTCCAGACGTCTCCACATTCTTTGTTAACCTCTCATTTGGTGTACAGATAACAATTCATTGTGATGAAGACTATCCAAATTGATAAGCTGGTTTATTTTACAGATATATACAATACTTAACTTCAAACTGCTTCTGTTGAATTAGAAAAATAATAAACTGCTCTATTTAAACCTGAGTTAGTAGGCTAATAGCCACCTTTGGTCATTCCATCATTACATAACAGCTACGAGCAGGAATAAGCAATTCAGCCCCTCGAGCCTGTTCTGCCATTTAATATGATGTCATCTCGGCCTCAGTTCCATTTTCCTGCCCACTCTCCATAAGCCTTCAATACATTACTAATTTAAAATCTGTCTACTGCCTCCTTAAATTTACTCAATGTTCCAGCATCCACACTCTGGTGTAACGAATTCCACAGATTTACAGCCCTTTGAGAGAAGTAATTTCTCCTGGTCTCTGTTCTGAATATGCTACTCCTTACCCTAAAACTATGACGTCTCATTCCACATTGCCCAACACAAGGAAACATCCTTTCTACATCTATTTTGTCAATCTGCTTGAGCATATTATGTACCTCAATTAGATCTCCTCACATTTTTCTAAACTCCAGAGTGTATAAGCCTAAACTGCTCAATCTTTCTTCGTAAGACAAACCCTTCCTCTCTGGAATCAATTTGGTCAACCCCCTCTGAACTACCTCCAATACAACTACATCCCTCCTCAGGTAAGGAGACCAGAATTATACACAATCGTGCGATCTCACGAATGCCTTGTACTTCCCTTCTTTTATGCTCTATTCCTATGGCAATAAAAGCGAAAATTCTATTTATCTTCCTTATTACCTGTATACAAGTTTTCCGTGGTTCATACATGAGGATATCGAGGTATACTGAAACACTTTGTGAAGTTTATCTCCACTTAGATCATAGAATCCCTACAGCATTGAAACAGGCCATTTGGCCCATTGAGTCAGCACCAAGCTAACTGGTGCATTTAATGCAGAAATGAAGTTTTGGGAGATTTGACTTTCATTTCCAGTGTCTAGAGGATTTTGGGAGTTCCGGTTCAAGGTGGTGGTTTCCTTTCAGGCCTTCTCTCATGTGGGAGTGTTTGCAAGGAAATGAAGACATGAACATCAGATAACTGATCAATTCAGCTCATGGTTTACATGGAAGCATTCTTACCATTGTGTCACAAAGTTCTGGGTTCAGGTTTCACTCGAGGGGTTGAGCACAACTGATTGAAGTTGACATTCCAGTGCAGTACAGCAGGAGTCCCGCATTGGCAGAGGGGCTAGCTTTCTGATGAAACATTGAAGTAAAGCCCCTTTGGCAGACTTGTGTCAATGTAACAGTTCCCTTGTGACTACTTTGAAAAAGAGCAAGGGACGTCTGTCTGGTTCCCTGACCACTACTTATCGCCCAACTAGGATCGAAAAAAACAGGTGATTTGCTCAATATCACTTGGCTACTTCCAAAGTATGCAGAGTTGGCTGCTGGGTGCTTTATACTGTAACAGTAACTGTACCTCAAAAGTACTTCATGAAATGGAAAGCATCATATAAAAACAAGCCTTTCTTTTTCATTTAAACAGTTGATTATTTGACCTCAAGCTTGCAGTTCTCTGGTTCAGACAAAAAGGCTCAGGCTGACACCTTTGGTTATCAGATGAAATTGTTTCAAACTATCTGGTATGTTCAACGAGAAGATTTACATCGAGATTTAATGATAGAAATCAGCTCTTATCTGTTAGTCAGAAGGACTATATATAGAGCACCATTCACAGTCTGGGAGGTAAAGGCCCAAAGGTCCTGACAGCTGACTTTGAAGTGTACAGTGTTCTAATGCAGGAAATGCAGCACAGGAGTTGCACACAAGCAAGCTCCCACAAGCCAGTAATGAGATGAGCAAACAATGTTTTCTAGGGCTGTGAGTGATTTGGACCCAGACACTAGACATAATTCCTCAATCTTCTTTGAAACCGCCATTGGACCTTTTAAATCAATTTGAGGCAGCAGATGATTTCAGCACTTTCTTTAAAAGACAGGGTGTCCATCCCTGCTGCACTAGAGTGAGTTTTAATGCACCTTTATGCAAACCTAAATGGTGGCTCACCGCGGGGAGCCAGGGTTGGACTTTTGGCACCGATCAGGGCCAGATCAGAGGGACCCCTGAGCATCCAGTTCTAAGCCATTTTCTTTTGCCAAATTTGAACCAGAGGGCAGACAGGGTTATCTCCTCAGCAGCAGGGGCTGACTAATCCGGCACAGTAAGAGCCAAATTGAGAGTAAATCAAGGAGGCAGATTGGCACCTTCCTGGTGTCAGGGCCCTGTGATCTGGGGAGGTATAGATACTATCTGGAACAAGCACAGTCTCCTCCCCACCGTTCCTCAACATATCCCTCACAACAGTCATCTAGCTACAAGGACCATTTTTTAACATAAAATTTAGAAAACTTGGAAAGAAGGTAGCTCTCTCTTGGTCACTCTCAATTACACAGGGTGAAATTGAGGACTGCAGATGCTGGAGATTAGAGTCAAGATTAGAGTGGTGCTGGAAATGCACAGCATGTTGGACAGCATCCGAGGAACAGGAAAATCGATGTTTCAGGCAGGAGCCCTACTCTCAATTATAGCTTGCTTTCTGAACCCTGACTGGCCTTCCAGCTTCAAGCCCTGTCCCACTATCCTTAAATGAAAATCTAGCCTGTCCCGAGGCCAACTGAGGGACAATCCTAACAAGTAGCTATTTCTCCCCTTCATGGATGGGATGTTTCTGTGAGTTCAAAACCCAGAATTAAGCCCAACCTTTGTTTCCCACTCCATGAGGGAAAGTCTAGTCCTCCCGGTGTCCCATCTGATGGTTGCACTCCCTATTTATCATGGGAAAAGGAAGCAATTATAAACCCATGAAAATATTGATCCATGAAAATATTGATTTGTTATCAATTAAAGCTGCTAATTGTGTAAAGTAAATGCAGTGAGCTGGTCCCCTGTGCCTACAATAGGCTGAATCTTAAATCGAAGAATTTTATAGCACAGAATGAGATCATTTGGCCAATAATACCTGTGACAGTTTCTTGAAAGAACCACTCCAAATTAATCCCACTCCTCTTCTCTTTGCCCACAGCCTGACAAATCTTTCAATCAATTCTGTTTCGAGAATTATTGGTCAGAGTATTGAGTACAGGAGTTGGGAGGTCATGTTGCGGCTGTACAGGACATTGGTTAGGCCACTGTTGGAATATTGCGTGCAATTCTGGTTTTCTTTCTATCTGAAAGATGTTGTGAAACTTGAAAGGATTCAGAAAAGATTTACAAGGATGTTGCCAGGGTTGGACAATTTGAACTATAGGAAGAGACTGAACAGGCTGGGGCTGTTTTCCCTGGAGCGTCGGAGGCTGAGGGGTGACCTTATAGAGGTTTACAAAATTATGAGGGGCGTGGATAGGATAAATAGATAAAGTCTTTTCCCTGGGGTGGGGGAGCTAGATTGGGTTGGGATATCTGGTTGGCATGGACGGATTGGACTGAAGGGTCTGTTTCCATGCTGAACATCTCTTTGACTCTATGACTCCAATTACTGTTGGACCTGGTTCCTGCTCCCTTTCAAACATTTTTTCACACACTCACTGCCATATTCAGTCCCTCTCTTTTGACGACCCACCCTCCCACACACACACCACCCACCCCCACCATAAAATGATGGGTGACAAGCCGAGCAGAAGGACTTCCAGATATTTTCCAGTTAATGGCCATTTTGCCAATTTTGGGAATGGCAACAGTTCAGCTGACCTCAGTGGGGCCTTTTAATTGGCCAAGCAACATCCATGGAGAGACAGCAAACTAATGTTTCGAGTCTAGATGGCTCTTCATCAGAGCTGGAGTAAAGTGTGGAGGGGACAGCCTTTATGCTATAGTTTGGACGGGGGGGAAGGTGGTGGGCACTGGGGTTGTGGGTGTCGGGTGCCACTGAAGATGTTGATAGTTCAGCAAGTTTTGGCAAACACCAACAGTGAAATGGACATCAATGAAAATGTACATAGTGACAGAGACATTCCTACATTTTGTTTAATCGACTAACACTTCTCTTCGAGGAATGCCTACCCTGGAGAAGTTTTGCCCTTCCCTCCGACAGGAATTCAGGTTGTCTCTTTCAGCGTGTACATCTTTGTTGCTCTCCATTTCACTGCTGGTGTTCGACAAGGTGTTTGCTGAAATCTGCTGAACTACTGACATCTTCTCTTCACCTGCACCCTACATCCAATAGCCTTAGCATCCCCAAACCCCCAAACTATGGCATAAGTGCCATCTCCTCCACACTTTATTTCAGCTCTGATGAAGAGTCATCTAGAATCAAAATGTTAGCTTGCTCTCTCTCCATAGATGCTGTCTGATCCACTGTGATCTCCAGCATTTGTTGTCTTTAGTACAGATCCAAACATCTGCAGTACATTGTTGCTGCTGTGACCCCATGGGCAGCTTATAAGGACTCAGGCCCAGCCTGTTATCCTGGCTCACTCTCTGCAGTGAATATCTGAGCCCAGTCCTCACTGCTTGATTTGGGATTTACCTGAGACTCTTGCTAGCCAATTTTAAGACACTTTATTTCTTTGTTAACGCTTTAAATAAATTAATCTCTTCTCTTGGCCCAAAGTCTTGAAGTATTGCATGTAAAATACACTTGGCAACATTAAAAAAAAAGGAACAACCATGGGCCATTCAGCCCTTCAAGCCTGATTTGCCATTCAATATGATCACAGCTGATCATCCAACTCAGTATCCTGTTTTCCACTTTCTCCTCAGAACTGGGGCTCTTCTTTTGGACCCAAATTGAATGGAATTGTCAACTATAATTTCAAAAGAAAGATTTGTGTTTATATCGTGCTTTCTATGATCTCTGAGTATCTTGTTGAAGTGGATCTGAACTGCAGCAGCTGTTATGATTTGGAAAATGCAACAACCAACTCTGTTCTGCTGGTTGTCATGAAACCAAGAGAAAAGTGACCAAGTGATGCAATGCGTCTTCAAGGTGGACAATGTTCCCTAGACCAAGACTCAGCCAGGAGAAGAAGAACATCAAATTAGGAGTGACCCTTTTAGGACAGAGATGAGGGGATTTTTTTTCACTCGGAGGGTTATGTGACCTAGGAACTCTCTGCCTTTAGCAGGAAGAGGAGGCAGGGAGTCATTGACTACTTTTAAGGCAGAGATTAATAGATTATTATTAGTTGAGGAATCAAGTGTTGTTGGGGTGGACAGGAATGTGGAATTCCAAAGATAAACAGATTAGCAAACATGATCATATTAAGGTCGAAGGTTGCTCACTTGAGACTGGGACTAATGCTTTATGAGGTTAAAGTGCCCTTTGATGGTTGAAGTTCATAATTCATAGAATCCCTACAGTGTGGAAGCAAGCCATTCAGCCCACACTAACTCTCCCAAGAGCAACCCACACAGACCCACCCCTGTAACTCTGCATTTCCCATGGTTAACTCACCTAACCTGCACATTCTTAGACACTATGTGCAAGTTAGCATGGCCAATCCATCTAACCTGCACATCTTTGGACTGTGGGAGGAAACTGGAGCACCCGGAGGAAACCCATGCAGACACGGGGAGAATGTGCAAACTCCACGCAGACAGAGAGTGGAATTGAACCCGGGTCCGAGGCACTGTGAGGCAGCAGTGCTAACCACTGTGTTTGCAAACTAGGTGTTGCTATCTATGGCCCCAGTAATGAATGCACTGCCCTCATGTGGTGCCAACCATATAGGTTAGTTTGATCTCTGATCTATGGTGAATTGGCAGATGCTGGGTAGATCGGATTGATGGTATCAATGGGTAACATGTGTGAGAAAGGGCCTTCAGTGTGGGTATCAGCTGTATAAAACAGCAATCTGCTGACAATCGCAGTTTAGATGCAAGTGGCAAGAGCAGCCATATATTTTGAAACTCAGAAAACCTAGCAGAGACTGTGGTGATGCAACACCACAAGGAACAGAAGAGGACGTGCACTACACACCATGGATTATGTACAAATGGACTTTGTACCATTCAGACAAAAAGCATCACTGTATTACATCCAAGTGATGGTTAAAATAGGCTCAAGAGTCAAAAATGCTTGCAAGTCCACATTACAGGAAATGTTGTATTCTAAAGGAAATGGAGCATTCCCAGTTCATGACCAAAATATTCCCAATGCTCAGTTAATTTCTCTATGTGGTATCCTGCTGGAGGTTGACGAGCATTAATGGAATCTGTTCACCAATATGAATTGCAGGCAGCAGGAGGGGATGGGAACTAAGAGGGCAAGTAAATAATTGCAAATTTCTAATTCATCTCTCGTCTCTAGATTATAAGCCAACAAAATGGGATGTCTTAAATGGCCTCCTTTCAAGGAGGGAGGCAAAGTAAAATTGAAAGTGACTAGAAAGATGCAAAATGATTCGGGTCACACAAGTAACAGTATGACTGCAACCACTTTCTGCAGGGTACTGTTTGAAGGATATGGCTACCTAGCAGTACTAATCTCATTCGCTGGGCTATAGATCAACTTGCAGCGATCTCTGAAATCTAACTTCACCACAGGGAAATTGAATAACTTCAAATTTTGCTTTTAGTGCAGCTTCAGAACTTAGCATTGTTAACCATATGCAGACCATAAATAAGCACCCGCAACTGAAACCGCAAGTTGCATAATCTTATCAGCACCACTGATGCAAGGCAGTGCTCTAGATTCAATGTCTGTATTCAGAATACTCACCAGTTAGATGCAATTACACTGTACACCACTTTATTATCAAACACTATTTACGTTTGCCATTTTCTCTGAACCTGAAGAGAGATGTCCTTTCCTGAAAACAGGTAAAGTAACATTTCTATCCTTCCCTTGATTGACATGCAGGCCAGTCCATACACAGTGCTACATCTTACTATTAATCCACCATGAATGTCCTTTGCACAATTCCAACTCTGTTTTTTGCTATTTCCTTTTAAATCTTTTTAGTTGTGTTCCTTTATTTATATTCATCCTGACTTTCATCTTCATATTTGCCTTGCACAGATTTTATCCAATTTCTCTGATTATCCATGGAACTTATGCTTTTGATATACCTTATGTTTTTCCTCAGTGGAATCCTTTCCACCTCCTGTTCAAACAGTTCTTGTTGCTGAACTACAGGTCTATTTGCTGTTTCTTTCCCCATCCATTTAATCTGAGCAAGGTCTGTTTCATTGATCTTGCTGTAATTTGCTGGAAGTTTTCCCAGTCAAATTACCTTGAGTTTGAATTTTTGGTTACCTTTTCTAGTCCCACATTATATCTAATTATATTGTAACCACTGTGTTCCAAATGTCAGAAGCCAGGGGTTGGGTGGTAGGGAATACATTGATTCAAACTACTTATGGATAAGGAGCAGGAGTAGGTCATTCAGTGCTTCAAGCCTGTTCTGCCCTTTAATAAGTTCATGGCTGTTCTGATTGTAACCTTGACTCTGTATCTCAGCTTGCCGCTGATAAATTTTCACTTCTTCACCCTTCTCACAACTCTGCTTCACAAAAATCTATCAATCTCTCCTTTGAAAGTATTCAAAAGCTCTGTTCTGCTGCCTTTTCAAGAAGTGAGTTCCAAAGACTCACAATTGTCTTTGGGAAAAAGAAACTTTGCCTCATCTCTGATTTAACTGATTTAACTTATCTTTAAACAGTGACCCTAGGTACGAAATTTGCTCACAAGAGGAAACATCTGCTCTGCACCCACCCTTCGGCCCATCAATTGAAAACACGAATATATTGAAATCAAATCACCTCTTGCTGTTTTAAACTATAGTAGATACAAACCTTCTTTTCATAAGATGATCCACCCATTTCAGATATTAGTCAAATAAACCTTCTTTTAAAGCATTTACATCCTTTCTCAACTAAGAGACAAATCCTGTACAAAGTGCTCCAGATGTGATCTCACCAATATACTGTCTGACTGAAGTATAACCTCTCTACTTTTACACTCATTTTCTTTTGTAACATATGTTAATATTCTATTAGCTTTCTAAGCATCCTACTCTTTTGCAATTCACGCACTGGAACGCCCATATCTCTTTGCATCTCAGAACTCTGCAATCTCTCACTATTTATAACATTTCTTTTAGATTCTTCCTGCCAAGATACACAATTTTATATTATGCTCCATTATGCTCCATTTGCCAGATCTTAGCTCACTCACTTGACTGATCTATATCCATTTGTAGCTTTCACATATCCCATTCACAGATTACATTTCTTTGTTTCATCAGAAAATCTGGCAGAATAACCACCTGCCTCTTCATCAAAATAATTTGTATGAATTGTGAGCAGCACCCATCCCTGTGGCACACCATGCATTGTATGATGCCCACATGAAAAAGATCATTGTGTTCTTAATCTCGGATTCCTGTTTGCGCACCACCCCCAAATCTTCTATACATGGCAATGGCCTACGCCCTACACTATGAGCTCTATGTTGTCTATAAACTTTAACATGTGTTATGTTATTTCTGGAAAAATCAGATTACAGAATGAAATCTGGCTTGATAATCATATTTTTTAAAAAACGAACAAGGTCGTCTTCCACTGAAACACAACACTTAATGCTGTAGATTTAGTTTAAGAATTAAACTAAGTTTTTAGGTAGACAAGTAAATACAAAATAGAATAAATGAAACCGCTTACATAACGCACAACTCAAAGGATTTCAAAACAAATCCAAAAAAAATCCCATCTCTCCCATTACCACCATTTTAGTCGTGGGTTCCTTCCTCTAACACATCTATAGATCTGACTTGATTGTTCCTTTCAATTCCCAGTCTTTAAAGCTTGATAACCTTTTCCTTGATCATTCATACAACTATGCTTAGATTTTCTCAGCTCCAAACGTTCCTTTCAGTACTCTAATCAAACATTTCTGGACTGGAAATTCACACTGAGGCCCTTACTCCAAAGTAATCTATTTCTTAACGTTCTGAACTAATTACTTTCTCCAGGAGAAACTGATCCTACATATAACTTCACCCAGGACTTATGTGAACTTCCACCAAAAGATTCCCCTATTCAAAACTGAATACAATCTAATGTTTTTTAATGTTTGCTTTCTTCCAATTGCAAAACTCTCATAACCATAGAAAACCCAGAGAATGGAAATGGGCCATTTGGTCCAACAAGTCCACACCAACCCTCTGAAGAGCGTCCCATCTGGACCCATCCTCTTCCCTGGGACCCTGCATTTCCCATGGTTAACACATTTAACCCACACATCTCTGAACACTATGGGCAATTTAGCAAGGCCAGTCCACCTAACCTGCACATCTTTGGACTGTGGGAGGAAAGCAAATCTCCTTGCAGAAACCCATGCAGACACAGAGAGAATGTGCAAATGCCACATAGACAGTTGCCCGATGTTAGAATCTAACCCAGGTCCCTGGTGGTGTGAGGCAGCAGTGTTAACCATTGAGCCACTGTGCCATCCTTTTTATTTCACAATGAGCATACAAATTCCCATTATCACTCCAGCAGTTCTCTCTCCCTCTCTTATACACACACACACACATAATGGCGCCTGTAAGACTGCCAAGTTAACCATCAAGAGCCCTCAAATACAGACCAAAACCAACATGCTATTAGTTTAAAATTGAAACTTCAAAATAAATAATAATATTTTCTCAAAAACCTTACGACACATTTGGCACTTTCTCAAATGCCTTCTGGAGATTGAAATATAGTGTATCCACAGGTTCTACTCTTTCCACAGCATGTGATACTTCCTCAAACAACCCCATTAGATTGGTTAAGCATGATCTCCCTTTCACACAACTATTTTGACTCTGCCTGTTTACTTAAAAATCAGTGTCCTGCTATAACTTATTTAATAATAATTTCTAATAATTTTCCCTATGGTGGATGTTGAGTTAACTGGTGTGCAATCTTCTGCTTTCTGTTTCCCTCCCCTTTGAATAAAGGAGGTACTTTTGCTATTTTCAAACTATTTGGACCTTTCCCAAATATAGGAAGTTTTGAAAAATTAAAACCCAATGCATCAACTATCTCACTAGACATCAATGTTCCCTTAAAGTGAGTTGAATGCACAGCCACAGGGAAGCTCTGCACTTACCAATCACCAAGTTGGTTCATAGTTTCTCCATTCAGAAGCTACTATCTCGCACGGACATTGGATCTCTGCACAACAGCAAGAAAGCTGAAGGGAATGTTGCTAGCCTTTTTTTTAGGACACTACAGTGAGGTCTTTCAGGACCCAAGCAATTGTCAGTCCATAACTGCAACAATTTACTCAGTACTCCACCTCTGTGGACCATCGATTTCCTAGGTTTCTCCCTCCTCTCCACTTCCTGATTTATCACTGATTCTGTGATGTTACTTGCTCTCTATTAAATAATTAGTAAAAACTGATATAAATTACCTGTTTATTTTTCTGCCATCTCTTTATTTTCCATTTTAAATTCTCCAGATTATTTTTTTTCTCAGACTAACACTTACTTTGGTAACTTTTTTTTGGGTATTTATAGAAAATTTTACTCTTTTATATTTCCGGTTGGTCTTCTCTAGTATGGTTTTTTTCTCTCTCTTTATTTACTTTTCAGTCATTCTTTACTTTTTAAAAACATTACATTAAATTCTTCTGACTTGGTACCTACCTTTGCACAGTTATAAGCATTTATTTTTAGTTTGATACTATATTTAACCCTTCTAGTTAATCACTGTGTACCTTTTGGAATTTTTTTTTACATGTTGGAATGTAACTATTTTGAGTATTTGGCAATATTCCCTTCAATGTCTGCCAATGCATCTCTATTGACCTGTCCTTTAACCTAAATTGCCATTCACTTTAGCCAAGTAACAGATGCGAACCATTAGATTCCAACCCAATATTTTCCCTGTGGTTGTTCATTTCCCACCTGTTCAAATTGACCAAGTTGTTTTTGTGTTTATTTTCTGGATTTTGCCAATAAATGTAATTCAGTAACTTCCTCATTCTTCCCTCCAAAGGCAACATAACTACTTAGCATACCAAAAGAGAATGAAAACAGCTTGAAGTTATTTGCTGCCTATGACCTGCCTAACCCAGCTAAGTTGCTGTGCAAGAATCAGGAAAAATCGGTTGGGCTTGCAAGTGGTATGTTGATGGAATAAGGACTGTACTGGACTATAACATAGTGTCATGTGATTTCTGACCTTAAAAGCCTTCATTTTTTGGTGTTGAGAGTAAAACAGTTGGACATGAGCTGGGCACTTTAAAATGTTCACCCCAGTCATCTGACCTGAAAGTAGCCAAACTGCCAGAAATATACCAAAAAATGTCTAATGTCTGGGATTGATTACTTCACCTTGAAAAGGCAATCCAACAGGTAATCTCTTGTATGTTAAAATTAAACATTTGGAATGCATATCTTACAGTGAGACTTGGTTGAGACTCCTTGTCATCACATATTATTGGAACAAAAACCTGAATCTCATTATGTATACTACAGCCCTACTTGCATCATTGAAGCGTGAAAATGTTCCTGTAAGTGAACCGGAGATGTGTCATGAGGATGGTTAGAGGTTGGCACCTGTCAGATACCAATGTCTGGGAAAATGGGGTGCATGTAGCTGGTACCCAAGGAATATGCCCTGAGATGTTGGTACCCGTGATCCAACATAGAGATTGTTGAAGCAAAGAATAAACTAAATTTGCCAAGTGCCCAGATCGGTTTCCATATCGTGTTTTCCCAACATCTCGTTTATTGGGTGAGGTCGATAAGACTGCGACCAGAATATTAACGCAGCAAGAACGCCCATCAATAAGAACATGAATAAACATTAATTGCTGTCAATTAGTAAATTGCTATCGTGAGTGAGGATCTCCAACGCTACTTGTGAAAAGAGTAGAAGATGGGATGAGATGATCTCTTTCTCAAGATGCACCTCACCAGACATCTCAGCTGATTCTGCCCTGATTATTAGCTGGGTTTAAGACACTGTTAAATATCCAGAACAAATGAAGCAATCATTTTTGAGATGGGATGAGATAGGCTTTCTCATTCATTAACTGGCTATTTGTTTTGGCATGGCTTTCACCCTCAATTCCTTCACTTTACAAGAGCAATTCCCTGATAGTCTGTTTGGAAAGTGAGACAATGCTTTGCGTCATCAGTTATACCTGTATTCCTATGCCTGCTGGCATATGATTGGCAAAATCGGATGCAAATTTTACCATATGCAGTGCAATTACAGTCCAACCTGTGATGCAAAACCTTGCTAAACATTACCAATCTATCAAGTTAATTGAATTGGATTGGATTTATTGTCATGTGTACCGAGGCACAATGAGGCTTTGTCTTGTGAGCAATACAGGCAGATCACAGAGTTAAATAGCATAGATAAGTAAATAATACCGGTACAGGTGAATGTTAAGAGTTTGTGAGCCCATTCAGTACTCAAAGACTTAACAGTTTTGGTTTTTTATTCATTCATTGGATGCAGGCATTATGTTGCACATTCTTAATTGCTCTTGTTAAGGTGATTGTGAGCTGCCTTCTTGAACCACCGCAGTCCCTAGGGGTGTAGATGCACCCACAAGGCTGTTGGGAAAGGATTTCGAGGAATTTGAACCAGCAACAGTGAAGGAATGGCGATTCGCTCCAAGTCAGGATGTTGAGTGGTTTAAACGGGAACTAGTGGAAGTATATTCTTTCCTTGTCCTTCTAGAGGGTAGAAGTCATAGGTTTGAAATGTGCTGTCATCGGAGCTTTGGTGTGCTGCTGCAGTGCAGCTTGTGGATGGTGCACACTTCTGCCACAGAGGAGCAATGCTGGAGGATTGAATGTTGAAGGTGGTGGAATAGGCGCCATCCAAAGGCAGGTTTGTCCCTAGGGTATGAAACCTTTTCAGTGTTGTTAGAGCTGCACTGATTCTAGCAATTGGAGAATATTTCATCACATTCCTGACTTTGCACGTTGTGGACCATGTTCAAGAAATGGGGAGTCAGGAGATGGATGTTTTGCTACAGAATTCCTAGCCCCTGACCTGCTGTTGTAGACAGAGTATTTATATGGCTGGTCTCATTCAGTTTTTGGTCAATGGTAACCAGTCAGTGATAGAAGAATCAGTGATTGTATGCTGTTGAATGTTAGAAGAAGATGGTTAGGATTGCTCTTTTATTTTATATGGTCATTGTCGCTCATGGCCTTCTCACCCAGAGTCAGAGCTGGAAATGTGTTGCTGGAAAAGCGCAGCAGGTCAGGCAGCATCCAGGGAACAGGAGAATCGACGTTTCGGGCATAAGCCCTCCTGAAGAAGGGCTTATGCCCGAAACGTCGATTCTCCTGTTCCCTGGATGCTGCCTGACCTGCTGCGCTTCTCCAGCAACACATTTCCAGCTCTGATCTCCAGCATCTGCAGACCTCATTTTCTCCACCCAGAGTCAGAAACAACTTTACTGTAATTAATGTGCTAAATGACTCACTCTCCATAAATTGTAATCTATAACTCAGACTGACTTATCAGATCTTTTTGGCAATGTCTGGAATGGGTAATTTGACAAACTCAATTAATCCCAACTGTGAGATCCATACAAAATATAATGTTAAAACTCCGTGACCAGCAGAATAAATGCTTCAGTATTACCTATTCCAGACTTTGAAACATTTTACCAAACTGGTGCAGAAAATGAAATTATCGAAACATTGCTTTTTTAAAAAAAAATCATTTTGTGTTATCAGTTTGATTCATGTTATCTGGTATGTGTGACACACTCGTTTTGGTATTACATGCAACAGCGTGAAGCTGTAGAGCTCACATTGTTGAGTGAAGTTCTCTTAAATTTACATTCCAGAGGAGTTTAAAGAATTTCAGAGGAAGGGTTGGGCAAAAATAATATCAGTAAACTCAAACACTCAGAACTTTGAGGGGGATGTTTCAGATCAGATGGGTGAAAGGATGAGCAGCTAGGGAAGGGGGCGGGACATGGATTGGACAGGGCAAGAACTTTTATGTTGTATGAAATCTGGAAAATGTTATTTCAGTGAATGGGTGCTAGAGGAACAGGCTGTGCTGGGAGTCAGCTGGAAACTGGGTTGTCAGGTTCACATTTGTGGTGGTGCACATTTCGAGCTCTGTGTTTTAAAGGCAGGGAAACACTATGCTTTGCTTCAAATGTTCAATTCCCAGTGTAAGCTGCTCAAATTCTGAAGGTGCTGAAATTTTATGCAACCAGTTAGTCTATCTGGCATTGCCTGGGTTCATCAAGTAAAGAATAGAGACACTAATATTTGCAGTTCTTAAAAATACTGGGTTTTCAACCAGCACAATGCAATGTTTTGAAGGTCATATGTTGTAATGGATCTAGGCAATCCTGATGAAATAGCAAAATAAATGTGAGAACATCAAAAAGTCAACTTGGTGTAGATGGTGAAGGGGCTGCACCAGCTTTTTCTTAAAATAATAAACCAGTGCAAGACTTTATAATGTTTTATTAAATAACTGGATAGTTCCATGTTGTGCTGGAACATGAATGATCCAGTATCAATCCCTGCTCCATGCAGAGTAATCAGATCTCTGACGTTAATTCACTGAAATATTGCATCAGTTTCCCTACTTTAGAGGGAGGAGGTCAAAATATCTGTGCATGATTCCTATTCGCTGACCACTGCTGTGACACTGGCGATATTCTGCCGATGTTCATTCACTAGTGGGGCATGAGATAGCAGTTCAATGAATAGCCGCATTGTGTGAGACAACACATTAAGGAGAGATGTGAAAGTGTGTATGACTTAGACAAAAGCAAGAAAGAAGAATTACACATACTTGAAAAATTGTAACAGGCTGTGGCAGAACAGACTGACATTGAGTACCAGCTGAAGGGAAGTCAGCACCAGAGTACACTGAATATATGAGCCTGAAAGTGATTTGTGAAATTGCATTTCATCCTTATGGTTAGTTGAGAACAACAATTCCAAGTGTAGAACCTAGGCCTTGCTAGGTCACCTTATAGTTACGTAATTCCTCAACCTTTAAATGGACCACAGTCAGAGTAAGCAACTGATCTTTTTATTGTTGCTTAGAGAGAGGAGCACACAGAATGAAATAATTGCTTTTTTTTCATTCTTCTGCCACCAACCTCTCACACAAATCATGCCTTTAGACATTATTTAAAACACATTTTGGCTAGTTATGGTAAAAAAAAGTTTGGCAAAAGCTTTTTGTCGGATGACAACAATGCTCCTGGAGAGTCATGTGACTTTCATTTCCTCTATCTTCAGAGGAGTTTGTCATCTTCTCAGAAAATCTTCTCAGCAAGGTTACATCTAATTTGATATCCCACTACTGTATTTAATTGAATGTGTAACTCACTTTACATTGCACTTTTCACAGTCACTGCATGTCTCAAAGCACTTTTGAACCAGTTAAGTACCTCTGAACTGTAGTCATTGTTGTAATGTAGGGAGTGTAGCAGCAAACTAGTGAAAACCAGCCCCAACAAACACCAATGTGGTAAAGACTCGATCATTTGTTTTGATGATTTTGATTATTGGATAAACATTGGCCAGGTTAATCAAGGATGATTCCCCTGCTCATTGTTGAAATTGTGACATGAGACCATCCAAACAGAGAGAAACCCCTCATGAAACTCACCAAAATTGACAAGCAGTCGATTTCCAGTAAAGTTCAGTCCAATGGCTTGCCTGGCTATTTTATTTACTCACATGTACTTTTTAAAACTGATTTTGACATTTCTGAATGACCTCCATGATCCCAAAGCCTGTCGAGCCATACATGAAAAAATGAGAAGGAAGACAATGGGAGAAAACTCCACAAGGAAAGGAAAGCCATTTTCAAGATAATTTGATTACTCAGCAAGCTTCCTCTTTTGCCAAGTCTCTGGGTCTGCTGTGAAAATAGCTGTTGCTGAGTTATTGCCCATTCTTGCTAGAATCGACCCAGCTCTGCTGCTCCCTGGGTGTCTTAGTCCATCACATTATCATTATCGCCAACAAGGGAGAGTCTTCCCATCACCTCTTAACATTCAATGGTATTACCATCACTGAATCCCCATCTGTCATGATCTTGGGCCAAGACAGAGTCTCAGGAGTGCAGTTTGGCTATCAAATGGCCTCACCGGCATTAGGTAAAAGGGAGGACTATAGGTGCTAGAGATCAGAGTCAAAGAGTGTGGTGCTGGAAAAGCACAGTCAGTCAGGCAGCATCCGAGGAGCAGGAGAATCGACGTTTTGAGCATAAGCCCTTCATCAGGAGTGAGGCTTGTGGGCCAGGGACTGAGAAATAAATGGGAGGGGGGTGGGGCTGGGGGGGAGGTTACATGGCTCAAGTACGTGAAACAGTCCACCTTCCTCAGGCACCATTCCCCACCTTTTCCTCTGCTGCATTGATGACTGTATCGACGTCACCTCATGCTCACATGAGGAGGTTGAGCAGTTCATCAATTTCATAATCACCTTCCACCCTGACCTTAAGTTCATCTGGACCATCTCAGAAAACCTCCCTCCTCTTCCTGGATGTCTCCATCTCCATTTTCAGGGACCAACTCAACACGAACATCTACAACAAACTCACAAACTCCCACCACTACCTGGACTACACCTCCTCCCACCCTGCCTCCTGTAAAAATGTTATCCCTTATTCCCAATTCCTCCGCCTCTGCCACATCTGTTCCCAGGATGACCAATTCAATCATAGAACATCCCAGATAGCCTCCTGCTTCAAAGACCGTGATTTCCCCTCCCACGTAGTCAACAATGCCCTCCAGTGCATCTCCCCCACTTCCTGCACCTCTGCTCTTGACCCCACCCCTCCAATCACAACAACAACAGAACTCTCCTGGTCCTCACCTTACACCCCACCAACCTCATATACATTGCATCACTGTTCATCTTTTCTGCTACCGCACCACCAGATATATATTTCCCTTTCCACTCCTATCTGTGTTTCAGCGAGACCATTCCCTCCGCACTCCCTCATCAGGTCCATGCCCACCACCAACCTACCCTCCCCTCCAGGCACCTTCCCCTGCCACCTGAAGAAGTGTAAAACCTAAGCCCACACCTCCCCCCTCACGTCTATCCAAGGCCCCAAAGGATCCTTCCACATCCATCAGAGTTTTACCTGTACTTCCACACATGTCATTTCCTGTATCCGCTGCACCTGATGTGGTTTCCTCTAAACTGGGGAGACAGGATGCCAACTTGCGTTTCAGAGAACATCCCTGGGACACCCGCACTAACCAACCCCATCGCCCTATAGCTGAACACTTTAACTCCACCCCCCCCCCCCCCCCCCCCCCCCCCCCTCCACCCCCACTCCACCATGGACATGCAGGTCCTGGGACTCCTCCATCGCCACACCCTAACCACCCAACACCTGGAGGAAGAACGCCTCATCTTCTGCCTTGGGACCCTCCAACCACATGGGATCGATGTGGATTTCACCAGTTTCCCCATTTCTCCTCCCTCCACTTTATCCCAGTCCCAACTTCCCAATTTGGCACTGCCATCTTGAATGGTTCTCCCTGTCTATCTACCTTCCCACCTATCTGTTCCACCCTCCTCTCCAACCTATCACTTTTACCCCCACCTTCCCCACCTTCATCTACCTATTGCTTTCCCAGCTATCTGTGCCCCCCAGTCCCACCCACCTCCTATTTATCTCTCAGCCCCCTGGGCCCATAAGCCTCATTCCTGATGAAGGGCTTATGCCTGAAATGTGGATTCTCCTGCTCCTCGGATTCTGCCTGACCTACTGTGCTTTTCCCTCACCAGCATTAGCCCTACAGGTGGATGTTGTTTCTTTTTTCCTGCTCCCATTATTCTTCTTGGCACTTTGACCAAACAGTCAGCTTCCATATATAACTACAAGTACACTTTATGGAGTCTAGAGACATTTTTGGAGAGGTGAATAATGAAGGAGTGTACGCCTATAGAAGTGCATCTAGACTAAATAGTATTAGTGGAATGCACAAGAGAGAAAGCATTGTGTCTAGGTTCTGTCAATATAGTTAAAGTAAAGCTAGTGAAAGGCCTGGATTGGGTAGTGGAATGTTAGCTGGAATAAATGCCAACTCCTCAGAATGTCAACTTTGTTTCGGAGATGGTATTATTGACAAAAGAATGGGACAAATATGGTATATGTGTGGTGACAGCAGTGGGTGGGATGTGGAGGTCGAGGCTGATGAATGGTATTAATAAAAGTGAGTGGGAGATGAGAGCCAGAAGAAAATCACCTTGAGATGATTCTCTGGTGGGTGAAAATGGCGGTGGGGTCATGGTGAGACAAGATCCCCTGTCCAATATTCCCCTTCCGCAGAGAATGGTGGCTGGTTTGGGAAGATCCAGTGGAGAAAATCAAAACTTAAAGCTACCTTTGCAAATTTATTTTCAAATGCAGCAAGTTCATTTTATTTCAACTTAGATTTTCGCCACTCAGCAGAACAATCACCAATCACTTTCGAGATGCATAGGCTGAATGGACAATGGCTTTATTATCTCACCAATCAACAGGCTGATTCCATTGGACACCATCAAGGCAGGGCAATGACAAGAGCCGCTGGCTGCCTATATGCTCCATGAGACTCAACTATCTTGGAGAATGTTTCACTCAGCTGCTTCGAAGGTGCTCTGAAGCCATATTATCCAAGAAAACGTTTCAAAAATTGCAATATTTCCAAACAGTGTTGGGAGGGCTAACAATAAATTCAAAACCAAACACAACCATTCTGTTCCTGGATTAGGTTTGTAGAGTTAGGCTTTAATAAATATGGAGAGGAGTATCTGAGATAAGCAACAGTGTAACTGTGACCCTAGTAGTCATGTGATAATACATCACTAGGAGGTTGGAATTTGTACAGCCCAAAACATGCTAATCTGCAGCTTATTATCATGGACAGTTTGTTAATGAATATTGCTGGAGAAAGTGAGGTCTGCAGATGCTGGAGATCAAAGTTGAAACTTTATTGCTGGAAAAGCACAGCAGGTCAGGCAGCATCCAGGGCAGTGGGAGGGCAGAGCGTCTGCAATGGAATACAGACAGGGGGAGGGCAGGTCGTCTGCAATGGGATACAGGAGAAAGTGAGGTCGCCTTCCTGACCTGCAGTCTTCTTCTTGACCTCTCCGCCTCCATCCTACTCCGACCTATCACCCTCACCTTGACCTCTTTCCACCTATCACATTTCCAACGCCCCTCCTCCAAGTCCCTCCTCCCTACCTTTTATCTTCTGCTGAACACTCTCTGCTCATTCCTGAAGAAGGGCCTGTGCCCGAAACGTCGAATCTCCTGTTCCCTGGATGCTGCCTGACCTGCTGTGCTGTTCCAGCAATAAAGTTTCATCAATAATGAATATTGCTGAAAAGTAACCCGAAGGTTAGCCCGAGCTAGAAACTAACCGAAACAGCATTGGAACAAAATTAATTCTCCTCATCTTACAATGTGCACTAATTAATTCTGGGTGTGGGTGGCGGGGGGTAGTGGGGAAGGTCTCAGAATTATAAACATACTTAATTTATTAGTAGCAAATCAACTAAATTTTTTAACGTCCATAGCAAAAAGTTTAATGATCTGCAAAGGAAATGTATGAAGCCTCGAACTAATTGGGCTTTGATACTG
Organism: Chiloscyllium plagiosum; assembly: GCF_004010195.1. NCBI lineage: Eukaryota > Metazoa > Chordata > Chondrichthyes > Orectolobiformes > Hemiscylliidae > Chiloscyllium > Chiloscyllium plagiosum. The sequence continues at coordinate 85,926,087 of NC_057713.1, read as the reverse complement.
AGGTGTGATAAAATAGATAGTTAGCGCATGTCAGCAATCTTGTTGGTAGATGTACCACTTTTCTGTGGTTAATCAGAGAGTAACAGGTGTAGCATCTACTGGTCCACTCAATCTAAATACAGGTTTCTATTTAAGTAGCGTGAATTAATCTATAAATAAATGGAAAGGATGTGGGTAGTATCTGATAGTATTTATTTATTCACTGTTCAAGTGCTGGTCCAGTTACATTGCAGGAAGTATATGAGCTGGCAGCAAATTTCCACTATCCTGTTCATCCATACTCTTTAGCAGCATCCTATTGTGTCTATATTCCCATTCCTTGGAGTTGGATGGACTACTTGTTGGGAACAGGCAAGACTTCAATTGAAACCAATTATAGTTACTGAAAGGATGTATTAAGGCTGGAGTCAAGACCTGGAGACCCCATATCTGGTTCCTGATCTTTATTAAAATCCAGTCCATTGTTTCTTCTTTCAAAATGTATCCATATTAAATTGTTCAATCGGCTATTTATGTCCTCCTGTTTACAGCTGCCTTGGCTGTTTGCCAATATTAATGTTAGTGTCATCAGATAATTTCAATATTCTGTTTTCTATTTATAAATAATTGATACTCTAGGCAACCAGCCCAGAATTGACCTCTCAATGTTCACACCTTCTATTTCTATCACCATTTACTTATTGTAACTCTTTGTTCAGAGTTACATCAGTCGGCTTTCAATCTACACTTCTGCTTTTATACCATTGGCCAAGATTTTGTAAAAAGAGCCCTCATCCAAAGCCTTCAAGATTAATAAATACTTCACATATGTTGCTGAAACTGTTCTTCCTAAAACTGTTAAAATGGTCAAGCATCATATGTTTGGATCAAATCCCTATCGGTTACCCTTGATTATTCTAAATGCTCACTGATTTTGGCTTATACTCTGGAATTTAATAATATGGTGCAATGCCCCAAAAGATGAGCAATATGTAAGCTAAAATGATTTAATTGGAACAATTTCTAAATCATACTGTCTTTTAGAAATAGTTTGCATATTTAAGGCATACCACACATTAAAGCAAAATGCACTAGTCTCCTGTTCCGTCACCTGTGACATTTGTTCAAAATAAAAAAAAACCCATGTGTTTGTAACATTTGTTTCAGCCAACTTTCAACAGCAGGCTGGTATCATCTTTAAATGAAAGACTGATGCTGCAGTTGCTGTGGAGTGTCTAGCCTTTGATTTTACATTAGCATTTCCATTGAGTGCTCTCGTGTGAGCACTTCTAATGTATGTCATTGGAAGTGAGTAAACATTGATTTTGTGAGGTAGAAGCAGTGAGTAATCCCCATTCTACCGTGCTCACTGCTGGCCTTACTGCTCAGTCAGCTGTCTCCCAGCATTTAGTCGATAATCTGATGCATTTTAATATTTCATTCAACATTAAGTTACTGTAAAACTGATGCTGAAATATGAAGGCATTTGCAGGACATTGCAGACAGAATGTATAAACGTAGTTTTTAGCAACATTTAAAAGGACGAATGCATTTTCTGCCTTTCTGATTCATCAGAAAAGCAACTTGCTTTGATAACCAAAGAAAATTTAGAAAATTGTTAATTTTGCTGTGAAAGGTGAAGAATTATCCTGAGGGATGTACAATGCCATTTATAATTGAATATTTGTCAAAGACTTTATGCAAATAGAGTATCTGTCAAATTAATAACAGAAACCTTTTATTCAAGCACCATCGTTAAAAATGACTAATTAAATCACTATCAAACACTATGCACTAAGTAACTTGTATCTAGTTACTGTGTTTTGATCATAATTCTTTAATCAGTGAGCCAGAAATAGAATCTATGAGAATAGAGTTAACAGTTAATAAATGATAGATGACACTAATAGAGGTAGCTTACACACTATCTTTTCTGTGGAAGAGAGAAGAAACAAATATACAAACAAATTTGAGAAATGAATAACAAGTATAGAATAATAATCATAATGGCTTTCAACTACCTTGACATCAGTTGGCCAGAAGAGGTAAGTAAAGGGGAAAGGGGAATGTAGTGTCTACAAATGAGAGAATTTTGTGGAGGTATTAGAGTCTGATTGGCTGGCTGGAGAGACTATGAGAAACCTACACTGCTCCTTATAAGGAAAGGCCCTCATGCCTTTTTCCAATCAAACTGTTCTGAAACCCTAGCAGGCCTTCCTCTGGGAGTTACTGGGAGAGGGATCGCGTTGGGCAGGGAATCACAGACTAAGGCAGAGAAACCCTTTGCCTCGGCCTCCAAGGCCTCCGTTTTGTCCACTCCCGACGTCCCCACTAGTTCCCTTCCACTGACACTCTAATTCATTTGGCTGAACTGGTTCTCACCCTCAACAATTTCTCCTTTGAATCCTCCCACTTCCTCCAGATGAAAGGGGTAGCCATGGACATCCGCATGGGTCCCGTCTACACCTGTATCTTTGTCAGCCACGTAGAACAATCTACCTTCCACAGTTAGACTGGCACCACACCCCACCTTTTCCTCCGCTACATTGATGACTGCATCGGCGCCACCTCGTGCTCCCATAAGAAGGTTGAACAGTTTATTAACTTCACCAACACATTCCACCCCGACCTTAAATTAACCTGGACCATCTCAGACACCGTCCTCCCCTTCCTGGACCTCTCCATTTCCACCAACTGTGATCAACTCAACACTGACATTTTCTACAATCCCACCGACAACCACAGCTATCTGGATTATACCTCCTTCCACCCCACCTCCTGCAAAAATGCTATCTCTTATTCCCAATTCCTTTGTCTCCGTTGCAACTGCTCCCAGGAGGACCAGTTCCACCACAGAACATACCAGATGGCTTCCTTCTTTAATGACTGCAATTTCCCCTCCCAAGTGGTTGATGATGCCAGCCAACACATCTCATCCACTTCCCACACCTCGCCCTTCAAACCTCACCCCTCCAACCGCAAAAGGGATAGAAACCCTGGTCTTCACTTTCCACACCACCAACCTCCGGATACATTGCATCATTCTCCACCATTTCCGCCACCTACAAATGGACTTCACTGTCAGGAGATATATTTCCCTCCCCACTCCATCTGCTTTCTGTAAAAGACCGTTCCCTCCACGACTACCCTCATCAGGTCTACACCCCCCAGCAGCACACCCTCCCATCCTGGAACCTCCCCCGCCACTGCAGAAATTGCAAAACCTGTGCCCAGACCTTCCCCCTCACCTCTATCCAAGGCCACAAAGGAACCTTCCATATCCATTAAAGTTTCACCTGCGCATCCACACATGTCAGTTACTGTATCCATTGCTCCTCTACACTGGGGAGATGGGAAGCCTACTCGCAGACGCTTCAGAGAATATCCCTGGGACACCTCCACCAACCAACCCCAGCGCCCGGTGGCTGAACATGTCAATACACCTCCCACTCTGCCAGAGACACGCAGGTCCTGGGCCTCCTCCATCGCCACTCCCTTACCGCCCAATGCCTGGAGGAAGAACGTCTCATCTTCCACCTTGGGATCCTCTAACCCCATGGCATCAATGTGGACTTCACCAGTTCCTCATTTCCCCACCCCACCTTACCCCAGTTCCAACCTTCCAGCTCTGCACCGACCTCATGACCTGTCCTACCTGTCCATCTTCCTTCCCACCTATCCGCTCTACACTCCCCTCTGACCTATCACCATTACCCCCACCTCCATCCACCTATTGCACTCTCAGCTACCTTCCCCACAGCCCCACCCCACTCCCATTTATCTCTCCACCCTCAACTTTCCCAGTCTCATTCCTGATGAAGGGCTTGTGCCTGAAATGTCAGTTCTCCTGTTCCTCGGATGCTGCCTGACCTGCTGTGTTTTTCCAGTACCATACTCTTGACTCTAATCTCCAGCATCTGCAGTCCTCACTTACCCTTGTCTGACATCCAGTCCCTGGACTGGACACTGAGTAACTTTGATCGGGCCTTCCCTCAGCCATCTGCTGAAAAAACAGCCCACACGTTTTTTTTCCCTCTCTGGGATCAGAGTATATCTGCATGTTGGGTTAATACTTGTAAGTATCAATCAGCAGTCAGCCATCCTGACCTGCTGTGCTTTTCCAGCACCACTCTAATCTTGACTCTGATCTCCAGCATCTGCAGTCCTCACTTTCGTCTAATCAGCCAGGGATATCAAGCATGGCCCTGTCACCTTGTACTGAATTCCAATGGAGATAAGAAAGTGACAAGGATTGCACAATGATCTCATTTAAATAAATGTCCTTCTCATCTCTAGCTTCACCACTTCTGGGAGCACAAGATTCCACCCATACTTTCTAAATTTGCAGCTCCCTTTGGAATTCAATACATAAAAAGATAGCATGGAAAGTATGTATCTAAATGAGGCAGATATTGGAGTGCAAACCATGAGTTAATTGGGTTATAAAAACAGCAAACAAAGCACTGTGGCTTATTTATAGAGAGATAGAATTCGGAAGCAGACAAATATGATAAATTTGTCTCAAACCCTGATTAGGCCACACTTTAAGCTGGAGATTGAGCAATACAATTGATAAAGAGCAAAATTGTGCAGATATATCCTTCATAAAAGGCATGATCTAATAGGACTCTTTCAAAGTCAGGAAAGGTTTTGATAGAAAAGTCATAGAGAGAATGAGTATGATTTTATTTCATTCCAAACCTACTTAGTTGTTCAAAAATGGGCCCAGTGTCTCCTCTCCTGAGGAAGAGCAAAACAAGGGATTGTCTCTGTAAGTTAGTCATCAAGAATTAAATTAGAGAATTCAGGAGAAACCTTTTTGCCCATTGACTAGTCAAAATCGCTTTGTAGGTAGCCGTTGAGACAAATAGATATTTAAGGGGAAGTTAAGTGAACCTGTGAAGGAGAAAGTAATAGAGGGTTATACTGATGGAACCAGAAATCTTGAGGGGGGCTCCTCAGGTTTGATTGGGCTGAATAGCTTGTTTTTGTGACTTATTTCTGTGAAAACTAGAGTTGAGTAAAACATGTATTGGTACTGAGTGAAAAATAACAGGGGGTTTCCATATAAATCGACTCAGACTACACAATTGATGTTCCCACCCTGGGAAACAAAGAAAAGGTTTTAGATCACGTAGATTGAAAGCCAGTGAAATTGTTTGAAAAGTATTAGTGGTGAGCTATCAAACCCGAAGTGGGTTGGGTGCTTCACTAGTGTGAAAGTATCAGTAGAATGTGAAGCTTGAGCTGTTCACCCATATCATAGATCAATGAGAAGAAGAATGCCAGTGGGACAATATCACATGGAAGTTTCTGTTAGGAGAAGGATTCCTGGTATGTGAAACATGAGGTGTGCAAAGTAACTGAGAACTCTGTTGAAACGTGAGAAACTAGGACATTCTCTTAAGGTATTTAAGAAGTAAATGATGAACAATGAGAGAGGCAGCCAGTGGAGACAGGGCTCTAAGAGGCTAGCTTATATCATGCTGAGCTGGAAGGTGTTTTTTTGTCCCCCCTTTTCAGAATAGATTGTAGAAACTGCTGATTACAAATGAGAAAGAGTTTAAATTAGCCTGTGATGTCTGAATCCTGAAAATATGTGCAAATTGGTTTTAAGATCTTGTTCAACACCCATATCAAATTCCAGATTTGGCATAATTGACTCAGGGCTTAGCCTGTTAAAATTTAGGATGTCATTGTAACCATGTGCAAACAGAGATTTTCTGTTAAACAATCCTTTTATTTATATTTGTGACCATGAATGAAAAAGTGGAGGATTTCAGAGAAGGGACATTCTCTGTACCCTGAGCTCTTGAAGACTGAGCAGTTGAATTGTTCCATTGCATTTTGAATCTGGGCTTGTGCAAACAAAACCCATTCCAGGTTGTTTACTATTTAGATGGTTATCAATGTCCTCTCTATAGTCATGCTTACCTAATATCAGGGCAGACATATTTCTCAAACCTTCCACTGTGAAGACAGTCATGTTCTGAGAATTCATTATGAAGCAGCATCTCAATTTATTTAGTATAATAATTGTTCATAATTTCCTTCTTAAACACCTTAGACACCTTAAGAATAGCATGGGGCTAGTGCCCATAGTTAGGAACTTTAATGCTTGATAGTTAACATGGCCCAATTTCAGGGCACAGGATGAAGTTAAAAATAAAGTTGGAGATAAAATTCCAAAAGGTTTCTTTCTGTGCATTAATGATTCTCTGATTCTGTGACTCTTGTGTGCTCCACTGAATCTGATTTCAGAATTGTGAACCATTTGACCATAAAACACTTTTTTCTTGGTTTTCCTTATCATCCCCACTGTTCACCCACTTGGCATTTTCCTCATGATTCCAACACTGAAGTTAAATAATCCCTGGTACAGAAATCATACCAATAGTCATTGATAGTCATTCATGAGTAGACTTGCCAGTTTGTGCTAAAAAATACCCCTGCCTCTTCCAAATGTAGACTGCACACTATGATGTGTTTGAAGTTAAAACTAATAAGTTTCTTCTCAACTTCTGTGTTTAGCACAAATGTTTCATGCGAAAATATGGATAGGTCACTAATACTCAGTTTTAGGTAGTTCCTTAAATTATATTAACATATCAAACCAAAAGTAATTGCTGAGGAGACTCATTCAATGTGCTATCAATATGGCACATCTTCACTAAATTTGGACATTAATATTTAAGTTGTCAGGCAGTAGTATTTCTGCTTTTAATTTATTTCATATGGTGTAAAAGTGATGTACTCTGTCATGACTGTAAATTACTTATAATCTGTGTTTAGGTTTAATTGTATTTGTGTCAATTTGTAATTTGACTAGCTCCACAGTGACAATGGAAGTTAAAAGTGTTCCGACTGGATTTAACCATCTCCATGAGCAGTGTTAAGGTGGGCTGATTTGCTAATTTGTTGCATGCCTGACTCTGGAAAATGTAGGAGAAAGTGAGGACTGCAGATGCTGGAGATCAGAGCTGAAAATGTGTTGCTGGAAAGGTGCAGCAGGTCAGGCAGCATCAAAGGAACAGGAGAATCGACGTTTTGGGCATAAGCCCTTCTTCAGGAATGAGGAGGGTGTGCCAAGCAGGCTAAGATAAAAGGTAGGGAGGGGGGAC
>NC_057713.1:85886670-85918882 GCF_004010195.1 Chiloscyllium plagiosum | reverse complement strand
GGGGCGGTTGGGTTGGTTGGTGCGGGTGTCTCAGAGGTGTTCTCTGAAACATTCCGCAAGTAGGCGGCCTGTCTCCCCAGTGTATAGGAGGCCACATCGGGTGCAGCAGATGCAGTAAATGACGTGTGTGGAGGTGCAGGTGAATTTCTGATGGATATGGAAGGATCCCTTGGGGCCTTGGAGGGAAGTGATGGGGGGAGGTGTGGGCGTAAGTTTTGCATTTCTTGCGGTTGCAGGGAAAGGTGCCGGGATGCAGGGGGCAGGGTGGGAAGAGGTGTAATCTAGGTAGCTGTGGGAGTCAGCCAGGTTATAGTAAACGTCCGTGTTGAGTCGGTCATCCGAGATAGAAATGGAGAGGTCTAGGAAGGGGAGGGAGGAGTCTGAGACGGTCCAGGTAAATTTGAGTATAGTAAACATCCATCTCAGACTCCTCCCTCCCCTTCCTAGACCTCTCCATTTCTATCTCGGATGACCGACTCCCACCCTGCCCCCGTAAAAATGCCATCCCATATTCCCAATTCCTTTGCCTTCACCGCATCTGTTCCCAGGAGGACCAATTCCAATATCGAACAACCCAGATGGTCTCCTTCTTCAAAGACCGCAATTTCCCCTCAGATGTGGTTGATAATGCTCTCCACTGCATCTCCTCCACTTCCCGCTCCTCTGCCCTTGAACCTCACCCCTCCAATTGCCACCAGGAGAGAACCCCATTGGTCCTCACCTACCACCCCACCAACCTCCAGATACATCGTATCATCAGCTGTCATTTCTGCCACCTTCAAACAGACCCCACCACCAAGGATATATTTCCCTCCCCTCCCCTATCAGCGTTCCAGAAAGACCACTCCCTCCGCGACTCCCTCGTCAGATCCACACCCTCCACCAACCCAACCTCCACTCCTGGCACCTTTCCCTGCAACCGCAAGAAATGCAAAACTTGCGCCCACACCTCCCCCCTTACTTCCCTCCAAGGTCCCAAGGGATCCTTCCATATTCATGAGAAATTCACCTGCACCTCCACACACATCTTTTACTGCATCCGCTGCACCCGATGTGGCCTCCTATACATTGGGGAGACAGGCTGCTTACTTGCGGAACATCTCAGGGAACACCTCTGGTACACCCGCACCAACCAACCCAACCGCCCCGTGGCTGAACACTTTAACTCCCCCTCCCATTCCGCCAAGGATATGCAGGTTCTTGGCCTCCTCCATCGCCAGACCATGGCAACATGCGCCTGGAGGAAAAGCGCCTCATCTTCCACCTAGGAACCCTCCAATCACAAGGGATGAATGCAGATTTCTCCAGCTTTCTCATTTCCCCTCCCCCCACCTTTTCTCAGTCCCAACCCTCAGACTCAGCACTGCCTTCTTGACCTGCAATCTTCTTCCTGACCTCTCCGCCCCCACCCCCTGTCTGGCTTATCACCCTCACCTTAACCTCCTTCCACCTATTGCATTCCCAATGAGGAAGGTATGCCAAGCAGGCTAAGATAAAAGGTACCTGGACAAAAAGCCCCACACTCCCATGGTACCTTCCTCTTCAACTGCAGAAGGTGTAAGAGCTGCCCATATACTTCCTCCCTCTTCAAAATCCAAGAGTCTAAACATACCTTCCTGGTAAAGCAGCACTTTACCTGTACTTCACACAATCTAGTCTACTGCAATCTCTGCTCACAATGTGGTCTCCTCTGCATTGGGGAAACAAAGCATAGACTGGGTGACTGTTTCACAGAACACCTATGTTCTATCCATAACAATGATTCTGAGCTTCCAGCTGCCTGCCACTTCAACACACCTCCCTGTTCCCAGACCAATATCTCTGCCTTGGGCAGCGAAGCTCAGCACTAGCTAAAAGAACAGCATCTCATTTTCAGCTTAGGGGCCTTTTGGACTCAACATCAAGTTCAATAATTTTAGGGCCTGAGCACTCAGCCCCCACACACCAGAAGTTGTCATCACATTGGCTGTTACCACAAATAGCCCAATGTCAGCCGCTAATGGTCCCCATTAGCAGCTATTCATTCTCCAGGATGACCTTTATCTATTCCTTTATCTGCCCAACTGCTTTTCTCTCTCTCTGGGTTCCATCTCCACCTATTGTTTACTCCTCCGGCCTCCCCCCCACCTCATTCATAATATATAACAACCTTTTCCCAGCTACAATCAGTTCTGAAGCAGGGCCACTGGACTTGAAATCTTAACTCTATCTTCTCTCCGCAGATGCTGAGATTAGATTAGATTACAGTGTGGAAACAGGCACTTCGGCCCAACAAGTCCACACCGAAGCGAAACCATCCATACCCCTACATTTACCCCTACATTTACCCCTTACCTAACACTACAGGCAATTTAGTATGGCCAATTCACCTGACCCTGCACATCTTTGGATGGTGGGAGGAAACCGGAGCACCCGGAGGAAACCCACGCAGACACAGGGAGAATGTGCAAACTCCACACAGTCAGTCGCCTGAGGCGGGAATTGAACCCGGGTCTCTGGCGCTGTGAGGCAGCAGTACTAACCACTGTGCCACCATGCTGCCCACTAAGATTTCTTTGCAATTTGTTTTTGTGTCTGATTCCTAACGTGTGCAGTTCTTTGTCTTTGTTTTTGTTGAATGGCATTGGACTGTTGAAGTGGGCTTTGTTTGCGTTGCTTTGAATTTAGAGCTGTCAAGAAAAGGAATTCTATTGTGAGATCTGAAAATTCCTAGACTTACATGAGTCTGTGATGATACAATGTTTTTAAGAGGTACATATTGTCCATTTTTCTGTACAAAGAGATGCGGTGGAGGGGGGTGTAGTTGCTTAGCTGCCTGTTCCATGCTAATAAAGTAAACAGCTTGTGATGTGTTGGGGTTTTATTTTAAAGTTGTAACAATAGAAGCAGCCTGAAAGAGTGGGGTCAAGCTCCCACAGAACCAGGATTTTAGTTTAACTTTCAGCAGTTGCTGGGGTCTTGAAGCTGGACATGGAAGTTTTTATTCTTCTATTTGTTACACATAAAACCTTGAGTTCTCTTCCTGCTGCTAGAGTTATGTATGAAACAATCCTTTTTATTGTATTTGCCTTTGCCAAGAATGTGTTTATGGGATGTTACAATATTGGAACAGATGCTGTTTAGTAGTTAAATAATCTATTCTTCTAGTAAGTTTTCTAAAGAGTTAAGTTATTCCAATTCTTCTTTCTTTTGTTTGTATTTTAACTATAGTGTAAGAATAAAGTGCGTTTTGCTTCAAGCTTGGTAGTTGGAACAATCGAATTACATTCAGAACACAATGCCTTACACCTACCTTTACGAATAAGAAAATATTGGGGTCTAGGCTATCTTCTTAATATATTTTGAGAGGATTTGGTCAGGTCCATAACATTGCCTAACTAGTTGCCAAACTTGTAAATGTTCAATACATTTCAGCTGATAATCAGGAATAATATTTAGTGCGGTTAATGTATCATGTGCTGTCAGTTCTGTCAGCCTTGAGCAAGTGATAGCACACCTGTCTGTGAGTCAGAAATTATGATTTAAGTCTCAATCCAAAGACTTGAGGACAATATCTAAAGTGACACTTCAGTGAAATAAGGGGCTTGATGCAGTGTCAGAGGTGCTGTGTTTCAGTTAAAAAGCTAAATCGGCTAAATCTATTTGCCCTCGCGGTTGGTGTAAAAGATCCCAATTCCAAGAAGAGTTGGGAAGCTCTCCCTGGTGCCCTGGCTGATATCACTAAAGAAAAGGACTCATTATCTTGGTGAGGCCTTTTTGTATGCAAATCTTCAGCCACGTTTCTAATATTATAACAGTAACTAGGCTTCTAACATACTTTATTGACTGTAAAGTGTTCTTGAGATTGTGAATGATGGTCCACAAATGTGAGCATTGTTTCTTTGATCGATAATGGAAAATTCAATTTGTTTGAAGCGTCACCATTGTTTGACTATTCCGGATTTCGGAAATGGATAAATGTCACAATTATTTTCTTGATTGTCTTCGAATAATTATTGTGCTGAATTGTTGTGTCCGTAGTGAAAATTAGGTACAAAATGATTTAATTTGTCAACTATTGTCTGAGCCTTGCAAATTTACTTTCCATTCAACTCACTTTAATCTTGTGTTCAAACAAAACCTTCCCTCAGGAGATTAAGTAGGGGGACAAAACCAATTATAGAGTAATTTGTACCTGGTCTGTGGAAAATGTGGGATTGATTGGTTGAATGACTTTTTCTTCTTTCATGCTATCTGGCGTTATGATTTTCCTCGGGTTTTGACAATGTGTGAGAAGAATGAATCAAAGTCTATTTCTTTTAAAGCAGGTCTGCACACAGCAACAGAAGAATTACTGACAAAATCTAATTGAAATTCTGTTAACATCAGACACGGTGATCTGCGAATGATTAGAGAAGCACAAAGTCTGCTGAGTGGGTCCTTTGTGTTCTCAAATAGGTTGCCACTAGCAAGCAGGATAAAGCCTGCTCCTAGTCAGAGCACCAGTCATGTACAATTGAGCAGTTTCAGCTGAATTTAAACCTTCTGGAACATTGTGGAATTAGTAAGAGGAAAAGTGATTCGCAAGTCTAATTATCTCTGAACTGGAGCCTGGTAGATTTAAGTTTGACATTTGTGTGTCTTTTATGATATACGAATTAACAGAGCAAATGGAATTTAATGTATAATTTCATTTCTCTGCCTTTCTCCTGGGACTTCTAAGTTCCCATAGCTCTTCTCTGATCATTAAATAATATGTGCATTTAATGTCCATTATATGTGGGGGCATTTTTTTATCCATAGGGAGCAGTGTAAAATAATCACAAGTCCTGTTCTGCTAAGAATTGGATTGCTATTTTCCGTATCTGTATTCATGAAGGTTTGAGTCATTCCTGTGTGTTAACTTTAAGTGATTTGTTAACATTAATGGGTTAGGCAGGATTGTGTGTATTGCACACACCCTCATTTGTTCGAATTGTTGTTTGCTTTCAGTAATTCAACTCTGTGAAATTCAAAGAGTCCTGCCTCTCCTCTGACACTCCTTCATTTCCCTTGAGTATAAAATAAGGAGAATAGAAATGTAAATGCATACTCCGAAAAATGTCCTGTGTGCTTAATAGTTTGTATGAATTACATGAGATATGCGACTACTATGCTATAAAACCTTCTGCTATAACTTATTTTGAGAACACAAATCAATATATGAATTTTATTGATGAGACAGCTTGCCTGAAAATGATCAGTTGGACAACAGTCGATCCTCTGCGACAGACAGTACTTGAGTATGGCAGATCAATGGCAAACTAGGACACCGTGGATTGATCAGCCAATCGGGGGAGCCTGAAGGGCAGAACTGCTAGATTTGTCACTCATTTTCAATTAATGATGCAAGTCAGTCCCGTAATGAGCATGGTGGCTTTGATGTGATAAGTATTAGGAAAGGAGGTGGGTTTAATAAGTTTGGACAGCACCTGCCATATTCTCCATGACAGTGTATACTGAGGGAAGGGTGTATTAGAATCAGAGGTGGGGGGGATGGGGGGGAACAGACACTTTTCCTGCTTCTCTTGAATGATGAATCGACCAGGTTTTGACCTGCTCATTAAATGTTCACTTTGCAAAAGGCTGAACATTTCAAATGAGAGAGCTTTAAAAGAGAATTCGGAAGACACTCAGGAGAGTTCAATTGAAGAACCATCGCCTAGTCACCCTTGTATTTCAGGTAATCATCTCTGAGTGTGAGTGCTAGAAGTCAGCCAGCTAACAGCCAGTCAAACGGAAACAACCCAACAAAAGGACTGTCTCTCACTGCAGTTCCAGGATTTTGACCACACTGAAGGAATGATGATATATTTCTAAGTCAGGATGGTGAGTGTCTTGGAGGGGAGTTCATAGGTGGTGGTACTCCCATGTATGAGCTGTCCTTGTCCTGTGAGGTAGCAGTGGGCATGAGTTCAGAAGGTGCCGTCTAAGGAATCTTGCTGAATTTTTGCACATAATTACAGTAAGGCCTGTTCTGGTGCCAACCTGAATTTTATCCTGTTTAACTTTAGTGAGGAGCATTACTACAACAACAAAAACTTGTGGTCATATTTTCACAAACTGCTTCATAAGAATACTATCAGGTAACCATGTTCAGAGATATTAGGGCAGATGACCACATTGTAGAGGTGGAAGAAGAATTATAAGTGGGAGTTATAAAGCTTAATGTCGAGGAAGCTGAGAGAATAGAGTGTGGAACCACTACTTGTATTAATTTCTCAATCATTGGCTTGAGAATGGTAATGTATGTGTGAGAGACACCAGGCTGACCAGAACAGAATTACTCTGATGGTGCAAAACTGACAGCTGATCTTGGTCCTCTATTGTCCTTAGATTAGGATCAGCTTAAAAGCCTAAAAGTGCAGAGCACAGGAGGCCATTCAGACCATTTTGACCATGCCTGTTCTATCAACAAATAACAATTAGACTGACACTATGCTTACCCATTCAGTTATTGATCCAATATGATTTTGTAATTTACCATTGAACCTGCTTCTGCCCAATGAATTTTCACTCTGCATTTTATTCCTCATTCACTTAATAAAATGGAGCATTGTCTCATCAAAAGGTATGTAATTTAGCGTCAGTTTAAAACTTAAAATTCACTCTGTCAAAAACCAACTTGGTTCCAGCGGCAGGACGGAACCTTGTGATTGAACTTGTGCCATTTGAATGGGGACAGGTTCAATTGTAAGGATTTTAAGTCCGTTGAACTCGACTGAGACAGAATCACCACTAAAATAATGAGTCATATAAGTAAACTAGAATCAATTAAAGAAAGTTAATTACTGCCATTGTAGTTGTAAGCATTCATGCTACCTATTCTCTTAATTGTCTTTTTAATATTTTGCAGTAATAGTGAATTAAGAGAATCTGCTTGGGCTTTTCCCAGGATGAGTTGCTGCTCCCAGTCTGGCCATTGGGTATCTACATTACAACAGGGACTTTATTAGGTGTAAAGCTCTTTGGGATGTTGTGAGGAAAGACGCTATACAAATGCAAGTCTCTCTTTCTTGCTTGCGTTAAACACTAGCGCCCTCTAGAGTCTAGTCTATACCACAGAGACACCTGCATGAAAATGCAGAAAGAAGCAGAGTAAGACTTTATGGCACAGAAGGAAGCCATTTGGCCCATTTTGGGGTTAATGCCAGCTGCGAAAGAACTATCCACTCTAACCAGCTTCTAGCTCTTGGCCTAAGTGCATCCAAGTGCTTATCCAATGAGGGTTTTTCTACTTCACCCACTTTTGCAGGTAATGGCTTCCAGATCACCAGCAACCTCTGAATGAAAGAATTACTCAGTTGCTCACCCTCTTATCCTTCTTTCAACTACTTGAAAGTTTGGTCTCTTGGATATTGACCTGCTAATGAAAAGAAGCCCTTCCTAACCATTGTATGTGGAGGTCTGGCAGTGCTGTCTTAGCATCTGTCTCTCTAAGCCTGAAGCTCTAGGTTCAAGTTTCACCTCAGCACTTGATGCCCAAAGAAGATCTGTTTATATTGTGGTCGAACAGTTTGAGTATCAACCTCCAAAGCCCCCCCAGTGTGCATCAATTGCAGATGTGAAGAGCAGAAGAGATTCCTGGTCAATCATGTAATTAAAAAGAACTTTGAAGTCTTTTCCCATCACTATCCAGAACACAGAGTGTAGCATTGATGTAATAGTGTGTGTTGCCACAGTAACTGGGAAAACTGTAACACCTTTCACCCTGTCTAGTCATAATTTTATACACCTCTGCTTAATCTCCCATCAGCCTGCTCTGTTCCAAGGGAAACAACCTCAGTCTACTTAATCTTTCCTTCTAGTCGAGGTTCGCCATTCATGTTGACATTCTCATAACAATCTCTTCTGTACCCTCTCTCTTAATGATCACATCCTTCCTCTGTGGTAACCAGAATGACACACAATACTTAAGCTGTGCTCTAACTCTGTACACTATTCCTTTGCTTTTCTCCTGCAACTTAATTCAAAGTGACACTCACTTCAGGCTTATATTTTACATTCATTTAATATTTTTAGTCACATACCTTGTTCTTTGACTTAATAATAGCAAGAATAAAAGCTGTTAACTTTGCCTTCTGCCATAACCTACTTAACCTAATCCCAGTCTCAGTCCTGGCTCCTTGTTCAGAGTAATACTGGAGATGTACATGTTTAATGTAGCATTATGCACTTGAGCTCAATCCCAAGCTCTCTCAACCCCCCAAAACACCATCTTCCATGTCTAAAATATAAACTATCTCTACTCTTGATTTAGCTCACCATTATACTGTATACACTTTTATCACTCCATGTTCCATTTAAACAACACTCTCCATATCAGCATTCAAGCTTCTCTGGACATTGTCGAACTCATCTAGATTTCTGCTATCCATATTGGTTCCTCCAATAAATGCTGCTAGCTTATTATTGTTAATTTTCATTGGTCCCTGTATATAGCGAACACATAATTCACCATATTTGTTTATGGAATTGCCAATTATGCCTACTCATAGCCAGCCTCTGTTCTTCTGCCTCCCATCAGCAGTTTGTCCCTTCTCACTATGCCCTACCTTCAGTAACAAAGCTTGCTGCTGCCTCCAGAATCCTCTTTCTAACTCTGCTTCCATGTTAGTTCTTTCCTCACATTCAAAAGGATCCTGGAAATCTTCCTCTTTGACTATGCCTTTGGTCATTTCCTTAAAGTCTACAACTTTTTTTGCTGTGGTTGTGGGTTCAAACATTTAGAGTGACTCGATCCTCAGGTAATTTGGTGAGGAACTACATCACATGATATAACATTATGTTGTGGAGTTGAGGGAAGCAGTTGATATTCTCCAATTAACTTCAGGTTATTGGTGGAGGCAAAATGGAAATTAAGACTACATGCCTGTTTTAGATTGTGAGGTGCTTGTCGGAGCAACCAAACATACTATACTTTCTGCAGTCAAGCAACCTATTGACATTATCTCAGATTGGCTCCCAGTCTAGCAACATCTTGATTGCCCTCAGTTTATCTCTGGAAATTCCCCTTTTTACATCTCTGCCTATTGTCTTCATTTTCCTCCTTTAAGAAATCCCTTAAAATCTTATTCTTTGATCAAACTTTTGGCCATTTGACTTAATGTCTCTGTATGGGACTGGGTATCATACTTTATTTTATAATGGTCCAGTGAAGGGTTTTGCGATACCATGTTGAGTTAAAGACAAGATATAAGTATAAGTTGTTTTTGTTGTTATTATTAAAATGACCACCTAGTTATATCTCAGCAACAAGCAGTGTTTCCCTTGGCAGGGTGGAAAACAGAAAAGTAAAGGAATGATTCTGTACAATTTATTTCTTAGATTTAAGTATAGAATGCTGTGATAAGTGTAAAGTTCTCAGTTTCAGTCTCAGTATGGCTGCGTCCTGTACTTGAAGAGTCGAGATGAGATTGATTAAAGTCATTCATTTACTACTGGAGACTTCATGCTTTTTATTTCTGGTCACTTATTAAGTATATTGGTTTCAGTTGTCATCAGTGTCATAGCTACATTCATTTAGAATAAATTTGTAACTGTTTTCAATTTTGAGAACACAGAGATGACTAATAAACGGCAATGTAAACCAGCTTATTTACTGGACTGAGTGAGGTGTTTGGGCTGCTATCTCACAGCTAATGAGTGTCATAGCAGTTGCATCAGATCCAAAGTAAACTCACAGCAAACCTAAAGGCTGCCTGCCAGGAACACGGGGAACCCATTGAACTGGCAGCGCAGACTTCACTTTGCTGAGCCAATGTGATCTGCAGTCTGTCCACTCAGTGTTGCTCACGAAGATGAATGGGGCAAGGACCTTCTAATTCCTCTTGTTGCTCCCCCACTACCAGAAGGCAGACAGAAACAAACTTGCTCCCACTTTTCTTGGAGGCTACTCCCTCTTACTGCAATGAAACTTTTCTGTTCTGTCTTCCTTTTGGAAAGTGTTGATTTTTACTTCGGTGAAGGATTTCTGCAGCTACCTTCTTTTCAATTGATCATATGTTAGTGGCCAGAATGGACTTTAGAAGAATGAGAGGTGACCTTATTAAATCATATAAAATTCTGAATGGACTTGACAGGATGGGTGCAGAATGGACCCATCGGACAGACAACAATTAAGGGTCATAGTTTTAAAATAAAGCATCTCCCATTTAAGTAATCTCAATATTGGCTTTGTCACTCCCAAGCTTGACCCTGTTCTGGGTGAGCACATTTTTCCTTAGACTTCACTTAGGCATGTAATCTGGCTGTGTATTCCTGGCCACCCACCCACATGAGAGCATGCTTATAAACATCTGAATTTGGAGCAGGAGTAGGACATTCAGCCCCTCTAGTGTCTGCCAGTCAATACAATCTTGGCTAATGCGATTGTGGTGTTAACTCTGTGTTCCCACCTATCTCTGAGAACGATTGACTCCCATGTTAGATAAGAATCCATCATCTCTACCCTTAAGAGTATTGAATGACCCCAACTTCCCATCAGTGCCAGTGGGAAGGTGTTCCAAAGACTCATAAACTGCTGAGAGAAAAACATCCTTTATGTTGCTATCTTAAATGGGAGATGCTTTATTTTAAAACTATGACCCTTAATTGTTGTCTGTTCGACAAAGTGAAACATCCATTCTGCATCCATCCTGTCAAGTCCATTCAGAATCTTATATGATTTAATAAGATCATCTCTCATTCTTCTAAAGTCCATTCAACACAAGCCCTATTTGTTCAACCTTTCCTGTTACAATAACCTGCCCACCACCAACCCTCACTGTTCCAGCTATTGAAGGTATCCCAGGCAGTATGGAAACCAACTGGTTCTTCTGCCTGAAATCAATTAACTCAGTGTAAACTAAGAACTCAGCTCTAAGCCAGATGATGCCTTTATCAATGGAGTCAATGGGAAATCCCTGTTACTGTTTACTCCATTAATGTTAATCAATCATGCGCAGATATTCTCTAATAAGTACGTGCAGTAACACTATGTCTGTTACTAATTTATCTCCTGTGGACTTAAAATGAGTCTTCCAGGACAACTACTGTTGGAGTTGGAGGCTGGTAACTCTCCCAAAAGAGTTAAGAAGGTGCAGGGGCTGGAAAGATGGGGGTGGCTGAAGTGCAACAGGAGAGTGTGGGGAACAATCTCAGGGAAGGGGAAGATGGCAGAGGTTTGGAGCAGCAGGAAATCTTTGTCAGTGAAGGGATGTTACAGAAGTGTTTGATGTGGAGCTTGGTGGCCTGATTTTCCAACATTTTAAAAATGCACTTATTTTAATTTTGTTAGGTTTAATTTGCTCCAATAAAGGTCCCAATATTTCATAGTGTGAAGAGGCTTTGATACAGGTTCATAGAAATGCTATTTGTTTTAAAGGCCATAGGCCTGCTGCCCAGTCATTGATAATATTTCTTCATTTCTGAAGGAACTCTAATTTCTGTAACTTTTTTGGTCCCTGAAATAAGACATTGTGGTGTTACTAATGTTAGTGGTGATTAATTTTGACAACCCACTTCACAGTGCCACCTACAAGTGTACCAGGTATTGCAAGCAAATGTGGGCGCTTTAAACAGTGATTATTTTTCCTTTCAGCAGCATCAGGCTGGCCTAGGCATTTACAATGCATTTCTGAAACTGAATATTGTGAGCCTCCTGGCTATTTCAATATTTGGTAAAGGTAGCTTTACTCCACAACGTTTCAATTATTTTTTGTGTTTCTAGAGTCAGCTGATGCACATGGTTATACAGCTGATGCAATGAACAGTAAGCATCTGTTGGCTGCAAGAACATGAGATAATGCGACAACAATGAGATTTGAAGACTCTCAAGAGATAAGCCCCACGGTTTGCTCATTTTTCAGGATTCGGCCATTGAATATAGTGCAGTAGTTACTGGAGATTGCATCATGCTACAGTGGTGCTGCAGACAGACGCAGCATCCACGACATCCATCAGCTGACTTCCCTGAATCAATGGATGAGGCTGCAGAGATCGACAAGGGCAGCTATATATATGACCTGAGCACTCAGCATCGAGTGTCTGACTCATCCCCGTCCACGCAGAATGACTTTGTCCCAGGCATTAGTGAAAGGCAGTTTGCAAATGAGGTCAAATCCTAAACGCAGTAGTCTGGAAAGAATTAACAAGAAAGTGAGTTGGGAAATCGGAAGCCCAGCTCATTTAGCATGAACAGATTAATTAAATGTAATTTGATAACCCAGGCAGCCTCGTGCAGCCTCAGCAAGAACACTGGCACTTAGCTAATGCATGCAGTAGTCATGTCCACCGTAAAGCACTGTCACAGAATATCTCTGGCTTCACAAATAATAAAATTATTGAGAGCTTTAGCATTTTGTTCAAAACAAGTAACCCCAAAACCCGGTTTAATGATTTTGGCCTGGTTTACAACACAGGTTATATTTATCACAAGTACAAATGAGATATTCCTTAAACTGCCAGCATTATTTCTAACCCTAAAATTGTCCCACTCACTCTGTTACAACCCACCCCAGGCGCTCTGAACATAACGCTCCCCAACACCATTTAAAGCATTTTGCCAACTCCATTGTACGCCAAACAACAAACCTTCATCTGAATTGTCCAAAACCACCCAAGGGACGTAAACAAGAAGCTTAAATATTTGTGGATGCAAATATATTAATAATTTCATTGTGAACTTTATGCTCCTCTGACTCTAGTCTCTTACCTACCACATTCCCTTCACTTCGCTGGAGACCCCAATGTCTGGAGATCCTGTTTGTCCCAACCGCCGTCTTTTCCATTAAGGACCACCTTCCAATAAAATTTTTCAACAAGCCAGTAGTTTCGTCTCTCTGCTGCTGCTTCCCTGAATCAATGGATGAGGCTGCAGAGATCGACAAGGGCACTCTGCTGCTTTCATTTATTAGAAGGTCTCTATCAATATAAATTATTTCCCTGATACTCTTCCCTCTTCTTGCTTATATTATGGCTCTGAATGCAATCTGCAGTCAATGGGGCCAGCAGCCCCATGCAACTGGATAGCTTTGCTGTTAGAGTCCATCCAGTGAGTGTCTGCAAGGAGTAGTGTCCTTGATTGGTAATCATACCCATGCAGTTCCCAGACGGTTCATTGGATAGGGACCTGGAGATGGTTTCCCCCTTTTTCCCACACCAAAAGTATTGAGGCTAAACAGAAACTGCCCTAACTAAAACCTGGTAATAGACTACCAAAGATCAGGTAAAAAGACTTTTCCCAAGACATATGGCACCTTATTAAATGTAGGCTGAATCCCCAGTACAATATTCAAGGGCTGCTGCACAACAGTCTTTGGGTAAAAGGCTAAACCTAGGCCTCTGTCATTGGAACCTGAGCTGCATGTTAAAGGACCTTACCTCTTGAAGTAGAAGGGCATTCAACACTCTACTGCAGAGTGGTGTTGGCCAGATTGGCAATGGGAACAGGATATGATATTCACCCTCTGATCTTTGGGTTTCTCCCACCTTATTTCAGTTCTGAAAAAACCCAGGTATCAACTCTACATCCAATTGTACCTTCCCATGGCGGTATGGTTCGATCACATCATGCCCAGTAGGATGGATCAATTGAGGATTATATTCCTCTTAATAGTTTTAATGGAAGTTTATTACAATTTAGGATGCATTCTGCATGAAAGGTTTACGAAGTCTTTCTCTGATCATTCTGGGAAGTGACATGATCGATTGAAAGGGACCTATTAACTAATTATTGCAATAAATTTCTACCAAATTCTATAACAGTCCAGAAAAGGCCCAAGAAATGTTCTAGCAATGGAAACCTTTGGATACCAGGAATGTCACTTTTTGTTTCCAAAACATATTACATTTAAGCCACCTTGTGACAAGTTACTGTATCTCAAAATGCTTATTTTATGAGAGATATCCATTAAATTTGCACTTGAATGAATCTATTTCCATTTCTTTCTCTATCTTTTCAGGGAGCCTGTTCCATAGATTGGTTGCTCGCTCAGTAAATATTGTTTCTACAAATTCATTTTGAATTTATCCCCCTCTAACTCAAGTTGTGCAGTGGACTTTGACATGCCTGTGTGTGAGAAATGGACTTTAAAGGTGCTGTACCCCAACATCAGCTTAGACACTTGAAAGGTTTTAACTTAATGTAAAGTCCATAATCATTCACTTATAAATGATCATAACCTCCTGCAATTCAAGAAACATTTAATCCTAAGAAAATGTGACAAGGCGATCATTTTTCAGTTCGTTTATAATATCATTTCCATGTAGCAGCAGCTTAGATTAAAGGCACCCAACTGATCCACACCGTACAAACACTACTACTTTTGTGGGTTACTTTATCTACATTGGTATCAGCCTGTAGTCTCTTTCTCATACACTATCTCTGATGATTTAAATACACCAGCTACATGAACAATAGTGATGTCTTAAAGGGAAAATGTATTGTTAAAACAGGTTATTTGTTAAAATTCTACAAATGCTCTTGAAGGCAGGCTGGACAGAAAAGATAAGCAGCAATTTTTATGAGTTCTTCGGATCTGCAAACATTTATAGAACAAGTCGTCGTGAATCCAGTTTCTGTTTCATTATCCCAAAGTATTTTATAGATGTGGAATGAATACCATACAGAAGTTGGAGAAGAGTTGGGAGAAATTACCCATTGTGTTTGGGGCTAGCTGGGTTAGCCATGGTAAATGCAGGGTTACAGGGAAGGAGGTGGATGCTCTTTGGAGGGTCGGTGATTACTCAATGGGCCAAATAGCCTATTTCCACATTGTAGAGATTCTATGATTCTAAGGGATAATATGTTAGATAACTGAGATAAAGATTTAAGGAAGTTTTTGAAGATGCATATGGAGGTTTAGCATATATAGGTGAAGGTCTCTTGGGCCGAAAATATTATCTGCAAGATGAAGAGGCCACAAGCAGTGGTATAAATGTGTGGAGTCAGCCCAAGGACACCATTCCCTGACTAAATGGATGCCAGATCAGAACCTGAAGCGGGGGATTTCCTGGATCCATAAACCTAGATAGCCCCTCATTCACCAATTCTTTGGTTCTCCCATGTTGATCCATTCTTAAACAAAGGAATGTTTTATGATCTCTGCCCAGATCCCCAAGCATGCTCCAATTAGGGGATCAGTAACTTTTTGTTTCGAAGTAGACAAAATTAGAAATGCCAGGTACTTACAATGATAATAAAGCCAGAAGATTCCTTGGTTTCTAAAGAAACAAAGGGATATTTTACCACGGAGATTCCAAAAGGTAAAACAATCTGGAATATCTATCTTATACTCTAATATCTATGCTTAATGTGTCATGAGGGAGAATTAACAAGCAAACTGTGGACGCACACATATCAAATGCAGATATGACCAAGATAGACCCCATGAATTTGTCAGCAACCAATCCTGTCATTAGTAATTACTGTGAATCATGGAAATCTCTTTAACAGTCTGTTTTTTACTTGAGGGTTTTCAGCCCCTTCCTTCGAAAAATTCAGTCTCTGAATTTTACTTAAAAGCCATTCCAACTGTTTTGAAGTCAGCCATATTCTATGTAGTGTTACATGTGAAAATTATTGTAGGTATCTTTCACTCAAGTCATGATGGGATATATAGAACAGTAGGCAGTACATGACCACTGAGTGAAATATAGGGGAGGCAGAGATCAAGGGAGGTTGGGATTGAAAGACAGTACAAAGAACAGTACAACATGGGAGATCTACAACTGCAGTAAAAGAATCCCCAGGCTTCTTCTGAGTCTTGTTCCTGAATCTTGGCTACACCTGGGCTGCCCCTTGGCCTCTCTGGTCCCTAACTACATGGAACCTTCTAATATTAGACCTTTTTAGCATGAGTCCACTTTTTCTGCTTTTCTTCCAGTAGTTGTTCTTCTGATGGTTTCTCTTCCAGTGGTTTCTTGTCACAGGATTCCTCCTTTTGGAGCCTCAGCACCACTTCTTAGATGCACTATTATCTTTAAATAATCAAACCCTCTGTGGCTGAAAGAACACACAATGTGGTCCCTCATGTTGCTCGACAACACTGTGACTCAAATATTTATCTCCAAACAGAATTTTTGAAGAAACACAGTATTTATTGCAATAAGATTACAATACAAATGCAAAATTTTAACATTTTCCAGGCAATATGACCTTGATGTTATTATGCAAAAACTAAAATCTGTTTTTTTTTCCTCTGCCTCTTTATTTCTTATTCTGTGTCAATGCTCTTGCTGTCTCCTGAATGGTCTCTGATCCTCTTCGACAGCTTACTATGCATTATCCCATTGTGTACACAACAACCCCTGGGCATTGCTCCATTGTGTAGTGAGGAAACCTCACTACTGTTTATAAACTGGCTCCCTTAATGTGACAATATGCTGACAAACTCACATTTTCATGGATGTACATTATCATTAGCTTCCTGAATAAATATTATGCAGTACACTTGATAGAAGAGGACTTATGCATTACTGCTCCTGCTGAAACATAACAATAAAGTTGGTTTCTTTCTCTCTCTTGCACTCTCTCGATGTCACACTGTTGTCTCCTTCACTTTCATTGTACTGTCTTTTAATCCCTATTTCTCTTGACTTCTGCCTCCCTGTATTTCACTCAGTGTCTCATGTACTTACTACTGTCCTATATAACCCGCTATGACACTGAGTGAGAGATACCTACAATAATATTCACATGCAATTCTATATAGAATATGTTTGACTTCAAAACAATTGGAATACATTTATTTTAGAAATACTGCTAATTGAATTTCTCCAGTTGACAATATGATTCCTTTTGTTACAAAGTAATTCACTGTGCTATGAAAATGATACAATAAGACTTTAACTCTGGACTTTAACTCTCCTAGCTGCTATGGTGACCTTAGCACTCATCAATAAGAATGAATAAAGTTACAAACACAATGTAAAAATAAATTTAAATGACAAAATATTTGCTTTGGAATTTTTCATCTATGTTATCTGATAGTTTTGTTTTAGACACAAGTGTGATGCATGAATTTACTCTTTATTGATTTGTGACTAGTAGGAGCTGCAGAAGGGAGTGACCATGTCCTGTGTCTACAGACTCCCTTGTTTGTCATCCCTGAACAAGGTCGTGATTTATACAAAATTCTTTTGTGAATAAAAGCAATTTTAAATTCATGACTTCTTTGTTAAAATTTGTGCATTAAAACACAAAAATACCTTTAATTTTAAAGCAAAATTACCCACCTGTCTATAATTTTCTCCTTTATCCAGGTGGCACTGACATATGGGATTGTATGCATTGGCCTCAAAAGACTTAATAGTCTTTGAGGAGGTGGAAATGAGCCCAAACCAGCCTTGTCCACTTTTAGTGCCCCCGTTTGCGCTTTCTAACAGAGGTTGCTGGACAATGATTAGGAATGGAAACCCTCAGCCATTTAATCCTCAATCCAAGTGCGAAAGATCAGTTTTAGCTACTCTGGCTTAGTTCAATTTATTCAACATGGATAGACATTGTTTTGCATGATGCTGTGTTGTATTGCACAGTAATATTACCAATTGAACCATCAAGGGAACGATGGGCCCTGCTGGAACGCTATATGAGTAAGTGAAATCAATCTTGGCTATAGAGTCTCCTAAAGTCAAACTACCAGGTTCTCACTCCGTGGCATCATTTTTGAGCATTTGAGAGAAATATGGTAACTACTAATTTCCATCTTTTGGATGACATGATATATTCAAGGGCCTTGTCTGTCCTGTCAGGTGGATGCGAAAGATCTCAGCACTATTTTGATGATAAACAGGGGAATTACTCCAATGTATTTTATGTATGCCTGTATTGCACATTTCTAAGTATCCTAAAGTACACTTATTACTCAACAAAATCATTGAAATAAAAAAAATGATTATTTGGCCATTGCAGTTTGTGGAACATTGCACCACGTGACACTGTGACTACACTTCCAGAAGTATTTAATTGCCTTCAGTGAGTTTTGGGATGTCTTGAGGTCCTGAAAGCTGCTATATAAATATAATTCTTTCTTTATCTCAGCAGGGACAAGGGAACATTGTGAGGGACAAAAACATGGAACAATGTCAACAGTTTGTTATTCATACTTGTCTTTTTGCCATTGGTGAATGTGTTGTGCCCCAGTTGTCAGTTGGAGTGTAAGGTGACTTGGGAAAGTTTTCTTTTGCACAAATGTGTCTCCACCTCACTCCAGAGTGTTGTTATTACAATAAGCAAGTGGAATCTTAGCACTTAACACCTGCTGCCATTGCACTGTGTTTTTGAAAATTGCAGATTGATTTTTATCTTATTTTGGTATGATAAATTAATGCCTGTTTGGTAGATAGTATATATTAAGATAATTGACAAAATGATGACAATGAAGATGAAGAGAAATGTTTTTAAACCGCAAGCTGTTAGCATCCAGAATTCACTGCCTGAATTGACAGTTGAAGCAACAACTTTCAAAAGAGAGTATTCAATATCCATCTGAAAAAGAAATTTTGGTCTGGCTATATGGAAGGGGCAGGAATGGGGCTAATTGCTCAGCTATTTCAGAGTGAGCAGAGGAAGGTTAGGTTTAGTGACCACCTTTTATGTTTTATGATTCCATGAAATGCATCATGTGGAATTCATCTGTAAGGATGAAATGATCATAGCTTAAATCCCTCCAATGTTGTGTCAGTTGATTTCCAAGGTTGTGGAAGAATGATAATTGGAGTTTCTTTATTGGGCTTGGCAAGGACCAGTCAGTTCCTGTTTTACCACTCATGTGAGTGAGTTTGTCAGACAAAGGTGAGGCTAAGATTTGTTAATATTCAGACACAGACTGTTATTCTTCAAGCACTCAGTGAGTGCACTCATACCTGAAGAAGCACATTAGACAAGATGCTAGAGGATTGCTCATGTCTAGAGGTTTTGGATTACCAATGTCTGGAGGTTGTGCTTGACTAAGATTCAGGGGAGAGTATCAGGCAACAAAAAAAACAGATTCTGTATCTTCATTGTTAACAGCAGTCAGTTATATATGTAATAATTTTGAAGCTACTGTGTGACGTTGAAGACATGTATGTAGACATATGTAAAGTATGTAGACATATGTAAAGAGCTGCCACCTATAGACTTCAAAGAAATTGTGTAGACGAGTAGATACATTGGAACAGAAGTGGGGCATACAGCCTCTTATGTCTGCTATGTCATCAATTAGATCACGGTGGAAGTGCAGCTTTACTTCAATATCCATCTTTGTATCTTTTAACTCATGCAACATAAGTTTATTCATCTAAGTTTTGAAATTTTCAGTTTACTTGAGCTTCACCAGGACTTTTGATGAGAGAATTCTTGAATTGGACTATCTTGTGGGGAGATGATTCCTTACCCCAATTTTAATGTATTTCATATTCTATTTACTGTATCAACCCATGTTAAACACCTCCATTATATTACTCCTTATTCTTCTACATTCAAGGAAATATCAATTGAATCTACCCAACCAAATCTCATAAGTGAACCCTTTTAGCTTAGGTAGACTCAGTCAGAGTGAATTAGCACGAAAAGTTATTGCTGTACTGCAGCTGAACACCTACATCATTCCCAGTGCACACCCTGTTACCAAGTAGCTTACTCCAAGATTCATTGAAACTGCTTTGTTTTTCATGTCTCATGCTTGGTTTAACAGGAACAGCCACACTGGAGTAGAGGATGTCACTTTGGGATTAATGTTTCCAAGTCTTGTGGAGTTGTCAGGTGGGATTGCACAAGCATTGAGATGCTGAAGCTAAAATGAATGTGACATTTATTGTTGGAACATTGTATTGAATTATAGTCAGATCTTTGTGGCAATTGATAGACAACAGAGGTTTCAGGGTTACACCACCTTTATATTGCAGGATCACATCAAGACTCTGCATCTCCTGTTGTTAGTGCCTCTGTGGATTCTGCCCCGTTCTTATTATGGGATGGATTGAGTAGCACTTGGGAAGCAAAATAATTGTGTACTTCAGATCTTGGCTATAGCCTCTCCAAGTGACAGAGCATGCTTGACGAACAGATGGTCGCCAGAGAGGAGTTGGCCTTTTTCCCCACCCCTTTATTCCTCCCATTTAGTAAAGGCAAAGTTGCCATAGGCTGGCTCTCTGTTAGGTAGAGATAACTGCTGGTGGATAATCACACCTCAGATGAAGGGTGAAATTGAGAAGGCTGGTTCTCCATGGGAATCTCAAACAGTACAGGAATTGAATCTGCACTGTTGTTCTCACTCTGTATAATAAGTTAGCTGACCAGCCAACTGAGCAAACCAATCCCTGATTTACATCCCTGTTGAGATACTGAGTCATATTGATGTGAAGGTTTGCAGGTATCAGATACCACGCAGTACCTTAAATAAGTGTCAATTCTTCAGGTATAAATCTGGGCAGTAACTGGAGTCAATAGACTCTATTCTTTAAAGGGGACACGAACATGATTAGTGGTAACAATCACATTAGTTCCGCACCAAGAAAATGTGTCCACCCTCCCATAAATCAACTCATTAAGAGCTGACAGCCAAGCATGCATGAAACTCTCAGAGGATCACACTTTTGGGCGCTGGCTCCCTGGGTGGCCAGTAATGGCTAACCACTCAGAGGTTGGTGACTTCTAGGTCCTAAAGTCCACTTGTCAAGGATACCCACCGCCAGATTCAGCGGTGAGAAGCTAAGTACTTTTTGTACTCTTCCCATGGGTAGGGGTTGTAGGAGGGAGGGTTCAGAGGAAGTGCAGGGACTGGTTTTCAAAGACCACAGCCTTGCTCCAGTCCATGCCTTTGATTGCCCTCAAACTGGCACAATCGAAAGCTCCAGCACAATCCAGCAGGCAGGACACTTTGATTGTTCTCTTGGGGACCAGTCACCTCTCTCTCTCTCTCTCTCTCCTGTAGAGAGGCAAGTGAGCTGGGAGCTAGTGAATCGAGGCCCTTAAGTGACCGTGAATTGACCACTTAAAGGCCTTGAGTAGTAATGGTTCAGATGATTACTTATGGACCTTCTCGCCTAGAACCCAACTAGTGAGGTGAGAAAGGGGATGGGGTTCTCTCCAGGGCCAACTCACCCAATTACTTCCCTTTGTTTCTACTTCCAGGGAGGGGGAGCATTACACCCTTTGAGGTTCAAATATGGAAACAATCATTTTGGTTTGAAACAGACTTCAATTTTTGTTGCAGTTAAGGATCTTTTCATGAAAAAAATACATAAGATGATGGTGCTGTTTTCTTTGGAAACTAAAACAGGAAGATGAGCCTTAGGAACAGGAGTAGGCCATTCAATCCTTGAGCCTGTGCCACCATTCAATAATTCTAATTGTAGTTTTGAACTCACCTTTCTGTCTAACCACCTCCTTCCCCACCCCCCATCGCACCTACAAACCACCAACCCTAACTCTTGGACTCCCTTGTCCATCAATGGAAAAAAGTCTGTCTTGAATAGCTCTGTATTGAATCAATTCAATGATACAGCCTCCTTTGCTTTCTGGAAAAGAGAATTCAACAGACCTAAAGGTCCCCCGTGATTTTAGATTACATTACAGTGTGGAAACAGGCCCTTCGGTCCAACAAGTCCACACCGACTTGCCGAAGCGCAACCCACCCATACCCCTACATTTACCCCTATACCTAACACTACGGGGAATTTAGCATTGCCAATTCACCTGACCTGCACACCTTTGGACTGTGGGAGGAAACCGGAGCACCCGGAGGAAACCCACGCAGACATGGGGAGAACGTGCAAACTCCACACAGTCAGTCGCCTGAGGCGGGAATTGAACCCGGGTCTCAGGCGCTGTGAGGCAACAGTGCCAACCGAAAAAAAAATCATCTGTCTTAAAAGAGAGACCCTGTATTCTTAGATTGCATCCTCTAGTCCTAGTCTCTCCCACATGGGGAGAACCTCCTATACCGACCCTATCAAATCTCCTCAGGAACTTCCATGTTTCAAAAACATTTTGGACACCTCATCGTAAAAAGAATGTGAAGGTTTAAGATAGAATGCACAAAAGCTTGGCAAAAATCATTGCAGGTATAAGGAGCTAGTATTGGCTTGAGTTTGGATCCAGGCATCTTTACGTGTGTGATACATATTATCACTCCTCGGTTTTGTAGCAAGAAAACAAAATATAAAATAACTATTTTCTGTAACACAACTTAACATTTGCATCTTCATAACTTCAAAAAGGGAGTTGAATAATTATTTGAAGGGGGTAATGTCTGCAGGGCTAACAAGAGAGTGAAACTAATTGGATAACTGTTTCAAAGACATAGCAATAGATTAAGTGTTTTCCTTCTGTGTTGTGTAATTCTTTGAATCTATTCATTAACATGTCCCACGAATTAGATTGAGTTTTTTGAAGTAGCAACAAAGAAGATTGATGAGGGCAAAGCCGTAGATATGATCTATATGGAGTTCAGTTAGGCGTTCAACAAGGTTCCCCATGGGAGACTGATTAGCAAGGTTAGATCTCATGGAATACAGGGAGAATAGCCGTTTGGATACAGAACTGGCTCAAAGGTAGAAGACAGAGGGTGGTGGTGGAGGGTTGTTTTTCAGACTGGAGGCCTGTGACCAGTGGTGTGCTACAAGGATCAGTGCTGGGTCCACTATTTTCTGTCATTTATATAAATGATTTGGATGTGAGCATAGGAGGTATAGTTAGTAAGCTTGCAGATGACACCAAAATTGGAGATATAATGGAGAGTGAAGAAGGTTACATCAGAGTTCAATGGGATCGCAGTTAGATGGGCCAATGGGCTGAGGAGTGGCAGATGGAGTTTAATTTAGATAAATACAAGGTGCTGCATTTTGGAAAAGCAAATCAGAGCAGGACTAATACACTTAATGGTAAGGTCCTAGGGAGTGTCACTGAACAAAGAGACCTTGGAGTGCAGGTTCATAGTTCTTTGAAAGTGGAGTTGCAGTTAGATAGGACAGTGAAGAAAGCATTTGGTATGCTTTCCTTTATTGGTCAGAGCATTGAGTATAGAAATATAGTATATATAGAAGTTGACGTTTCAGTTGTATGTCTTCTTCTCCACCTCCTGATGCTGTATGGCTTGCTGTGTTCTTCCAGCCTCCTCCCTGCCTACTTTGGATTCCAGCATCTG
Source organism: Chiloscyllium plagiosum (assembly GCF_004010195.1). Taxonomy (NCBI): domain Eukaryota; kingdom Metazoa; phylum Chordata; class Chondrichthyes; order Orectolobiformes; family Hemiscylliidae; genus Chiloscyllium; species Chiloscyllium plagiosum. Next base: position 85,895,753 of record NC_057713.1, on the reverse strand, counting down.
CAGTTTTTTTGTCTCTAACCACTTAAGAGTAGACAGACAATTCAAAGGGAACAGACCAGGGGTTTGAAGAAAATATCTGGCAAAGATACAACCAGACATTCAGGTTTCTGAATCCAGCTTTGGAGATTCTAGTCAACCTAAGGGCTGACTAAAGTTATGGGCCATTGAGAAGAGGTTATTGAAGAGATCAGTACCACAAGCTTGCCTTCCATGTCATACCTGCAAAAGTGGAACAACTCCAATGACCTCTGTAAGGTATGAGCTCTTACTTTCTGCTCACACCTCCAGGCTCAAATGCTGTAATACTTTGCTCCTTCATTTACTTTCACTCTCCTATGATTGTTGGACCACAATTCATTCCAGACTCAGTACTATTACAATACTCATTTTAGCACCCATACCCCAACTAGTTGGCTGTGATAGCACATTTTCCAAACATCTCCCTAGACTGCCACTAAACAGTACCTTTTGTGAAGGCAAAGATTGTACATCAATATATCCTTCTCCTGTGGAAAAAAGCATACTGGACATAATTTTATTAATAATTTTAAAATATGGAATTGTATATGAAATCAAATACAAAAATGGGGAGGTTATGCTTCAGTTATGAGGTAACTGGTGAGACCATATCTGGAGTACTGTGTACAGTAGTGGTCACTTTATTTAAGGAAGGATGTACCTATGATGGAAACAGTTCAGATGAGGATTGCTACACTAATGCTTATAATGAGACAGCTGTCTTATAAGGAAAGATAGGGCAGGTTAGGCTTGTACGTACTAGGGTGTAAAGCAATAAGAGGTGACTTGATTGAAGTAAATAATCCTAAAGAGTCCTGACATGGTAGAATTGGAGAGAATGTTTCTTCTTATGGCGCAGTCTAGAACTGGAGACACTATAGGAAAGATGTTGTGAAACTTGAAAGGGTGCAGAAAAGATTTGCAAGAATGTTGGCAGGATTGGAGGGTTTGAGATATAGGGAGAGGCTGAATAGGTTGGGGCTGTTCTCCCTGGAGCATCGGAGGCTGAAGGGTGACCATATAGAGGTTTATAAAATCATGAGAGGCATGGATAGGGTGATAGCCAAGGTCTTTTACACACGACATGGGAATCCAAATCTAGAGAGCATAGGTTTAAGGTGAGAGGGGAAAGATATAAAAGAGACCTAAGGGGCAACCTTTTCACACAAAGGGTGGTGCACATATGGAATGATATGCCAGAGGAAGCTGGTACAATTACAACATTTAAAAGCCATCTGGATGGGTGGAAGGGTTTAGAGGGATATGAACCAAATGCTAGCAAATGTGACTAGATGAAGTAAGGATATCTGGTTGGAATGGATGAGTTTGTCCGAAGGATCTGTTTCTGTGTTTTACAGCCCTATGACTGTTAAAAATTAAGGAGTTGTCTATTTAAGACTGACATAAGGATGACTTTTTTTCTCTCAGTGGGTCGTAGGTCTTTGAACATTCTTCTTCAAAAAGCTGTGGGAATGGAGATCTTTGAATATTTTGATGACAGAAGTAGTTTGATTCTTGGTTAGCAAGAGTTTGGAAAGCCATAGGGGTGGGAGGAATATGGATTTGAGGATACAATCAGCTCAGCCATAATGATAAATTTGAAAATCACACATCACCAGGTTATAGTCCAACAGGTTTAATTGGAAGCACACTAGCTTTCGGAGCGACGCTCCTTCACCAGGTGATTGTCCAAATCATAATGATAAATGGTGGAGCAGGCTCATAGAGTCGAGTAACCAACTGTGACCTGGTATGTTCAAATGTTCATAGGTATATATGATATGCCTGGAAGGAGGACAGTCATGGCCAGGTGAGGACCAATAGAGGGGGAGAGAGGTCATTGTCAAGCAGGGTGCTTTGACACTTTTTCCTCATTTCCTTCCATTTCACCTGCCTGTCACACTCTACATGTCAAACTGCAACACCCTTTGCCATCTATGATTGTTCTTTGCTCTGCTTTCACGCTGGCTGTAGCTCAGTTGGTGACATATTCATTTCTGTGTCACATTTGAGGTTCACGCCAGAGACATGAGCACAAATCTCTTGGCTGGCTCTTGAGTGCTGTACACACAGCATACTATATTGTCAGAGGTACCATCCTCTAAGACTAGTTGTCGAACCGAAGCCATCTTTGGATGTAAAAGATCCCATGTTACTACTTCAAAACAGCAAGGAAATTAAATTGTGTTGGCCAACATTTACCCACCAATCAGCAATCACTAAAAAAAAAATTCTCTGGTCCTTACCGCATTCTGTTTGTGGCAGCTTGCTGCATGCAAGTTTGCCATGGCATTTCCAACCTCACAACAGCAACTATACTTGCAAAGTAGTTCATTGCTCGAAAAGTGCTTGAGATGCCCTGATGTCATGAAAGGCATTATATCAATGCAAGTTTTCTTGTTTGTTAAAACTAATCCTTGATCCCTCCCTTCAACTGAGTGCAGCAGATGATATGGCTTGATAATAGATCCTTTGTGAAGGCCTCCATAACCTCTTTCTGTTTGAAGATCTATGGGTATGACCTGCTTTCTGGTGCTCACCATCATCCTCCATGTAAATCCCAAGGAGGGATACAAGGCAAAATATTGAGGTGTGTGTGTGTGTATCACCTGTTTTACTGGACTCTTAGGTAGAATCTAAAGTAGCCAAGCTGCTAGCTTCCAGGCCCTGTAGCAATGTTTTAATAATCCAATGAAAGCTGCTGTCCATGTTTGCTTTCTTGCAATGGTCGGTTGGGCATTGTAGAAGGTCTTCTGAAACTGTGAGACATTATCCAAAGATATTCAAGCTTCTTCAGGTCAAAGAGACAGAAAATTGGGCAAATAAAAATCTGCAGAGCAAGTCAGAGTCTGTCCAATGTGTCATTTCTCAGTGCATCTTGCTCTTTAGGGGCTTGCATGGCCTACAAGGGTCACCCCCTTCAGGTCTAATGTGAAAAGTCTATAGTTTATAGTTTCTTTGCAATGATTTACATGTTATAATAGGCTCTTTGTTACTGCAGAGACTATTGAGTGAACCTCGCCTTGGCTCTGTCTCCCACGAGATCCTACTTTACTATCCCACCAATTCCTTTCAAACCATGGCATTGGTCTGCACATTATACTGTTTGCGTCAGTCCTTTATTTGATTTTGTCTCACCATGGTGTGTTGAATATTGAAGATCTCTATTATGAGAGATTTTTAATGAGTATTAATAAACTAGCTGATAATTCCGCTATGAATCTGTCTTAACAGTCACACTTTCTGTCAGATATTGAAATGTGCCGAGATGTGCAACTCACCATCTTGTTGGCCAAATTCATCCACATCTGAATTAACTTCAACACCAAGTGAGGTGCTCCATTTTTTGAGAAAAGTTAGAATAAAGCATGGATATATGCTTGATCTGGGCTTAGCTCCTTGAGCACTCACTGGGCACTTCCTTAAAGTGTGCTTTCCACATTTTCACTGCTTCACACTTTCAGTGTGGAAATGGCTTGAAGCTTGTTGGTAACTGGTGACTTTGAAAACAAAGGGCATTAGTGCTGCAGTGATTGAAGCAGGAAGAGTGGGGAGTAGAGAGGACCCTTAATTATAAAGTCACATTCTGATTCGACTTTAATGTCTGCAGCTTGATGTGCAAAAGAAAGAAGGTTCTAAAAAGAGGGAAAGCTGCATTTGCTGACGAGAATTAAAAGCAATTCGCTATCGTACAATGTGTGTTCTTCATTCAAACATGATGCACTTAATCTGTAACTAGGAGACTTTTTTGTATGAATAATATATACTGAAAAAGCTTTACCTTGCTATTAATACTGACCTTGGTGAATAATTCATTATCTGATTTTATTCTCCTGCCTTAAGTGCACTAGTGAAATCTTCACCAATGAATCAAGGGAAAGTCATCTTGGTTAGTCTTTCATTCTAATTCCCAATATATAAAAAAAACTAGAATCTTTCATTCCCTTTCAATGTCCTTTTTCTCCAGACATATCAACAATGCCATGTTAAGGCTTCTGTAATGAATGATGTATAATTTTAAAACATTTTCGTCATTGTATTAAAAATCATTGACTATTTCTGCTGACTTTGCACAGATTGGGAATTGAACATTCTGCCTGTTTGGTAGGGCTGCTTTGTTCTCACGTACATTTGGTCATTTACCAAACAGTCAACATTGAAACCTACATGTATGCTGCATATAAACTTCCTCTTTATCTCATATCGTCAGTGTAACCTTCTGTTGTATATGGCTCAGAAAAGGTTTGAAAGAGTTCATAACTGATTGAGCACAATCAGCCTCACCCACTGTAAAGATGTCATGAGGAATTGGTGGGATAGTAAAGTAGGATGTTATGGGAGCCAGAGCCAAGGCGAGGTTCACTCAACAGTCTCTGCAGTAATGTAGAGCCTATTATAACATGTAAATCATTGCAAAGAAACAATAAACTACAGACTCTTCACATTATACCTGAAAGCAGCTACCGTTGTCGACCAAGCAAGCCCTTAAAGGACCCACACACGTCGAGGATATGAATGACAGCATACACACTATCCTCCACTCCTTTATTCCCCTTATCTTTATGTTTGTCTGTAAGGAAATTAATGTTCAGATTAAATTGAAGGAGATAATGAGGTAATTATGCTTTTTAGAATTCCCAGCAAAATTTCTGAGAGCTCCAGATAAGCAACATTGGGCATAAGGCAATGTAATGATGAACCAACAGAATGGTAGTTTCCCTACCTCTGAGCTAGGAAACCTGGGTTCAGGTCCAACCTACTCCAGAGGTGTACAATACACCTCTGCCAGCAGGTTGATTAGGGACATATCTACAATGATGTGAAATGTATAGAGATCAATACAAGTTGCATTCTCCTGAAACTTTAGAGAAAAGTGAAAGAAAACTGCTCAGCATCTATATTCACTGATACAATATAAACTCTTGACCATCTTCTTGGGACAATTTTGACTTGGAGAAATAATGTAAGATGAGTGATGTCCTCTTTCCTGATTGTCCATTTCTCCTAATTTTCAGCTCTGACTTCAACAGAGAGGTAAAACAATCAGTTATATTTATAGCTCTTCCTCTACTCTTAACACTCAAAGTTGAAATTAATATCTTTAAACAGACTCGAAGTAATAAAGGAAACAAATCCCATTTTCCTCCTGCATCTCACTGCTCCTTGTGTCTGCAATCACTCCCAACCCCCTATAAACCTCTGAGATGTCACCGATTCTCTAGAACCATAGAATACAATCATAGAATTCCTACAATGCAGTTAGAGGCATAACACCCATTTAGTCTGCATAGTCCTTCTGCAGAACATCCCATCCAGACCCCTCCCCTTCTCACATAAACCTGTATTTCCCATGCCCAATCCACTTAACCTGCACATCTTTGAAATGTGGGAGGAAACTGGAGTACCTGCTAGAAACCCACAGACGTGGGGAGAACATGCAAACTCCATATATCAGTCACCCAAGCCTAGTCTGGCTTCTAGTGTTTACCTGGTTTCAATTTCTCCATCACTGGCAGCTGTGCTTTTAACTGCCTGAGGCCTAAACTGGGGAATAGCCTCACTAAAAATATCCATTTCTTTACCTTACTATCCCTCTCTAATCTTTACTTCTTTAACCAAGCTTTTGCTGAGTTGACCATAATCAATTTATGTGACATGATGTTATATTTTATTTAATGACATATCCATGAAGAGCTTTGGGATATTTACTGCCTTAATGGTACTGATATCAGCTATTGATGTTTAAAATGTGCTTTACAAACTATTGATTTATATCTGAACAGTTACCAGTAGCTGGGTAGAAATTCACACTGGCACTGGCATGAAACGTGTGGTAGTACTACTTCCACCTGTTCTTTGTCCTTCTCACCCACTGCATCCCCCACCTGCAACACACACCCCACTGTGCCTGAAACAATATTCTGTTCCCTTGAAGCTAAGTTCTATCCTAATTTGTCTAACACCAGAAGAGAGAAAATGCTATTGTTGCAGTTTTAAGAAACATGTTGTCTGAGCATTGACAAAATACTGCTGAAAGGTTTTCCAGAGCTTGATGCACATTACATGGATTTCAGTAAGGCTTTGACAAGGTGTCAAATGGAAGGTTAGTCCAAAAGGTCAGAGCCCATAGGATCCAAGGCAGGTTGGCAAACTGGATCCAAAATTGGCTTGCAAATTTACAGAGATAAGGAAAAATGTCTTCAGCCAGAGCGTGCTGAATCCATGGAATTCATTGTCACAGAAGGCTATGGAGGCCAGGTCATTGAGAATATTTATGCTGGAGATCGATAGGTTCTTGAGTATCAAGAGAATCAGGGGTTACGGGGAGAAAGTGGGAGAATGGGGTTGAGAAACTTATCAGCCATGATTGAATGGCAGAGCAGACTCAATGGGCTGAACGGCCTAATTTCTGCTTCTATGCCTTATGGCCTTATGGCCTAAATAGGAGCAAAGGGTGATGCTGGAGATATGTTTTTATGACTTGAAGCTTGTGACCTGCTGTGTATTACAGGGATTGGTGTAAGACCACTTGCTGATTGTTGTGTACTTTAATGACCTGGATGTGAATGTAAAAGATATGATTAGTAAGTTTGCAGATAACATGAAAATTGAATCTCAGTATCTGGTCTGATATTGGTCAGCTGGTAGAGATTGGGCGGAGTGATGGCAGATTGAATGTAATCCTCATAGGTTGTGATGTGATGCATTTTTGGCAGGTCTAATGCGGGAAGGTATACACAATGAATGATACATCCTGAGGGACTACTAAGGCACAAAAAGACCTTGATATAAAAGTTCACAGATCCCTGGAAGTGTCAGCACAGGCAGACAGGGCAGTGAAGAAGATAGATGGTATGTTTGCCTTCATTAGTCAGAGTGTAGAATTTAAGAGCATTGGGTAGGCAACAGATTGAATATTATGTGCAGTTCTGGTTACCACACTATCAGAAGGATGTAGAGGAGATTCACCAGAACGTTGCCTGGGATGAAAAGTCTCAATTGTGAGGAGAGCCTGGATAGGTTGGGTTTGTTTTCCCGAGAAGACTGAGGGGGGAACCTATTGAGACATGAGAAACTTAGGCAGAGTAGATCATGAGAATCTCTATGCCATGACAGACATGTCCAAGAGCAGAGGACATATGTTTAAGGTGAGGAGTAAGTTGTTTAGAGGAGATCTGAGGAAACTTTCTTTTCACCCAGAGGGTGGTGGGGTCCGGGTACCCTTCCAACATTTAAGAAGCACCCAGATAAGCATTTAAATTGCCAGAGTGCGGTAGGCTATGGACAAAATGCAAGTAAATAGGATGTTTGGTGTTGGTTGGCATAGACATAATGGGCCGAAGGGTCTGTTTCTGTGCTCTCTGACACTTTGATTCTATGGCTTGTCTTCCATTATGTGTTTGCTATCCTGGTGTGCTGTTTACTTATGTATTGTTGCTGTTAGAAGTAGGAAAATAAGACCAAATGAGTGGACCAAAGATGCAATTGATTGGAAGGACTTTAATCTCTTCTGATTTGTGATGGCAATTTTGTTTTCAACAGTTCCCCCACTTTCTTTAAAAATAAATTCATCTGGAATAAACCAGATTTGTGCCTTGAGGTTTGATTTACACCACCTGGATATGCCTCAAAGTTACCCCGGAACTGGGTTATAATTTAGTTTAAATCAGGTTTTTCAATTGAACATTGAAGGATGAGGGGTGACCTAACAGAAGTTTGCAAAATTACTAGAGGCATGGATAGAATGGATACTTCCAGGGTAGAACTGTCAATTACTAGGAAACGTTGGTTTAAGGTAAAAAGGGGAAAGTTTAAAGGAGATGTGAAAGGCAAGTGTTTTACACAGAGGATGGCAAGTGCCTGGAATGCACTGCCAGAGGAGATGGATACAATAGCATCATTTAAAAGGCTTCTTGACAGATTCATGCACAGCCAGAGAATAGAGGGATACAGATCACATACAGGCAAAATTATTAGCTGAAAAAGGCATTGTGCGCCAGTGTAGACTTGTTCCTGTGCTGTACTGTTCTTTCTACAAAGTTGCCAACACTCCAAGATTATTCCAGGACCTCTCAGAATCAAACGTGCCCTCCTGGGCAGCAGTCATGAATCTTCTTTCCATTGCATGCTTTTGTGCCACCTTGAATAACCACTCATATTCTCCTGCTCCTCGGATGCTGCCTGACCTGCTGTGCTCTTCCAGCACTACTCTAATCTAAACACTTCTTTTTCTGTTGCCCACCAACTGACTGAAGATAATTTTAAAAACCATCTAACTAGGCGCAAAAGCTGAACTCCCTCCACTTCTCCGTTGAAGGCACGGGGTAGGCCACTCTGCTTGTCAAAGCAGTTCTGCTTTATCATTTTAAAGGGGAGAAAAACGCAAATCTATGGGAACAGTTCAAAGGAATGAAACTAAATGGATCCTCTACAGGTATGTTGAGCAAAATGTCTTCCTTCTATCATTCATCCTATGATTTTTAAACAAGCTTGATCTGTGTTTTTAGTCTGTATACCTTCCTTGGTCCTTCATTACCATTTCCATCTCTGAATCACCCACTTGCGGTGGCTAAACTTTGACCAGAACAGAACTGGACCAGCCATATAAATACTGTTTCAAAAATAGGTTGGAAACTAGGAATCCATGGTGAATAATTCCCTTCATTGTATTGTGGATCTACCTACATCAAATGGATTTTGGTGATTCAAGAAGGCAGCTCATCGCCACCTTCTGCAGGACAACAGGGAATAAAGAAAGTTAAAAATCACACAACACCAGGTTATAGTCCAACAGGTTTAATTGGAAGCACACTAGCTTTCGGAGCGACGCTCCTTCATCAGGTGAGTGTGGAGGGCTCGATCGTAACACAGAATTCACCACACACAATATATATGTGTGCATGTGGGTCCTTGTCTGTCTGTCTGTGTGTCTGTCTGGGGTGGGGGTTGTGAGTGTGAGAAAGTGTGTGTGTGTAGTGAGTGCAGAGTGTCTTAAGTCTGTGATGGGGTGCATGTGTGGGAGTCTGTGTGTCTATAAGGGTGTGTGTGGGTGTCTGTGTGCGTGT